>NW_024080651.1:6314780-6525336 GCF_003009895.1 Hyaena hyaena
TTTTTTTATAAATGTTTTATTTTTTTCTAGGAGAGAGAGAGAGAGAGAGAGACAGTGTGAGCAGGGAAGGGTCAGAGAGAGAGGGAGTCACAGACTGAAACAGGCTCCAGGCTCTCAGCTGGCAGTCAGCACAGAGCCTGACGCAGGGCTCGAACCCACGAACCGCGAGATCATGACTTAAGCGAAAGTCGGACGCTTAACGGACTAAGCCACCGAGGCGTCCCATTCCCGTGTGAATTTTGGCAGTGAGTGTGTGTTTAGGAATTTATCCATTTCTTCTAAGTTGTCCAATTTGTTGGCATATAATTTTTCATAGTATTCCCTGCTAATTGCTTGTATTTCTGAGGGGTTGGTTGTAATAAGTCCATTTTCATTCATAATTTTGTCTATTTGGGTGCTCTCTCTTTTCTTTTTGGTAAGTCTGAGTAGAGGTTTGTCAATTTTGTTTATTTTTTCAAAAAACCAACTCTTGGTTTCATTGATCTGTTCAATTATTTCTTTGGTCTCTATGTTGTATATTTCTGCTCTAATTTTTACTATTTCTCTTCTTCTACTGGGTTAGGGAGTTCTTGTTGCTCTGCCTCTAGTTCCTTTAGGTGAGCTGTTAGATTTTGGACTTGAGCTTTCTCCAATCTCTTGAAATAGGCCTGGAGAGCAATGCACTTTTCCCTTAGGACTGCCTTTGCCTCATCCCATAGATTTTGGATTGTTGTGTTTTCATTTTCATTTCATTTTCATTTGTTTCCATATATTTTTAAATTTCATTTCTAATTGCCTGACTGGCCCATTTGTTCTTTAGTAGGGTGTTCTTAAACCTCCATGTTTTTGGAGGTTTTCCAGACTTCTTCCTGTGATTGATTTCAAGGTTCATACATTGTGATCTGAAAGTGTGCATGGTATGATCTCAATTCTTTTATATTTATTGAGGGCTGCGTTATGTCCCAGTATGTGACCTATCTTGGAGAATGTGCCATGTGCACTTGAGAAGAAAGTGAGTTCCATGGCCTCAGGATGCAGAGTTCTAAATATAACTGTTAGATCCGTCTGGTCCAAAGTGTCCTTCAAGTCCATTGTCTCTTTCATGATTTTAAGTCTAGTTGATATGTCCATTGCTGTGAGTGGAGTATTAAAGTCCCCTGCTATTAGCACATTCTTATCTTTAAGCTTGTTTCTGTTTGTGATTAATTGTTTTATATATTTAGGTGCTTCCATATTTGGTACATAGATATTTGTAATTGTTAGGTCTTCTTGACGGATAGACCCTGTAATTATTTTATAATGCCCTTCTTCATCTCTTGTAAATGTCTTTACTTTAACGTCTAGTTTGTCTGATATCAGTATAGCTACTCCAGCTTTCTTTTGACTTCCAGTAGCATGATAGATATTTCTCCATCTCCTTACTTTCAGTCTGAAGTTGTCCTCAGGTCTAAAATGTGTTTCTTGTAGACAGCAAATAGGTGGATTTTGTTTTTTTTTATCCTTTCTGCTATCCTATGTCTTTTGATTGGAGCATTTAGTCCTTTTACATTTAGTGTTATTACTGAAATATAGGGTTTAGAGTCATCGTCTTGTTTGTGTGATTCATGCCTGTGGTGGTGTCTCTGGTATCTTGCGTTCCTTGCAACATTTTCCTCGGAGAGTCCACCTCAGGATTTCTTGTAGGGCTGGTTTAGTGGTGATGAATTCTTACAATGATGTCTTTTGGTTTCTCTTTTTGAGACTTTGGTTATTTTGTTTCCCTACTCGTAGTGGTATTTGGGACTCTCCACCAGGTGTACTTTGGGTTGTTTCTTGATATAGCCCTGGAAAAGAAAACGGACAGACAACCACATAGGGAACAAAGGCACACAAACACACAGACAACTCCAATAAACACACAAACTGAAATGAAAAAAAGAAAAAAAAAAGGAAGGGACAAAAAATGAAAAAATACAAAAAAGAAAAAAATGGAAGGAGGGAAGACAAATACAAAAAATAAAATAAACAAAAAATAAAAAAGAAGAAAAGAAAAGAGAAAAGTAATAACACAATGACAAAGGACAGTCTAAAAACATAAACCAGAATTCCCTGCTACAACCTCAAGACATTTAGGGTCTTTCCATATTTTGGCTATTGAGAACGCTTCTGTGAATTTTGGGGTAATGGGCCCCTATGCATCAGCACTCCTCTATCCCCTGGCTAAATTTCTAGCAGTGCTATTGCTGGGTCATAGGGGAGTTCTATTGTTAATTTTTTAGGGAACCTCTACACTGTTTCCAGAGGGGCTGCACTGGTTTACATTCCCACCAACAGTGTACGAGGGTGTCTGTTTCTCCACATCCTCGCCAGCATCTAGAGTTCTCTGATTTGCTCATTTTAGCCACTCAGACTGGCATTAGGTGGTATCTCAGTGTGGTTTTGATGTGTATTTCCCTGATGAGGAGGGATGTTGAGCATCGTTTCATGTGTCTGTTGGCCATCTGGAAGACCTCTTTGGAGAAGTGTCTGTTCATATCTTCTGCCCATTTCTTCACTGGATTGTTTGTTTGTCGGGTAAAGAGTTTAGTGAGTCCCTTATAGATTTTGGATAGTAGCCCTTAATCTGATATGTCGTTTGCAACTATCTTTTCCCATTCCATCAGTTGCCTATTAGTTTTATGGATTGTTTCCTTTGCCATGCAGAAGCTTTTTATCTTGATGAAGTCCCAATATTTCATTTTTGGTCTTGATTCCATTCTCTTTCGGGATGTATCAAGTAAGAAATTGCTGTGGTTGAGGTCAAGGAGGTTGTTTCCTGCTTTCTCCTCTAGGGTTTTGTTGGTTTCCTGTCTCATATTCAGGTCCTTTTTCCATTTTTAATTTATTTTTCTTTATGGTGTGAGAAAGTGATATAATTTCATTCTTTTGAATGTTGCAGTCCAGTTCTCCCAGCACCATCTGTTAGAGGCTGTCTTTTAGGGCACCTTGGTGGCTTAGCTGGTTAAGCCTCTGACTTCAGCTCAGGTCATGATCTCACGTTCATGGTTTAGAGCCCCGTGTCCGGCTCTGTGCTGACAGCTCAGATTCTGTATCAGATTCTGTATCTCCCTGTCTCTCTGCCCCTCCCCCTTTCATGTTCTGTCTCTGTCTCAAAAATAAGTAAAAACATTTAAAAAAAAGAGGCTGTCTTTTTTCCATGGGATACTCTTTCCTTCTTTGTCAAAGATTAGTCAGCCATACATTTGTGGCTTCAGCCTCATTTCATTGAGAAACATACGTGGAGATATATCCAAGGATTCCATAACTTCAGAAAAATCTGTTCTTGAACAGAGGAAAGAGAAATACCCAGATTATGCCTGTAAAGTGGGACAGCACAGCATCTCAGGAAGAAGTTCAGGATGACATAACATAGCCCAACTGCACGTCCCCATGGGGTCTAGACGATGAATAGTAATAAATACTGTGTCGGCAACTGAACCTGTTGCCTGGCAAACATTCATCGACATGTCATTTCTAATATCATGTCCCATAAAGTGTGACCTCCTGTTACTACTGATATATCCACAGCTGATATATTGACAATAACCCTGGTCACAGACACAGTCTCTTCCCTCTGAACAGCTACACGTGAACCTGGATCAGACTCTACAGACTCTCTCTGACAACATCTCACACACACCCTCCTTCCTCTTCTCCCCTCTGCTCCTGCGTCCCTCAGGGTCAACTTCTGCCTCTGGCTATTCAGGTCTTAACTGTGTCTCCACATCAGGATTTCAGAAAAAATTGGAAGTGATATTGCTGTACTTCCCATATTCCAGGGTCCATCTCTAGGGAGGAGAGTAACCAGAATACAGAGCTGTATGAAATCCCTCATATTCTTCGTCCTGCTTCTGTTACTAGACAATACCTGGACTTCTGATTCAGGGAAGTGTTAACAATTCTGCTGTCAAAGGAGATCTAATTGCCTAATAAATCGTCCTACAGCTGATATGATATTTAAGAAACTGACCTTTATATGTTGTTTCGAAGGGGCACAAGCACCCCGATGCTTATAGCAGCACTCTAAACAATAGTCAAAGTATGGAAAGAGCCCAAATGTCCATCGATGAATGAATGGATAAAGAAGATACACACACACAATGAAGTATTACTTGGCCATCAAAAAGAATGAAATCTTGCCATTTGTAGCTACATAGATGGAAATACAGGGTATTATGCTAAGCAAATTTAGTCAGTCAGAGAAAGACTAATATCATATGACATCACTCATATGAGGACTTTAAGATATAAAACAGATGAGCATAAGAGAAGCAAAAATAATATAAAAACAGGATGAGGACAAACACATAAGAGACTCATAAATATGGAGAACAAACTGAGGGTTACTAAAGGGGTTGTGGGAGGAGGAATGGGCTAAATGGTAAGGGGCATTAAGGAATCTACTCCTGAAATCATTGATGCACTATATGCTAACTTGTATGTAAATTAAAAATTAAATTAAAAAAAACCATTGACCTTTAAATGCAGAATCCTCAGAAGGAAAGCCCTTCCTCAGTGTGTGGAGAAGCCTAAGAAGAACTAAGCGTTACCTGGCCTCATTTTTGGTCACACTCACACACACACACACACCTATCTCATCTCTATGAGTGTATAGTGTCCTGGATTCTGTGATTCCTGAGCTTCTCTTGTCCCACCATAAGCCAATCTGTGTTCACCCAGGCATCTTGAGTATCACAGTCTAGGAAGCAGAATCCCCATCAACTGGAAACTCAGTGACATTGAGTGTCACTGCGGTCTTGTCACCAGGGCAGGATATGTCAGGAACACTTGCTCTCCTGGGATGAGGCTGATGCTTAGGAATCCCTTGGGTGAGTCTCTATCGCTGTGGGCAGCTCAGCGTCTGAGCATCTCTGGGCTGCAGTCAGTGCCTGAGGCTGATCAGTACATTAATTTTGGGACAGCAGCCTCAGTGCTGTTCCCATGGAGGTCGAGGCCCACAGGAACATGAGACCCACATGCTGGGTGGGTTCTTTCATGGCTGGTCTGTCACTCCCCAGACACTCCAGTGACACCTCCAACCAGGATAGGTCTATGCTGAAACATCTGTTCCTACTCAGGGCCACAGAGCCTGTGACGTCTGGGACAGTTTCCCTTAACTCCACATCACCTGGAGTCGCATGTGGGATGGTTAAAAGAATTTTCTGGCTCAAATTGACCTTGGGTAATGGAAATTCATTCCTCTAGTCACAGGTGGCTAATGAGCAATTTTTTTTTTTTTAATCCTGAACATGCTGGACACAAGACACAGTGACTATTGCTTTTGCACCCCTGAGATGGGTCTGACCCCTAGTCAGTCTATCCTGGAAGCTCTATGTGCATTAATCCCACCACTGATATTGGTTAAAGTCCAAAAGAACAGGCTTCTCATGATGTTTCCTTGCGCACCATTTTGGGCTTTCTTACTTTTATTGCATGACCAGACGTAATATACAAACTCATAATTTAAAAAAAATATAATAAATCAAATGATTTAGAAACAGGTGTATATACTCCTTTCTTTAAAAAAAGCCTTTTAAAAAATGTTTTATTTATTTCTAAGAGAGAGATAGCATGAGCAGGGGAGGGTCAGAAAGAAAGGGAGATACAGAATCTGACACAGGCTCCAGGCTCGGAGCCGGCAGTCAGCACAGAGCCTGAAGTGGGGTGGAACCCAAGAACAGTGAGATCATCACCTGAGCAGAAGTTGGACGCTTAACTGACTGAGCCACCCAGGCGCCCCTAGACTCCTTTCAACCATGAACAAAAAGTAATGTATTCCATTATTTATCATCCATTGTATCAACTATGATTTCAATCCATATTGTCTCTACAGTAAGCATGGATTTGTGAAAATACACTTGTGATTATACTTACATTTTCCCATTGACAGTGTCATTGAGTTTAAATCATACTTCCTAAGCTGATATTTTTTTTTGTATGAAATCACCCACATTCATTTTCAGTTAACAGCTGTCCAAGTGGTGACGGAAACATAAAGCCTGCAATGAGATCCCTGTGCGAGCACCTGCAGCTGTCATTCCTTTCCTCCTAGAACTACCTGCGGGTTTGCCCTTTGTGCTCTGAGGTCAATGTCACACACAG
Source organism: Hyaena hyaena (assembly GCF_003009895.1). Classification (NCBI taxonomy): domain Eukaryota; kingdom Metazoa; phylum Chordata; class Mammalia; order Carnivora; family Hyaenidae; genus Hyaena; species Hyaena hyaena. Next base: position 6,320,880 of record NW_024080651.1, read on the forward strand.
GGATCTGCAGACTGTGACTGTGTGCTAGGAGGACAGATCCTAGGAGGGAATCACGAACCACAGTGTGAAACTGTTGTTTCATGGAGGTGGAAGTAGTGACATATGACAAAGATGTTCAGAGTGTAACTCCTCTAGGAATGCACACAAGGGCTTCTGTCCAAAACCTACAGAAAATTGCTCTCCATCTCCTCAGTGCTGAGAGGAGTTTGGGAAAGGAGAACTCTGAAACCAGATAGGAACCAGGAAACAGGAAAGCAATCAGCCCCTTGCACAGAACTGGCCATGTGTCAATGTAGACCCATCACTGCTCCTCTGGCCATGATTCCCATGTGTGTGGTTGTACAAGAGTCACCACCTCAGTCCTGCCCCATCAACAGCCAGGGAAACTGTGGGAAAACTCACTATATGGAGCCTGGGTAGGGCAAAGTGTGCCCTTAGGTGATGGGAGGTCACACAGGGGAACTCTTGGCCTGGCCTGAAGAAAGGGGACAGTGAACAGAGCACTGGACAGGCAGGAACTCTCTTTGATGGGGTCTTGACACCATGTCACATAATGCTGTGCCCAGGCATGGACACTAGGGGGCACATACCACCTGTTTCTGAAGAGTCAGGGATGATCAGAGTTAGGACCTGCCCCTTGACACTGCTTGTGCTCTCTGCTCAGGGCTCACAGCTGGGACCTCAACACCCCCTTACCCAACAGAGCTCCTCCCCTGCCCTCCACTCTGACGTCTGCAGGTAGAGGGACCTGACCCAGGGCAGTGAAGTGTCTGAGAGCTGGGGATCGCATTTGCATGGATGGGCCCTCCTTCTCTCAGAGCATGAAAAGAGAAAGGAACAGATTAGGGGAGGTCTCCTCAGCTGTGGTGCCACAGAAGACAGAATCAGTGATGACCTCCACCATGGCCTGGACTCCTTTCCTGCTCACCCTCCTCATTCACTGCACAGGTGACTAGGAGTGGGCAGAGGGGAAACGGTACTGGGATCACATGTGTGATATGGTTCTTCTTGTCTTTAGACCCCAGCATCACCGTCTCTTCATCTCTCCCACTTCCAGGGTCCTGGGCCCAGTCTGTGTTGACTCAGCCACCCTCAGTGTCTGGGGCCTTGGGTCAAAAGGTCACCATCTCCTGCACCGGAAGTACCAACATTGGTATTTTTGGCGTAAACTGGTACCAACAGCTCTCAGGAAAGGCCCCTAATCTCCTCATCGATGCTAGTAGCAATCGAGCTTCAGGAGTCCCTGATCGATTTTCTGCATCCAAGTCTGGCAACACAGGCTCTCTGACCATCAGTGGGCTCCAGGTTGAAGATGAGGCTGATTATTACTGTCAATCTGGTGACATTACTCTAGATGCTGACACAGTGTTCCAGGCCTGTGGGGAAGTGAGACAAAACCCTGCTGTCCCCACAGCAATGGGACTTCCCATCCAGCCCTGACTTTTTGATCAAGTGAGCTGCTTCTTTGTTTCATATAAACTGGGGCCTGAGACTCACATCAAGGATACTGTCTACAAAGTCTTTCCACATTCTCTGAAGTCTCTTGGAGCCTCCTCCTGTCCTTAGGAACAAGATATTGTGTGATTTTCTCAAACTGAGCACAAATTCCTGGGTTTCAGGAGCAGGCTGTCCTGAGGACAGATGCCATTACAGGTCAGGGCAGAAACAGGAACACAAAATCCAGGTGTTTCTGAATCAGAACACATCAGTAGTGTCCAGTATCTGTTCTTGTGACAACAGTTCCCACAGATTACCCCTAAATCCTCATCTATTATGATGGTTAGACCCTTTGGGGACCCTGATTCATTCTTTGGCTCCATGTCTGGCAACTTTCACCTCCAGATCATCACTGGGATGAGGCTTGAGGAAGAGGCTGCTCCTCCCTACCTGTCCTGGGACAGCATCTTGGGCTCACACAGAGTCCCAGGCCCATGAGAACTGAAAGCAGAACCCCTTTCTCATCTGCTGGGAGGGCGAGGCCTCAGCAGCTGCTCAGGTTTAGCCTGTGATTTCTGCTTCTGAGACTCCTGCTACTCCCACCATGGTCCCAGGTGCATGCAGCAGTGCCACCTGGAAGTGAAGGCTCCTCCTTCCCATCTGTCCCCAAGGTTGCTCAGAACAACTCCTTCTTAGACAAAGGGTCTAAAAGGACACAAGAAAGCTCACCTTGCCCTTCAGGTTGAGACACAAGGTTCTTTGCACCAACATTCATGGACTGGGGGTGTAGGTCCAGTGTGCTCATCTCCCACTTGACCTCTGATGAATCCAGGGTCTCCAACCTTGGTCATTTACCTATTTCTAGAAATTTACAGACCAGTGTAATCTACTTATTATCCTTTAGTAGAAATGCCTGTTCTTTCTGTTCTTTGGGATGATTTCTTCTCATTGCAGCACTAGCCATGGAATATCTACTGATGAATCATATATTTGGGCCTTTTGAAATGAGTCCCTGTCCATTCCTTTCAATTCCAAGATTCAAGCAGTGATTTTTCTTGTTCACTTGCATTGTCTAATACTTGCAGGGAGGGGTTGAATAATAATGGTGTTTAGGTCACATTAGCCTGTTCACCTTGTAGAAATTTCCTCCCAAACTCCACCCTACTATTTTTTTTTTTTACAAATAGTTTATTGTCAAATTAGTTTCCACATAACACTCAGTGCTCATCCCCACAAGTGTCCTCCTCTATGCCCATCCCCCCCTCCCCCCCACATCCATCAGTCCTCAGTTTTTGTCAGCATTCAAGAGTCTCTCATGGTTTGCCTCTCTCCCTTTCCCCCACCATTTCCGCCCTTCTTCTCCCCCTTGTTCCTCCGTCAAGTTCCTCCTAATCCTCCTATACGTGCAAACATATATTTGTCCTTCTCTGCCTGACTTATTTCGCTCAGCATAACACCCTCAAGGTCCATCCAGGTTGCTACACATGGCCAGATTTCATTCTTTCTCATTGCCATGTAGTATTCCATGGTATAGATAAATCACATCTTCTTGATCCATTCATCTGTTGATGGACACTTAGGCTCTTTCCATGTTTTAGCTATTGTGGAGAGTGCTGCTATGAACATTGGGGTACATGTGCTCCTATGCCTCAGCATTTCTGTATCCCTTGGGTAAATTCCTAGCAGTGCTATTGCTGGGTCATAAGGGAGTTCTATTGTTAGTTTCCTGAGGAACCTCCACACTGTTTTCCAGAGGGGCTGTACCAGTTTACATTCCCACCAACAGTGTAGGAGGGTACCCGTTTCTCCACATCCTCGTCAGCATCTAGAGTTCTCTGATTTGCTCATTTTAGCCACTCTGACTGGCGTGAGGTGGTCTCTCAGTGTGGTTTTGATTTGTATTTCCCTGATGAGGAGGGATGCTGAGCATCGTTTCATGTGTCTGTTGGCCATCTGGATGTCCTCTTTGGAGAAGTGTCTGTTCATGTCTTCTGCCCATTTCTTCACTGGGTTGTTTGTTTCTCCCCACCCTACTATTTAATATCATGGTTGTGGGACTGAGTTCTTTGTGTGTAGGAGAGAGCATGTTTTCACAGTATAAATGACTCTGTTTCCATTTTATGTGGTTTTTATTAGGACTTTGCTTTTAATTATGCAAAGGATCTCTCAAGGTCTATTGAAAGCAGGTGATTTTCATCTGTTGATTTACTAATATGATGGCTTATCTTAGAGGACTTATCAATATGTAATCCACTCTATATTTGTAATAAATGAAATTTGGTCACAGTATATAATTACTTTAGCCTCATAATAGAATCTCACTGTTGGTATTTGATTTAGAACATTTGCATCAGGATTTCATAACATTCCACAATTTTCCTTTTCTGTATTTCATATATCAAGTGTATGTATAACTGTTATATTTGCTTCTATAAGAATTTAAATTTCCCTTGTTTATCCAAGATTTGAACATATATGTGTATTAAGCAAACAAATAAAACTACAATCTTTGAAGGTTGTTAGTATATATTTTTGAAGTTAACTTCATCTTATACCTTTTTGTGGAATACTTTCTAATAATAGTGTCTATTTCTTTATAAATGAATTGGCCTGTTTATTCATTTTTAATGGAACTGTTTTTACTTCTTTGTGAATTTTTTTATTTATTATTTTTTTAATTAAAAAATTTTTTAATGTTTTATTTATTTCTAGGAAAGAGAGAGAGAGACAGCGTGAGCAGGGGAGGGTCAGAGAGAGAGAGAGTCACAGACTGAAACAGGCTCCAGGCTCTGAGCTGGCCGTCAGCACAGAGCCGGACGCGGGGCTCGAACCCACAAACCGCGAGATCATGACCTAAGTGAAAGTCGGACCTTTAACCGACTAAACCACCCAGGAGCCCCTTTTTTTATTTATTATTAACAGAGGTTAGCAGTATGATTTTTTTGACTTTTGATTTTTTCACACATGCTATTACCGATTTGCATATTTATGTCTTATTCACTTTCAGGTCAAAGGTAATAAGTGTGTTGTCTGTCATTGCTGATTTTGAAGTATTAATTAAGTTTAAACATAGGTTATCATTTGTGTACACCAAGGGGCGCTGTGGGATGACAAGAGTGCAGAGACTGATGCCTTCTTACATATGGGAAGAGCCTGAGCCTACTTCAGTGGTACTGGGAGCAGTAACCCCCACCCATGGGTGCACACTCTTGCACTGTGACCCCTCACACCCCATGGAGAAACCACCTGCTGGTCTTACCTCAGCCCGTCAAAAACTTGGTCATCTCTTCCTTTCCTTTGTGACTAGAACCATCACCAGCCCAGACTGATGCAGGGACCAGCATGGGGAATGGCAGCATGGAGGCTCTGTTCCCAAGAATGAAAGGAAAGAAGGAACGAGATCCTGTCCCCAGTCCCCATGGTGGCCCTCAGGAGGCTGTACTGTCATATTTCTTATATGGCTCCGTGTTAATTTGCAAAATACAGTGCATATGAGAACACCACCGGCCATCCAAGTGCAGCTCAGAGAGGAGTTCCTGCCCTCACTGGAGGTGGTGCTCCCACTACCCCCCCCAACACCCCATGCAGGATTCCAGAACTGCCATCTGCTCCTAGTCTGGAATCCAGAGCAGTAGGAGCTGCAAAGCAGCACAATTAAGGTCCTTGTCCATGGGGCCAAATGTCAGGGAGGGCAGGTGGGGACGGGACTCTTCTGATGAGAAGAGAGGCTATAGGGTGTCCTGAGAGGAGTAAGGAGGTGGAAGGAACTTCCCCAAAATGGGAGACACCAGGTGAGTCACAGAGGACACCTTGTTCAGCTCACAGGAGCTTCTCTAACCTGAGAGCCGCCTGAGCTGTGACTGGATCAATCTTCCTGCAGGTTCTATTTTCCCATCCAACCTCTTCATGCCTTCAGTCATTCATTCCACCACATTTTGCAGGTTCTTTAAACTCTGTGGAGGGACTGGGCTCTGTGTGGGGAGTCAGTAATGAACTAGGCAGAGGGGGTCCTTTCTCTTTGACTTGGATGCTTTTCCCTCTCCTGCTCTTCCTTATTTTACCTTCTCTCCTTTCCAGGACATCCCCGGATATTTGAGCTACTGCCCATCTGAGTAATTTACCTATTTCTCCACATACTATTACATGTGTCATTGTCAGAGAACAGGAAAGGCATCCTACCCTCACTTGGGATTTTGCAAGGGAAACCTTCTCCTATTATTCGCCTGCCACAGTTAGACCCATTCCCTAGATTGATCGCATTTCCTCATGGCCCCCTAATAATCTGTTCTTTATTTCTGTCCTCACCTTCTCTTTCTCCTAACTGCCTTGTCCAAGACCAGAAATAGAGAAGGGGTAGAGTAGATGTATGGAAATAAACAATTACTCACAAAGAGAAGATGCATCATTCCATGGTAACCAGTGTTCTGTTGAAGGTCCACGTATCTTCCCCAGCCTTCTCATTCAGTTCCATCCTTACACAAAAAACTCAGAGGTGGGTCAGACATACACCTGGGAGAGGACTGTTGGTCCTTAGCAACCGTCGTCCATAAGGTTTCACTTAGGTGGCTCCCATCCCCGTTGATATGAATTATTCTCTGGTCAATATCCCTAAACTTTTGTCTGTGCACATGTCACATCTATTGATTCTTTTACCACTATGTATTTAGATTTAAAACACCATCCTGAAGTTGAAAATTATACATTTTGTGAAATCTGGCTCTTATTAGAGATAATGGATATCCAATAATTTTTATAAGTTGTAAAAACGTCATTGAAAATTCCAGTAATGGAGAATACAACTCAACACAATAAAAATACAAATATTGAAGAATAATTTCTAGTCAGAAATTTACAGGTTAACATCTGCACAATTCAGATGTAAATATAAAAGATTGCATAAATAATAATAATAAGCAGAATACATTGTTTTGTGTCTAACTTCCAATAATCCAACAGACCCAGGTGAGTGTCAAAGCTTTATGGATTCTCATGAAAAGATTGGGGAGATAGCAAAGGCTGGAGGCGGGAGGAGAACTGGTTAAGCAGCAGAGAGGTGCTGTGTGAGGGTGATGTCTGGTGCCCTCTCCCAGGGGACAAACTCTGTGCTTGATGGACATGTCAGCTCTCTTTGCATTTTACATCATTATCTGCTTCACTTTAACCAGAGGACTCATTTTATATATTTTCTTATGTTCGTATGGGATACATAAAAATATTCCAAAGTATAAATAATAAAAACTATATCAAACATTTCTCTCCAGAGACAGTCCTTCATGTGAGTATTTGTAACAGCTTTATTTTTAATCATCAAACCTGAACTGACAGCTATCAAAACTGTATCTGGATATTTCTTTCTTTAAAAAAATTATTTATTTATTTTGAGAGAGAGAGAGCATGCACGATGGAGGGAAGGGCATAGGAAGAGGGAGAAAGAGAGAATTCCAAGTAGGCTTCATGTTCACCATGCAGATACCAACATGGGGCTTGATCTCACTACTATGAGATTATCCAGGGCAAAACCAAGAACCAGGCACTTAACTGACTGAGCCACTCAGGTTCCCTTGTACATGGATGTTTATACCAGCTTTTTACATAATCCCTGAGACTTGATGTGACACAGATGTCCTCTAATAAGCTTTACATCTATACATTGGGATATTAGCCACAATTTAATAGTTATGAGCTCTGAACTCACAGTAATATACATGAATCTTTAATGCATATTACTTAGAAAGGAGAACAATTGATGGCCGCCTTCTATCTACTTGTAATTGTATTCTACTTTGGAAGTACTAGGAATTTAGAGGTGGTAAAAAGGTCAGGGGTTGATATGGATGGTGTCCTCCTGATGACCCATACCTTATTAGAGCTTCTGTGAGGTCAGATTAAGGGATCTCCAGAGCAAGCATACCCCATATTTGAGGCATCATTACCCCTATGAAGCTCTTGATGACTCCAGATTCGAGGCCACAGTCTCCTGCACAGGAGAGAAGAAACACTGATGGTGCATATGGCAATGGTCCCACAGCGCAGCGAGAGCCCCTCTGCTTATACTTAGGGCAGCATGAGGGTCTGTCCTCAGGTCCAACCTCACTCTCCATATCCAGGTATGTTGCCAGGGACCTCTTTTACCACCTCTTGGCTTCACCTGGAAGAATGGTTGATTATCATTGTTATACGGCTGAGCGCAACCAAATGCTACGTAGAGCTCTTGGGCAAATGTGGTAACATATACTATTCAGTCCTGCTCCCATCTTATACATCACTCCCAGCTCAGGTTGTGGTTTCTACCGTTATGTGTCCTACTGCAACCAGAAGACTGCATGCTCTAGACATTGTGATGTTTATGAGACACACACATACACACATACACACACACAATCACACAAACACAAACACACACACACTTTTGTAGGTATTTGTCTTCCAATGCAATAGAATTACTTAGTTTTCAGAAGCAAAATGACTCTCACAGTGGCTGGGCGGCAAGGATCAGAAGGGCAGAGATGCAGGATGTGTGATGTGAGAGAACTAGGTGGCCCTCTGTCCAGGCTCCTAAATGTCTCCTGCCACCATCCTAAGCTTTCCTGGGAATTTCATGAGCTCGGGAATCTTAGACATGCTCAGTTTCTCTCTTTCTCCTGAGATTTGGGAGATGATGATACAAATACATTTACATGTGGGTTGCTGGTGTCCATTGCTACAATGCACAAGGCTTTTGAAACATTGAATATGTAGGTAACGTCCTAAAGCTCATGCAGTTCATGTGCCAGTGAATATGATACAGAGATGATGAAGTGTTCGGATGTTTCATGCTCTGGAAAGAAATAGGATGAGGGAAAAGTAGCAGGATGGGTCTTACCAATGACGGCTAAGGTTGAATGATGGGTGCAGGCCATTTATTGCATTATTCCCTATAGTTTGGGCTACACTATAGATATATTCTCTTTTGCCATCTGTGGTGATGCTTGTAAATCATGCCATGATGAGTCTATACACGTGTTTTCTCCATGATCACAAGTTGAAGCCCATCTCTCCAGAGACTGAGGAGGACATGGATTGGAGACCAAAGAAGGGCCTGAAATTCAGGGTTGGAAGTCACAGGAAAGGAAGGAAAATGGAAGTCAGACACTAAGGGCTGGGGATGTGTGGTGGGTGGGACCAGAGCCAGAAGGCTCCTTAGGGGAGAGAAGAGTTTGGGGTTTTGTTCAGGAGCAATGGGAGAGTCCCTGAAGGAGTGACCTGCCTGAGCTCAGGGAGGAAGATCCTTCTGACTGCCTTTAGGACAGTGTCTGAGCAAAACAGGTGATCCTCATCACAAGCATTTAGTAAAAGGCCATTGAGTCAAGATGTTTGGGGACCCTTTGCACAATGAAAGCAGAATTGGATCCATGGTGGAAGGAAGAGATGAAGGTTTCTGGAAGCAACTGCTCAGACATTGAACACATCTGAAATACACTGAAATCTCACATTTAACTTCTACTAAGCTAAGACAACACATAAAAACATAGAGGGAGGGAGGATTCTTTTCAATATAAAGAAATTTTATGACACCTCAGTTAAATTCCTGAAATGCAATATATGACACAAATATGCAGAACCTTTAAACTTGGAAATATTAAATCAATCCTCAAATTTAAAAAATATGTTACTATATACACCGGTACATGTGAAACCAACCAAAGCCATTATTATTAATTATTATTATTATTATTTACTGATTATTAAATCAAATGTAATCTCTATCAACACTTTCAATGCAGTTCCTGACTTTTGAAATGTTTGCTGAATCATCCTCTCTGGAATGTCACTGAGGGAGTGTATCGGTACAAAATTCTCTGTCTATGCTTTTCTTAGAAACAGCCCCCACAATTTCTTCAAAGCAGCTCAAATGTCCCCTCTGTGACACCTGACCTGACGCACACCTGGGTCATTCAACTTTGTGTAGAATACACTCTAAGGAAGTTTACATGCACATATTTGCATGTCCCATTGACCAGGCTCCTTGGGGGGTGAGAAATGACAGTAAGCTAATACAGGCATCAGAATCATAGTACACATATCCCCACTTTTTTAGTTTTTTATACTCTTAGGATTAATGAAATATTTATATTAGTAAAAGCTTTCCCCTTCTGTCTTTCAGAGACTTTTCTGGAGCTGCCTTTTCTTTCCACTGAAGCTCATGTCTTGTAGTGTGAACATGGGAACAAGGTTGCCAGGATTCAGTCTTTAGTTTTTTATTTATTGTGGTATTTATTTTCACTTACAGGTTGTATGAAGATGGTACATAACCTGTCTAATGTGTTAATTGGGCATGAGTCATGTATAGTTTTCTCTATCTTCTTAATTCTGCAGGTATTTTTAAGATCTATAATGGGTATTTCCATTTTTTCTTGGTGGATATCACTTCAGCTACCCAGAATTGTTTTGTGAAAAGCATATTTAAATGTGAAAAAGGGAGCTCTCCTACAAAAACAGATACTTTTTATTTATTTATTTGTTTCTTTGTTTGTTTTAACATTTATTCTTTTTTGAAAGACAGAGACAGAGTATGAGTGGGGGAGGGGCAGGGAGAGAGAGGGAGACACAGAATTTGAAGCACGCTCCAGTCTCTGAGCTGTCACCACAGAGCCCAACACGAGGCTTGAACCCATGGGTCGAGGGTTCATGACCTGAGCTGAAGTCAGACACTTAACCAACTGAGCCACCCAAGTGCCTCAAAAAACAGATACTTTTTAAAATTTATTATTTTATTTTTTACTTGTATCTAACATTGATATAAAGAAGAAAAGGGGAAAGATGATCAAAGATAATTGCTATGACCATTATTACTTCATATTTCTCTGCAACTTCTTATTAATACATTCAATAAATGTGGCTAACCACAGGTAAAGAGTAGGAAGAAGTAGCCAGCTATTCTAAATAAGGGATGAAATATATGAGGTAGAAATGTCAGGGAACTACTGTGAGTTCAGTCCTCAGTGAGTCACAAGAAGAGGCTCCACCAGATGTTGTCACACAAAGTAAATTTGATCTGCAGCAAATAAGATCAGGGGAGTAACTTCCAAAGCTGGGACTCCCAGAGAGGAGGTTAATGGGTTCCTTTTATTCAGAATTAAGGTGGATACTCAGAAAAGCACATTTTGTCATTTCATATAAAGGTGGGCATAAAGTTGTGCAGGGGTACTGAGAGCAGATACCTGTGTTTGCACCCAGTGATGTGTTCCTGAAGCTTGTGCTCCTCCTAGGGTGGAGATTTAACATTGTAATGAGGCAGAGGTCACTGGAGGACACTCCCTGGTCCATCTGTTCAGGTGGAGTTGCTGAGGGAGGTGAAACTGGTTCAGGCTTCCAGGCTCTTCCTGCTGTTTGCCTCTGAAATAAGGTTAACAATCCTGTGAAAAGATGGGGTGCCAATGGTGGTCCTGCTGATGACAGTTTCAACCTCATAAACTATGGGGCAAAGTTTCAATCCTGCCAAACCAACTCAAGAATGTGCTTTAGGTCAATGTTTACTTTTGTCAAAGTACTGGGGCATTTACCAAGGAGTCCTTGTCTCTGAAGCACTTACTCTGTTTCCTGGCCTGATGGAAATTGTTAGGTTTTGCACTCCCTCTGTTCATCTAAAACCCTGAATTCCTGAGGTGGTTGCATTTCTTTATTCTTTTCCTCCTATGAAGTTGGTCACTGTGTGACCTGGGAAAGTAGAACCTGCAGGGCTAAGGTAACCAAAAATAGCTGGGGGCCTTAAATGACTGCCCTTGGGTCAGGAAAGGTGTCTCATATATATATATATTCCCCTGGGTCTCCTAACTTTCCCCTTGCAAATGGCTCAGAGTATTTAGTTTAAAAATATGGACTAATAAGGGGTGCCTGGGTGGCTCAGTCAGTTATGTACCCAACTTTAGGAAGGTCGTGATCTTACTATTCCTGAGTTCCAGTCCCATATCAGTGTGTCTGTTGTTAGCCTGCAGCCTGCTTTGGATCTTTGTCCCCATTTCTCTCTGCCCCTCCGCTCTGGCACTCTCTCTTTCAAATATAAAAAAGCATTAAAAAATTACACTAATGGGGTCCCTAGATGGCTTAGTCCCTTAATATCTGACTTTCCGTTTCAGCTAAGATCATGATCTCATAGTTTCATGAGTTAGAGCCCTGAGTTGGGCTCTACATTGAGTGCAGCGCCTGCTTGGGATTCTCTCTCTCCTTCTCTCTCTACCTCTCCCCTGCTCATGCTGTCTCTGTCTCTCTGAAAATAAATTAATAAAACTTTAAAAAATGTTTTAAAAATTGCACTAATAAGTTTATATAAAATAGTTTCTATTATTTCAATAATAATTTATATAATAATGATGCTTTGTCATATGCTAAAAGTAATGAAAATGATTTTTGTACCATTATAATAAATAAAAATGTTCATATTAGCAGACAGAGAATTTGTTCTGAACTCAGGTTCTGCTGTTTGCCACTGGAAAGTCAATACTTGAGAGATAAGGGATGATGGGAAGGAATGGGTGCTTACTCAGGAAGCCAGCAACCTGGGCACATGGTGGACACATGTCTCAGGAGACCATTTTCCCTGTCTAAGAGAAGCACTATACTTTTATAGGAAAGGTGCAAGAAATCGTGGGGGTTCCGTGCAGGAGAAGCAAGTGTTCACACGGCTAGCTCTATGTGGACATGACCCTGGACGTGCCAGATTTGTTGGCATCATTGTCAGCTGCCTCGAAATGTGGTCAGGCCTTCTCCTTCAGGAAAGTTCAACCTTTTACTCCTTCCTCAAGGACAGTGGTCTGTAAATTTCAAAAAAAGTTGGTTAGTCCTGCTTCAGATCAAGGGACTGAGGTCAGTGCACCAGCAATACATAAACTAGAAGCAAGTTTGCCCTGGAGCCCAGAGGGAGTCCTGTTACACGGAGATGTGTGAAATCTATATACTAAATATAGATTTAAGGAAATTAATTAGTATTAAATATCTCATACTAATAGTAAAGGAGATTGTAAAATTCTCTGAAGAATGTGAAAGCATATTTGAAAAAAATGGTCAATGTCTTATTTTTGTCATCAATAAGAAAACCAACCATAAGTATTGTTAACAGTTAGTAGATCATCCCATGAGACTTTTCCTCTAGTTTCTATTTTCCAGTGTGGAGTCAGGACAGATGATACTATCTAACCTCAAGGAAATTGCAAAAAGTCTGACAATGCACTTCAGACAGAGAAAGACATAACAATGGATTACAGAGAGGGATGTGAGAAATGAAGCATCATGGGGTGTCTGAATTGCGGATACCCTAGAGGCTTCTCATTAATCCATGGCAGGAGCAGTCAGCATGGCCATGTGCTCTGCAGCCAGTCATCTGGAAGAGTCAGGTGGGGAAGAAGCAACATAGTGGATTTGAGTGAGGAGAGTGGGACTAACCCACAGGGGTTATATTGGATGGACTGTGATGATGATAACGATGACCTAGGATTTTAAAAAAGTGAGGAGGGACAGGTATTCTACAAATAAAAATAAAAAGAAGGGAAGAAGCCAGCAGAGTTAGGGAGAGAGAAAATGACATTTCTTCCATATTGTGAGTATTCTCTCACCTACCCTCACCTTGGAAAAAAGGTGGTATCTCTCCCTCTCTTCCCCTTCATTGTCACCTTGACACCAAAGTAGAAGTAGAAATAAATCAGTTGTGATAATAGCCAAACTATTAAAATCACAGATGACAGGGGCTCCATCATCCTCTCAGGTACGTTTGATTCTATTCCACTTTCTACACAATTCAAAACCTATTTATGATAATGGACAAGAATGAATGAATATATGAATTTGTATGATAAAAGTTCTCAGAGAATAAAAAGCAGAGGAGTACATCTTCAGTTTGATAAAGAAAACTGTAGAACACCTGTAGTTAACACATGTGGAGGTGAAGCACTGAAAGCTTTCCCCCCTGGGCAGGGACAAAGACCATCATGTCCAATCTCAACACTGCTGTTTGTCACAGGATTGGATGTGCCAGACAGAACAGCAAGGCAAGACAAACAATGAGAGACATATAGATGATGAAGAAGAAGAGACAATTGTCCCATTTTCAGGCAAGAGTATGATCTACAGGGAAAAAAAACAAAGGAAGCCACAAATATGTATGTAAATATATAAATTCAAAGAGTGAAAAGTAACTTTGGGAACATCGTAGAATATAAGATCAACATAGAAAAGCCATTTAGGTGTGTATATATTAGCAATCAACACATGAAAAATAATTTAAAAGAACACTTCAAACCACTCAATGATGAAATATTTAGGTACATATTTAACAAGCATGTACAGGTCATGGATGCTGAAATTTGGACAATGCCGGTAAATGTTAAAGTGGATCTAAAAGGGGCACCTGGGTGGTTTGGTCGGTTAGGCGTCTGACTTTTGCTTGGGTCATGATCTCACGGTTTGTGGGTTCGAGCCCCGCGTCGGGCTCTGTGCTGACTGCCAGCTCAGAGCCTGGAGCCTGTTTCAGAGTCTGTATCTCCCTCTCTCTCTGACCCTCCCCTGTTCACACTGTCTTTCTCTATCCTAGAAATAAATAAAATAAAAAAAAAAGTGGATCTAAAACGACGGAGAGATATATGCTGGTCATGGATTACATGATTCAATATAGTAAACATTTCAGTTCTTCCCAAATTGTATGAAAGCATAAATAGATTCCTCAAGACAGAGTAGGATAGATGAAGGGTAGATGCACTAGCTAATGTAACAGACCCAGAAATAGACCCACAAAAATATGGATAAATATATTTTTTAACAAAGATGAAGAAACCTTTCAGAGGAGAAAGGATGGCCTCTTGGACAAATGGCCACAGAATTGGATATCCATAGAGAGAAATGAATTGCACTGAAAACTCTCAATTTATATAGAAAAAAATAAATAAAAGGATTATAGATATAACTGTAAATATTAAAAAGGAGAAAATCTTCAAGATCTAGAGTTTGTATAAACATGTTAGGGGCACCTGGGTAACTCAGTCAGTGAAGTGTCAGACTTTGGCTCATGTCATGATATCAGGATTTGTAAATTCAAACCCCACAACAGACTCTGAGCTGACAGCTCAGAGCCTAAAATCTGCATCGGATTCTCTCTCTCTGTCTCTCTCTCTCTGCCCCTTCCTGGCTCACACTCTGTCCCTCTTTGTCTTTAAAGAAAAACATGTTTAGACAAAATACCATCAGAAGAACCCATTCACATTTTAAAAATGTTAAATCGGACTTCAACAATTATAAATTCCTTCTTTTTCCTTTTCTTTGTAAGGTAGTAAGCCAATGAAATTATCTAGAAATATAGTACCCATGAATCAGCTGAATGATGTGTGAATAAACAGGGACCTGGTGAGCTGAGGAACCCTGCTGCATTCTCAGGGCTTTGGGACACAGTGAAGTGTGTACCCTGCAGCCAGGAGGGGGCGCGGTGGACTGCCCTGTGATCCCTACACAGCTGCTCAGTGAGGACAGTTCAGTCAAAGGAACCTGGAACTGGGAACGGGGCCCTGTGCTTCTTGATGAGGACACAGCAGCAGTGTCCCTTCTGGTGTGGCAGAGTCTCCTGAGCAAGGACATATGTGTTGTCTCAATAGGTGCTTCCTTGCAGAGGTCTCCCCAGTGGTGAAGCAACCTCCAAAGTCCCCAGTGTATGGTGTAAGTTGGAAATAGTGACAGATGACAAAGATGTTCAGTGTGTAACTCCTCTAGGAATGCACACAATGGCTTCTATGCACAACCTAGAGAAATGGGCTCCCTATCTCCACAATGCTGAGGGAGCTTCTGGGAAAGGAGAACTCTGAAACCAGAGGGGAATCAGGAAAGAGGAAAGAGGAAAGAAATCAGCCTCCTGTACAGAACTGGCCACATATATCAATGTGGACCCATCATTGCTCTGGCCCTGATCCCAATCTGTGTGGTTGTACAAGTTACCACCTCAGTCCTGCCCCATCTACAGCCAAGGTAGCCCTGGGCCCACTCCCTATGTGGAGCCTGAGGAGAGCACAGTATGTCCTGAGGTAATAGGAAGCTACATAGGGGAACATCTGGCCTGGCCTAAAGGAAGGGGACAGTGGACACAGCAGTGGGGAGGCAGGAACTCTGATGGGCTTTGGTCATTATGTCACATAATGCTGTGTCTGGACCTGGACACCAGGGGTGGGCTAAATGTCATCTGTATCTGAGGGGTTGGGGATGATCAGAGCTGGGACCTGCCACCTGAAACTGCCTGTGCCCTCAACTCAGGGCTCCAGACTGTGACCTCCCCTCTCCTTTGCCCCACCCGAGCCCCTTCCCTGCCCACTCCCACCCTGATATCCCCTGGCAGAGGGACTTTCCCTTGGGCCAATGACGTGTCAGAGAGCTGGGGGCCTCATTTGCATGAGTGGGCCCTACCTGTCTCAGAGGACTCAATAGGGAAGGAAGAGATTACAGAAGGTCTGCTCAGCTGTGGGGCCACAGAAGGCAGGATCAGTGATGACCTCCACCATGGCCTGGTCCTTTCTCCTTCTCACTCTCCTCATTCACTGCACAGGTGACTCGATGTGGGGACAGAGGAAGCAGTCCTGAGAGACACGTGGGCCCTGATTCCTCCTCTTGTCTCTAGACTGCATCATCACCCTCTCTGTCTCTCCCATTTTCAGAATCCTGGTCTCAGTCCGTGCTGACTCAGCCACCCTCAGTGTCTGGGGCCCTGGGCCAGACCGTCACCATCTCCTGCACTGGAGACCACACCAACATCGGTTTTGCTGTGTCGAACTGGTACCAACAGCTTCCAGGAAAGGCCCCTAAACTCCTCATCCAGGGTAATAACAGACGACCTTCAGGGATCCCTGATCGATTTTCTGACTCCAAATATGGTGATTCAGTCTCTCTGACCATCACTGGGCTCCAGGCTGAGGATGAGGGTGATTATTACTGCCAGTCTGCTGACAGCAGATCTAGGCAGACACAGTGCTCCAGGTCTGTGAGGAAGTGAGATACAAACCTGTTGTCCCCACAGCAATGGGACTTCCTGTGCTTCCCTGACTTTTTGGACAGGTTAACTGCTTCATTGTTTGTTTCATATAAACTTTGTCTCATAACCTCAGACCCATCTCAAGGAATTTGTCTCCTAAGTCATTCCACATTCTTTTAAATTTCTCCTTGAAGCATGTCCTTGGGAATAAGATACTGGGTGATTTTCTCAAACTGAGCATGAACTGGGTGCCCGGAGCAGGCATTTTTGAGGACAGAGTTCATGACAGTTCAGAGCAGAAACAAGGACCCAAAATCCAACTCTGTCTGAGTTAGAACACATCAAGAGCATCAAATATGTGTCCTGGTAACAACAGCTCACATGAATGTGCTCCCAAATCCTCATCTATTATGATCGTTATATCCCCTAGGGACCCTGATTGATTCTTTGGCTCCACGTCTGGCAATTCTCACTCCCAGATCATCACTGGGCTGGAGATCTGAGGAAGAGGCTGCTCCTCCCTGTCCCTCCTGGGACACCATCTGGGCTCACACAGATTCGCAGGCTCATGAGAACTGAAAACAGAACCCCTTTCTCATCTTCTGGGAGGGTGAGGCCCCAGCAGCTGCTCAGGCTCAGCCTGTGACTTCTGCTTCTGCTGCTCCTGCTGCTGCCACCATGGGCCCCAGTCTATGTAGTGGCACCATCTTGGAGTGAGGGCTCCTCTTTCCCTTTTGTCCCCAAGGTCACTTGCAGCAGCTCCTTCCTAGACAAAGAGTCTCAAAGGACACAGAAAACTTACCTCACCCATCAGGTTGAGGCACAAGGACTCTTTGCAATGATGTTCATGGACTGGGTCTCGTAGGTCCAGTGTGCTCATCTCCCTCCTGACCTCTGAGGAACCCAGAGTCTCCATCCTTGGCCTTTTCCCTATTTCTATAAATTTGCTGACCTATGTAATCCGATTAGTCTTCAATAGGAATGCCTGTTCTTGTTTGCCCTTAGGGATGATTTCTTCTCTCGTGGCAGCACCAAGTCCCAGAGTATGTATGGTTAAATCATACATTTGGGTCTTGGAAATGATTCCCTGTCCATTTCCATCAATGCTGAGATCCAAACAGTGATTTTTCTCAAATACTTGCATTGTTAATACTTGCAGAAGGGTGTTGAATAATGATGGTGTTTAGGTCACATTAGCCTGTCCATCTTGTAGAAATGTCCTCCTGACCTCCACCCATTATCTAATTTCCTGGTTGTGGGACTGAGTTTTATGTGTGAGGGAGAGATTGTATTTTCACAGTACAAATGTCTCTGTCTGTGAATGTGGAAAGAGTTGAGGACAAATGAAACTATGATCTCTGAAGGCTGTTATGTATTTTGTGAAGTTAAGTGCATTTTATGTCTTTTTGTGGAATAGTTCCTGATAATATTGTCTATTTTTTCTAAGGCAATTGGTATGCTTATTCATTTTTTAATGGAGCAATTTTTATTTCCTAGTAAGGTATGCTTTTTAATTATTATTAAGAGACTTTAATAGTATGATTATTTTGACTCCTGATATTTGTCCACATGTTATTTCTTATTTACATATTTATGTATTCTCCATTTCCATGCAAATTTTAGTAATTGAATTATTCTATTCTTTCATTTAAAAACCTAATTTGGTAGTACCAATTAGATTTAAAGACAGGCTTTGATTCTGTGGACACCAGGGGGCCATGAGAACTTACAAGAGAGCAGAGACTGATGCCCACCACTTTCACACATGGAAGAGCCTGAGCCTGCTTCAGTGTGACTAGGTCAATGACCCCCACCGATGTGTGACTCTCCTGTACCTTGACTCCTCGAACCCTATGGAGAAACCAGATGCTCGTCTTCTCTCAGCCCATGGAAAACTCAGGTCATCTCCTCCTTCCCCTTGTGACTAGAACCATCACCAGCCCAGAGTGATGCAGGGACCCACATGGAGGATGGCAGTCCCATATTTGCATGCATGACTCTGTTCCCAAGAATGAAGGGAAAGAAGGAGTGAGAATCTGTTCCCAGTACCAATGGTGGCCCTCAGGTGGCTGTGCTGTCATATTTCCTACATGGCTTCATGTTAATTTGCAAAATACAGCACTCATGAGAACAATTCCTGCCACCCAAACGCAGTTCACAGAGGAGCTCCTGCTCTCTCTTACAGAAGGTGGAGCCCTCACCCCCAGCCCCACCCCATGCAGGATTCCAGAACTGCCATCTTCTTCCACTCTGGAATCCAGAGCAGCAGGGGCTGCAGTCAGCACAAACAAGGCCCATGCCCAGGTGACCAAATGTCAGGGAAATCAGGTAGGGACAGGACTGTAGTGATCAAAGTGAGTCTGTAGGGGCATTCAGAGAGAAGTGAGGAGGTGGATCTCATCCATAATGGGTGACACAAGGTGAATGACAGATGGCAGCTTGTTCAGCTCGCAGGGGCTCCTCTGAGCTGAGTGGCCCGAGCTGTGAATGCACGAAACTTCCTGAAGGTTCTCTTCAGGACGGTGCCCATCCAGCTTCTTCATGCCTTCAGCCGTTCACTTCACCACATTCTGCAGGTTCCTCAGACAGTTCCCCTGTGGAGGGGGACTCCACGAGTTGGGAACCTGCAATGAATGAGACAGAGGGGGTCCCTTCTGCCTGCCTTAGGTGTTCCTCCCTCAACCTGTACTTCCTTCCTACATCATCCCAAAACCTTTGAACTCTTGCTTATCAGGGTAACTGACTTATTTCTCCCCACTATATTACACTTGTCATTTCAGAGGACAGGTGGGCAATTCCACCTTTTCCTGCAGGGAAGACACTGAAGAATGTGGTAACAGAGCCCATCTGCATGTCCCACGGGGTCTAGAAAAGATGAACAGGAATAATTACTGTGACTGCGACAGAACCTGCTGCCCAGCAAATCTTTATCCACACATTAGTTCCATCATCTTATTCATGAAGTGTGACCTTGTGCCACTACTAATGAATCCACAGTGGACATATTGACAACAACCCTGGTAATAGACATAGTCTCCCCTCCCTGAACCAGCTACACTTGAACTTGGACCAGATCCTCAGATTCTACCTGAAAACACTTCCCACTCACTCCTCTTCTCCCCTCTGCTCCTGAGTCCCTCAGGCTTCAATCTCTTCTTCTGGCTCTTTAAATCTGAACTCTGTCTCCACAATAGGATTTCAGTGAAAAATGGAAATGATCTTGTTGTAGTTCCCAGTCTCCAGGGTCCAACTCTATGGAGGAGAATGAGAGAAAATAGAGCTTCAGGAAAATTCCTCATATTATCCTTCTTGCTCTCATCCCCAAGTTCTGGTTTTCTGCCCAAAACACTCCCAGTCAATCCTCTTCATATGAAAATAAACTTCTTATATTTTTTTCTAGAAAAGATACTTTTATCTAAACATTAGGTATTTTCTAATGGAAATTCATTCATTGAATCAATTCAATGATTATTTATGGAATTCATTGATTATTTTTTCCTCCTTCACAATTACCTGATGCCACAACCACGTTGGTCTTGAATGAATCCAGAGACATGATCAGTTGCACTTTTCAAAATATATCATCATTTATTTCTGTCTCAAATCTATGTTTTCTAAGATTTTCAGACAGAGGATTCATGTGAGAAACGTTTTCTTCTGTTACCTCAATCCCATGCTTTATCCCTTTTCCCTAAAACTTCACCACTATCCTGGGTTCCCCCAGGTAGACACCTGGGGACACAGGGGACTGTGGGGCTGTCTGTGGTGTGGGGGCAAGAAAGAGGGGGCTGTGCACTCCCCGCTGCCCTGTGCTTCCTGACAACTGAAGACCCTACAGCTCTGGGACTTGTGTCTACAGAGATAGAAGTGGACAGATTTCTGTGACTCAACAAGACATGGACTTCTGACCTAGTGAATCATTAGCAGGTCTGCTCTCACTCTAACTCTCACTGCCTAAACAAACCCTCCTTCTTCAATGTGAGATGTGATTGTGTGTGACCTTACATGTTCGCTGGGACACCTGCATCAGACCCCTTCCCCTCTGAGGCAGGTTGAGTAGCAACCAAGTCTCCTCTTCACCCTAAGGTGATCTGAGTCTCATCACATGATGCCAATGAGTCTGTGGACACCCAGTGTTTGGGGACATTCAGAGGAAGAAGATCCGTCTCACAACAGCACTGAAGGTGGATCACAGACTTATAAAGGAGCTGTGTACCCCTTTGGGGTGTCAGGAAGACAACTCTGGGCCGAGTCCTGGCCTGGTTTCTTCCCCTCCTCACCCTTCTCCCTGCAAAGGTGAGGGGTGAGGGGATTGTGGAAATGGTGCATTATGGGCACCTTCCCTGTTACTCTTTCCCATCCCTTAATACAGTGTTTGCCCTTTGTTCTGGCTTCAAATACCACTTAGATGTGAGCAAGAGGGGCTGTGGTGACCCCAAAGTCTGTCAGGGTGGACTGCCCTGAGCTAACCTGAACTTCATCTGTGTCACCTTGAGTGACCTCACTCCCCCTGGGTTTCCAGGGACCATGAACATGGATTCAGTTCTGGCCAAGTCTCTCTCCTGAGCAGCTTCTGGCCCTCCTCCAATCATACTTCCCTTCTAGGCCTCTCCCTCACTTAAGTTATTAAAATCAGAGCATTCAGGAGGGGACATGTTTCCTGACCGCAGCCCCACAGCCCTCCTGCTGCCCCTGCCTTGCCTCCTCTGCTTCTCCTGTGCCTCATGAGAGGGGGCAGAGCTGTGAGCCATGCTGAGTCCATCCCTTTACTTTCTGCAATAAATCCTGAGAAGTGGGGACACCACAGGATATTCTGTGTTCGTGTCTACACATGGTGCTAAGTGAGAAATATCGTCCCCCCCCCCCCCGTAAGTGTTTTTTGGTGGTGGATCCTCTGAGTCCTTAGAGGGAGGTGGGCTTCTCAGTCATTCACAGTCACCCTCATCCGCTCTCTACCTGGAGACTAGTAACCACTGTCTTGCTTTCATCCCTATTGATTGACCTACTAGACACATATGTTACATGATGAAATTCTGTCACACAGCCATAAATGAAACATGGTTAATAATACTGTTTTCATCATAAGTAACCCATGGAGAGGGCCTACTGCATGCCAGAGTGTTAATTACTATTCACCACACACACACACACACACACACACACACACACACACCACCACACCACACACACATGTTCTCTGTGGTGAAGAATTAGAAATTGATACTTTTGAACTCAGGTTTTTCTAAGGCCAGCCTCTAGTCTATTTATCAACAGCAATGGTATATGATGTTCTTAAACAAATCTCCATAGGTAAACGATAAACATGAAAGTCTATTCTTCCATAATGTGAGTTTTCATTTACCTAAATATTTGCAGAGCCTTTCAGGAGTGCTGAGTTAGAAAATGTTCTAGCAGGCAGAAAACCCCATTTTGGGAAAGGTTAGCATCCCTGTCAGGATCTCTGGCCTCACAGAACAGGACCTCAGAAGGATCTGTGACATGACATATAGAGGGAGACCATCAGTTTTGGTCTTACCCAGGAAAGTTCTGGACTCAGGAAACACATTTCAGTTGTGATGGGAGCAGGATCTTGCCTATGGGTTTGACAGACACTGATAAGTTGTGCTTTCTCTGAGGGACTGCTTCCTACTTCAAAAAGGCAAAGTCATAACTGAGTAAAAACAACTGTTCAAAAAGTGCTTTCTGAAGCATTGAATCTTTGGCTCTCACTGAAACCTGCAGGGGTACCTACATGTCACTCTGTACTTTGGAAAAGTGTTGCTCACAGGGGCCACTGGAGCTGTTCTTTGAGCCTCACACTGGGGCTGGTGACAACCCAAATGAAGACAGACCTACATCCAAATTCACAAAGCCCAAAGCCCACCCTGAAGAAAACTGTAGGGGAGTCAGAATTGGAAGGTGCTGTCCTGTTAATTTAGAGATACTTGAATAATGCCTTGAGGATCCCTGGATGCCTTATTTCAGGCCCCTTAAGCAGAGGACCCATGCTGGCCAGCGGGTCATGGCTCCAGAATCAGAGCACTCTTGTGGACCACAAGCCCTGTAGGATTCATGGATCTGAATCCAGCAGGAGGCACTCTGAGGCTGTCCGGAGACGCAATGGTTCTCTGCTCCCCAAGGCTGAAAATTTCTCAGGATTTGGCTTTGAATAAGGTTAATTTCTTCTGAAAACAGTGATAAATCTCTTCCTATTACAAATATATATGTCCACTTTTTCTTACAGCTCCATGTGTACTTGCTGCTCCAGCCCCTGAAAGGGGTGCTGTGGGAGGACACCTAACTGTGGAGAAGAGGTAGCAGTGAGGGCAGGTGCCTGTGTGGAGGTGGGGATGGGGTCTATGAGTTGATCCCAGGAAGACTCACCAATGTGAATAGAATTTTATTTGGGAATTGCAGAATATGAAGGAGTTAGAGAGATGAAGGCACATGGATTTGAATGTTCCAGTGAAAGCAGAGTTTAACACTGGATCACCAGTCCTTACATCAATGAGAAAACCACATGTGTCCTATGTGTGGAAGACTGGAGTGGAGAAGAGAGCCTGGAGGAGCACCTGGAAGTGACCTTGGGGAGCGGGAGAGACAGGTGGAGGCCAGGGCAGCAGGAAGACCTTCCTGAGAAAGGCACCTAGGGCCGGGGAGGGACTGTGAGGTGGGGGTGTCCTGCTCACAGTAGTGTCTGGTCAGTGACTCTGCAGCTGATGCTTGGAGGTTCACTGCAGGTGAAATAGAACCCAGAATGTGGAAATGGACAGAGTTGACAGAACTGTTTGGAAAATTAGGGCAAACATTACAGTGTAGTTCCTGTCAGGCAGCCTGGAGATGAGGGCAGGAGAGAAGGACCTAGGTCCCCTTTTGTTGTAGAAAACGGGGACTGGGGTTACTGGAGGGCCTTGGGGACATCCCCAAATGTCCCAGGATGACTCCATGTATGTGACTGGGAATTTGAATATGTGATGACAGCAAAAATAAAGGAGCAAATCAGTCATAGTGCTTGAATCTGTGCTTTGACCATGTGCTGCTGAATATGACTATGTATTTTTTTTAAAATTAACTCCTGTTTTCATTCAAAAATCCTTTTGCTAACTCTTAAGTGACAAAAATCTTGAGGGGCTGAGCGCCACCCCAGTGGATTTTAGTCTGATTCACTGTTAGAGAAGTAGAAATGCTTTTTGTGAATCTTTCAGGTAGACACATTTAGTACCATCAGGAATACAGCACAGAAGTCTGAAGTAAAAAGTGCTTGACTGAAAATGTGTGTATCATGTATATTTTTATCTATTGAAGTTTACTGTGACCATATCATACATGTGAATTAGGTCACTGGGATAAATAATTATGTTAGCATTCATAAAGCAAGTAGAATAATATGTAACACATGCTGTACCCAGATGGGTCTGTAAATTAGTGAAAAATAACTTGTGGACTGTGAGGAAAAAGCTTAGGAAAGATATTGGGAACTTCTGTGTCATATTTCTTAGTCTTCCCTTGAAATTTCAACCCTCCTGTAACCCCAGAGGTCCAGTCCGATCCTGATGCACACCCCACATCTAGTGCAGGAGACCCACTCTCCTCTGTGTCCACTCTGAGGACTGTGGGCTCCTGGCTGCATCCTTGGAGGTCTGGCAACCTTCATCATCTTCCTCAAGGTAGAGAGCAATGAGAAAACAGGTCTGTCTTCTAATTAATACAATTTTATTTCCAAAAATTCCCTCATGTATTGTTATTAATGGACCTTCCCCTATCTAGGGAAATGATAGGGGCATATATGGAGGCTTATGGAGTCTGGAGTCTGCAAGGAATTGGGTGTGGTTGGAGACAGACTGGCTGTCCCTTCATTCCTCCCCCATAGAGCCTGTGGAGGGCATGAATGCCCTCTGTTCCTCTGCTCACTGAGTGCAGGCCACACCGTCCCCCAAGGGTCAATCACTCTTGGCCCCAAAACACAATTATCTAAGTGGTGAGAGGGGCCCAGGGTGATTCAGGCTGAGGATGCCATGTCTCTGAAGTAAGGACTGAAGTGTCACTACACCTGCAGGACAGAAGGATCCCTTGTGGATGAGAAGACCTGCCCCTGTGTATGTGTGGGTGGTATGTCAGGAAGGCTGAAGTCTCTCTCAGCTCCAGGATGTTCCTCCCAGTCATAGGTGAGTCTGGACTCTGAGACAGCAGGGGCCGCTGTGGGTTTATCCCTCAGCTTCTGTGGAAAAGTGGAGGGGATAAGAGAAGCTTTGTGCAAGTCTCTCACGTTTGGGCTGAGAAGCAGAGCCCGAGGTGTCTCCACCATGGCCTGGACCTTTCTCCTCCTCACCCTCCTTGCTCTCTGCTCTGGTGACTGGCTGTGGGAACCAGGGGACTGATTATGGGAGGAGGGGGCTTGGTTACTTCTCCTCGTTTTGAGATCACACTTGGCAATAACCTGAGACCCACCTGTGTCTCTCCACTACTCTGTTGCAGGGGCTTGGGCACAGTCTGCGCTGACACAAGAAGCCTCACATGACTGCCTGTGACAAAGAAACAGGGAGATCGTGAATACCCTTGGGGGTCTGACTCTCTGGGCACGGAACAATTTTAACTGGTCAGTGACAGTAGCTTCCTCTCATGCTGTTTTTTCTAAAGATAAAGCAACACTATCGGTATCATTTACATATCATAAAGTTCATTCATTTAAATTGTACCATTCAGAAGTCTGTAACATATTTAGTGAGTTGGGTAAACACCATGATGACTGAATTACAACGTTTCCATCACCTGCAGTGAAACCCTCCTCCCATCAGCAGTCAGGCTATTGTCCCCCAACACTCAGCCCTTTGTAGCCACTAGTTCCTTCCTGTTTGCAGTGATGTCCCTCTTGTGCACATTTCACAGGTGCTGAATCACAGAACAGGTGCCATTGTAAGCGCTCGATCACTGGCATCAGGAACATCCACACTGTTGTGGGAACATCCCCACTGCCATTTCAAAGCATCTGGAACGCTTCATTTGTTTGCTTGTCACACTTGTGCGGAGGTCATGTCTATGTGTACAGTTCCAATTTTAATGCAAAGGCTGTCAAAATGTTCATAATTTATTTTCCAAAATGGTCTATAACATAATGATTGAAATATTTTTCATTTTTATTTTCCAATGTCAATTTTCTCTTTGTTAAGTTTTCTTTTGTACATTTGATCAAAATAAATAATTTAGGCTATTTTTTAAATTCGTTTCTGAACAATAATATTGTGTATTAGTGAGATTGTATTTACACTTACAATCTATGGATTGTTTTTCCTCTCTTAGAATTAACCGATGCCCCACTCTTGGAGACTCATAAAGGAATGGAAAAGGATGGAAAAATTGCCCACGTATTTCAAGATATATAATCATTTTTCCTAATTCCTCAGAATCCGTTTCTTAAGAACTATCTGGATAGTAGTTCCTTCACAGAAACATCTGGTCTTTGATGTCACACTTTCATCCTTTTCCACAAAGAAAGTGTTAGCACTGTTCACACTATGTAGACATTTGGGGACACAGGGGAATGTGGGGTGGGGGCAGGAAGGAGGGGGTTGTGAGCTCACCCCCTGCCCTGTGCTTCTGATACCAGAAGACCAAGAGTTGTAGGTCTTCTATCTGCGGAGATAAACATTCATAGCTTTCCTGTCACTCAACAGGACTGGACTTCAGGTTCAGTGAATTGTTCATAGGTCTGCTTTCAAAGGGGTTCTCACTGCCTAAATAAATCCTTCTCCAGGGGGACAGTCTTTCAGACACTTGCTGTTTTAATCCAAGGTCCAGGGTTTTGGACTTTTGAACAGAATCAGTTTCATGGGTAGATTTTCATGGAGAACATACTTCAGGTATGAAGTTACAAGATGGACAGGGGGCCCGTTGGCCTCATTTTTGGTCCCATGCACCCATACACACATACACATACACAAAACAGCCTTCTCCTGTCTCTGAGTGTCAACTGTCATGTACTCTGCAGTTTTCAGGATTCTCTATACCCCCAGAAGTCAGGGTCAACCTATGTTCTCCCACCTGTCCTCAGTGTCACGATCTCTCAGAGGCAGAATCCCCATCAGCACCAAATATCAGTGACATCCAGTGTAACTGGGGTCCTGTCATTAGGGCAGCCAGGATGTGCCCTGAACACCTCTCTCCTGGGATGAGGCTGATGCTCAGAGATCCCAGGGTGACTTTCTGTCACTGTGGGCAACTCACCCCTGACCATCTCTGGGATCCAGTCAGTGCCTGAGGCTGATCAGTGCATTCATTCTGGGACAGCAGCCAGTGTTGTTCTCATGGAGCTCAAGACCAGTGGGGATGAGAGACACACCCTTCCTGTGCTTTCAGGGCTGGACTGTCACTCCCTCAGTCACCCAGTGTCATCTCCAGTGATGCTGGACCTCTGCTGGAAGGTCTTCTGTCCTATCCTGGGGCCACAGGGCCTGTGAGTTCAAGGACATAGTCCTTTTTATCTCCACCTCTCCATAACTCAGTTGTGAGATTTGGAAGGAAATTTCTGAGTCAGGATGGCTTGGGTAACAGAAATTCATTCATCTGGTCATGGGTGGCTCAATGGACAATTGCTCTATCCTGAACATGATGGACACAAGGCACAGGGACTGTAGCTATGCCCACCCCAAAGATGAGACTGGCCCCCAATCCCTCGATCCTGGAATCTCTGTCTAGGTTTGGTAATTTCATTACTGAGATGGCCCTGAAGCTCATAGGGACAGGCCCCCAGAGGGTTTCACTGGGCACCATGTTGGAATTTCCTGCCTGCAGGATGAGATCCAGGATCCAAAGTTATGATTGAAAAATATATATTAAGAATTAGATTAGGGGTGCCAGAGTGACTCAGTCGGGTAAGCATCTGGCTCTTGATTTTGGCAGGTCAAGATCTGACAGTCGAGTCAGGGGATCAAGCCCTGCATCAGGCTACATACTAGGTGTTGCTTAATATTCTCTCTCTCTCTCTCTCTCTCTCTCTCTCTCTCTGTCTCTCTCTCTGTCTGTCTCTCTCTCTCACACACACACACATAAACAAATATTTTAAAAATTCACACACACACACACACACACATTTAAAAAAGAATTAGAATAAAATATCAAGCTCTTTTCATAAAAATTCACTGACTGCTACTGAACCAAAGATAGCAGGCATTCCCTTTGTAATGTGGTTCCATCAATGTTCTTTAATTTTCATTTATTTTTTTATTAGAGTGTGAGCATGAGCAGTGGAATCAGAGGGGGAGGGAGGGAGGGAGAGAGGGAGGAGGAGAGAGGCAGAGAGAATATTAAGCAAGCTCCACACTCAACATGGAACTTTGTACAAGGCTCAATCACAAGACTTGGGATCATGATCTGAGCCGAAACCAAGAGTCAGGCTCTTAACCAGTTGAGGTATGCAGTTACTCCATTCCATTGATGTTTTTATTTTTTTAATGTTTATTTATTTTTGAGGGAGAGAGAGAGACAGAGTGCAAGTGGGGGAGGAGCAGAGAGAGGAGGACACAGAAATGAAGCAGGCTCCAGACTCTGAACTGTCAGGACAGAGCCCGACATGGGGTTGTATTCACAGACCATGAGATAATGACCTGAACCAAAATCGGATGCTTAACCGAGTGAGCCACCCAGGTGCCCCTCCGTTGATGTTTTTAACCACAATTTGTCTCTGTATTCTCCCTCTAATAAGCACAGACCTGGGAAATATACTCCTATTTTACCTGCATCTTTACAATGACATTAGCACTGAGATTTAAACAGTTTTTTTTTTTTGAGATTTAAACAGTTTTAATGAAGTGAATTTTGTATAAAATAACATGCACCCATTTTATGTGCATGGTTGGCTAAGTAGTGACTAATAAATAATCCCTGTCACTGGGTCTTTGTCATAGCATCTGCAGCTGTCACTCCCTCTCCTACAATGTCTCAAAGGTTTTCTCTTTGTGCTCTGAGGTCAATGCCAAAAACACACCCGCTCATGTGGCATGGCTCCTGCAGACTGTGTCTGTGTGCTGGGAGGACAGATCATGGAGGGAATCATGAAACACAGTGTGTGGAGAACTGTTGTTTCATGAGATGGAAGTAGTGACAGATGACAAAGAGTTCAGTGAGTAACCCCTCTGGGAATGCACATGAGGGCTTCTCCCTACAACCTGGAGAGAAGCACTCCCCATTTCCTCAGTGCTGTGGGAACCCCTGAGGTACAAGAGCTTTGGAAACTGGGTAGGATAATATAGGAGGAAAGACCCAGTGTCCTGTACATAAGGGACCATAGGTTCGTGGAAACCTGTCACTGCTCTGGATTTGATCCTGAAATAAGAGGTGTTTGTTTAGAGATATCATCTCAGTCCTGACCTATGATCAGAGAGGAAACCGTGACCAGTCTCACCCTGAGGAATCTGAGTAAAGCAAAACTCTGCCCTGAGGTAATGGGAGGCCACATAAAGGGACACTTATTCTGGTCCTAATGCAGGGTTAGTGGATAGAGCAACACGGAGGCAGGAGCTGTATCTCATGGGTTGTGATCACCCTGTCACAGGATGATCTTTCCCTCTGGACACTAGGGGGCACACAGGGCCCCTCACTGAGGCTCAGGGGAGATTAGACCTGGGGCCTGGCACCTGGCCCTGCTTGGGCCCTAGGCTCAGGTCTCATAGCTGTGACCTCCCCACCTCCTGACCCAGCACAGCCCCTCCCCTGCTGAAACCCTGACATCCTCAAGAAGAAAGACCTTACCCAGGGTCAATGACAGGTCTGAGCACTGGAGGTCTCGTTTGCATGGATGGACCCACCCTCTCTCAAAGGATAAAGATGAGAAGGAAGAGGTTAGGAGAGATCTGCTCAGTTGTGGGGTGGCAGAAGGAAGGACCAGTGATGGTCTGCACCATGACCTGGTCCCCTCTCCTCATTCTCCTTGTTCACTGCACAGGTGACTGGATGTGGGGACAGGGAAACAGATCCTGGTGGGACACTTGGGCCGCACTTCCTCCTCTTGTGTCCAGACCCTAGCATCACCCTCTCTATGTCTCTCCCCTTTCCAGGATCCTTGGCCTAGTATGTGCTGACTCAGCCACCATCAGTGTCCGGGGCCCTGGGCCAGATGGTCACCATCTCCTGCACCGGAAGCATTTCTGACATCAGTTGTGGTGATCATGATGACTGGTACCAACATACCTCAGAAACAGGACCCAAAACATAATCTATGGAAATAACAATCGACTCTCTGGGTTCCCAGATTGATTCTCTGGCTCCAGTCTGGTAACTCAGCCTCCTTGTCCATAAGAGGGCTCCAGGCTGAGGATGAGGTTGATTATTACTGCTCAGCATGGGACAGCACTCTCAAGGGTACCACAGTGCTCCAAGGCTGTGGGAAAGTGAGACAAAAACCATCTTTCTCATTTGCAAAGGGGGAAACAGACCAGTAGCTGCCTACTCAGCTTAACCTGTGATTCTGCCCATTCAGTTGCTGATGCCCTGGGCTCACCTCCATCCAGGGGCATCATCCAGAAGTGAGGCTTCTCCTCTTTCTTCTGCCCTCAGAGTCACTCAGAGCATCCCATTCATAGACAAATTGTCTTTATGGAACCAGAAAGCCTTTGTCCTCATGAGCTGGGACAGTTTTCTTCTATTCTGGTTAATATTCATTTATTGTTTTCTGATCTTTCAATAAATGAAACATTTTCTCAGGCTCTAAACTCTCATGGGGCCTCAGCACTGTCCCTGCTGTGTTTGATGGACATGTCAGCTCTCCTTGCATTTGGGATGATTATTTGTTTAACTTTAACAAGGTAACTTTTAACAAGAATATTTTGATTATATTCTGATATTTGTGGGGAATACATAAAAAGTGCCAAACTACAAATGAGAAAAGGTGCAACTAAAACCAAATTTCTGTCCAAACAACATCCTGCACGTGAATGTCTATACTTTTATCATCACTGTGACAGCACTGAGAACTCTGCATGTGGATGTTTATACAGCTATTTATATAACCCTCAAGACATGATGTGACACAGATGTCATCCAACAGTTTGTATGTTTGTATACTGGGATATTAGTCAGTTTTAAAACAAATGACCTGTGAAGTCACAGTAACATACATGAATTTTGAATACATATTTCTCCCAAAACAAGAAGATAGAAAAGACTACATTCAATATAGTAGCAAATTGTAATTGTATTACATTTTAGAAGGGGCTAGAATCTAGAGGTGGTAAAAAGGTCGGTGAGGGACAGGAGGTAGAGGAAGGAGGGGGGGCGTGTATGTGTGATGTGCAATGATTGTACTTATGGTAGGGTCACTCTTGTACATGGGACCATGATGGCAGCCATATGTATTGCACTGCACCATATGTATGTCTACAATACATATTTATTGTAATTGTCTCTCCCCACCAGTCATGATGTGTGAGCCCTGCTAGTAAGAGACAGTCAAATGTTCTAGCATGTGTGTTTGCACCCTGACCTGCACTCAACAGACAAAGTGGCTGGTGTGGAGGATATGGAAGATGCAGGAGCTCAGGGGATCCAAAGACACAGGGGTGGTGAGGGCAGAGAACTGAGGTCTAGGGCAGGAGCTGCAAGTGGGTGTGCTGGTTGGCGTGACCACAACATGAAAGGGCATCTCAGTGGGGCTACTGTGTTATGCCTTATGCCTAAGAAACTAGGAAGGCTTGAAGGATTTTAAGCCATTGATTGACTTTGTGAATGTTCTCTCTGGATGTTGGGAGGAGAGAGTGCCTAAACGAAGCTAGTGATTTGGTTCTTGATTATTTTCTTAAGATATTGGATTATTTACCAAAGATCCTGCAAATCTGGGGACATTTATCTAGAGTACACTGAGCAGAAATGTGAGTTTCTGCCCTAGGCCACCCAGGAATTCAAAATATATGCAGTAGGATCATAAATATGTATTGATCACTCTAGGAAACTGAAAATAACCAATAAAAAATTAAGTTGAGAACATGACAATAGGAGTAAATTCTAAACTTTGGACAAAATCCCAACAAATAATATATGACATAATTATGAATAAAAACATACACTTTATGTAGATAAACTTAAATTCCTAAAATAGAGAAAAATAGTACATAATTCACTGGTAAATTTTAAGTATAGTGAATTTATTAATTTACTGACATCACCATCTCTAATTGAATCTACAAATGTTATAAAACCATTATGTACCTGGTGGAATTTATCCTAAATTTCCATCATTTGAAATGTCACTGAGCATTTTTATTCCCTGGATATAATCTATTCTATACTGACTCTGAAGAACTCTTAAAGGGCTGTCAAACAAAAAAAAAACAATAAACATCTACTATCTCCTAGTATGTGGTATCTGACGTGGTACATATGGGTCCTTTCAAAGGAGTTTTTCCTTTTATTAATTTCACATTCTGTATGTACATCTTTACCTTGTCTTTACATTCCCATAGACCAGGGCTCCTTCTGAGAATGAGACACTACAGTGTAATTGGCAAACGTAAAGGATCATATTATCTAGAAATCAGACATAGTCAGGCACAGCATCCAATGGGCTCTCAGGGCTTTGTGTCATGATGAGGTCGTACTCTGTGACCAGCCAGTGGCACTGTGAGATGCCCCCCACCCCCACCTAAGTGCTCAAAGATGAGAAGCATTCAAAGGAGTCTGGACCTGAGAGCTAGGTAAGATGCGCCCTGATGGGGACTCAGCAATTATCCCATTTGGCCTGGCAGAGTGTCCTGAGGGGGTCCTGTGTGTTGTTTCAGCAGGTTCTTTGAAAGATTCTCCTCAGGGGAGACACCAACCTGATCTTCCTCAGTGTGTGTGTGTGTGTGTGTGTGTGTGTGTGTGTGTGTGTGTGTGTTTCAGAGAGAGAGAGAGAGAGCTGCTCGGCAGCACCAGGTCTGAGGAAAGGGCTGAGCTGTCACTGGATGGACATAGTTTGTATCAACAGCCCCTTCTGTGGCTGGGGGTGGAGGAGAAAATGAAGCCTAGGATGGCTCATCCACAAATGGCAACCAGAGACTGTGGCTGCCATAGCCTGGACTCCTGTCCTTCTCATGCTCCTGTCTCACTTCATAGGTAGGTATAGGCCTTAGGGCCACAGGACAGCCCTCCAGCTTCTGTCAGACACTCTGTTAGAAGCGTGTGGACATCTGCCCATGCCCTTGCCCAATCACCCATGAGCGCCTGTGTTTGCAGGTTCCCTGTCCCAGCCTGTGCTGACCCAGCCGCCCTCCCTCTCCGGGTCTCCAGGATCATCAGCCAGACTCCCCTGCACCCTGAGCGGTGGCTTCAGTGTTGGCAGCTATGTTGTAGGCTGGTTCCACAGAAAGTCAGGGATCCCCCTCCAGTGTGGCAGCTCCTGAACTACCACACAGACCTCAACAAGCACCAGGATTCCGGGGTCCCCAGCCACTTCTCTGGGTCCAAAGATGCCTGGGTCAATGCAGGGCTTCTGCTCATCTCTGGGCTATGGCCTGAGGACAGGGTTAACTACTGTGCTATAGCTCATGGCAGTAGGAGCAGTTATCATTACTCACAGTGACTCAGATAAGGAGGAAGCGAGAGAAAACACCTGGGCACAAAGATCATGATTCTAAGCACCTTCTCAGTAGGAAACTTACCTGGAGACACATGCAGGTGGAGTCATCTGCAGAAGGATCTTTCCTAAAACAGGGAGAATAGAAACGCTCGTGTGTGAATATAATGTGAGAGAAAATTGAGCATCCTGGGAATACACTGACAGGTGGGGCATCAAAGTCCAGCTGCACATCCCCATGGGGTCTGGATAAGATGCCCAGGAATAAATACTGTGTCTGCACCTGAACATGGTGCCAGGTGAACATTCCTGCACACATCAGTGTCACCATCTGCTCTCATAAAATGTGACCTTGTATCGCTACTGACGTACCCACAGCTGATATATTGACAATAACCCTGGTCATAGACACAGCCTCCCCTCTTTCTGAACCAGCTACATGTGAGCCTGCACCAGATCCTACAGACTCCATGACAACACCCCCCACACCTTCCCTCCTCCTTTCCCCTCTCTTCCCGTGTCCCTCACACCTTCAGTCTCTCCCTCTGGCTGTTCAGGTTTGACCTCCATCTCCACCTTAGGATTTCAGAGGAAACTAGAAGTGATCTTGCTGTAGTTTCCTATCTCCAGGGCCCATCCTTATGGAGGAAAATGGGCAGAAAATAGAGCTGCATGAAATCCCCTCATATTCCCTTCCTGTTCTCACTCCCATGCTCTGGTTTTCTGTGGCCCACACTCCCACTCAATCTCTTTAATATGATAATGAAATTATTGCATTTATTTCTAAAGTAATGTGTTCATCCAGCCTTTTAGTACTTGCACATACATTCCATTGATTTTTGCTCCTCATTCATAATTGGCTGATGTGCTATGCATGGCAGGTCTGGGAGGAATTTATGGAAGAAGGGTCACCTGCACATTTCAAGAAATATGATCATTTTTCTTATGTCCCAGATTCTGTTTGCTAAGAACTCTCTAGAAAGTAGATCCACCAAAGAAACCTTTTTCTCTGGTGTCTTAGCTTAATAGGCTAAGCTTAAAGCTTAATAAGCCTTAGGCCTTTTCCCAAAAATGGCAGCACTATCTTCTGGTCACTCCCCGTAGACACCTGGAGACCCAATGGGCTGTGTGGCATGGCTGTGGTGTGGGGCAGGAAGGAGGGGACTATGTGCTCATCCCCTGTCCTATTCTCTCTGACACCTGAAGTTTCCACGGCTGTCAGGCATGTATCTGCAGAGATAAACACTGCCAGGTTTCCTATCACTCAAGATGACCTGGACTTCTGTCCAGTCAATTGTTATCAGGTCTGCTCCCAAGGAAATCCTTACTGCCTAAATAAAGCTTCCTCCAGGGGAAAGATCTTACAGACACTTACTCTTTTAATACAGAATCCAGGATTTTGGCCATTTTAACAGAGAATCAGCTACATGGGTAGATTTTATTGGACAACCTGACCTGAGAGTGTGGACAAGCTACAAGCAAGACAAGGGGCAACTTGGCCTCATTTTGGCCACAAACATATACACATAGCTTTCTCCTCTCTCTGAATGTTGACTGTCATGGACTGTTTCGTTTTCAGGCTTCTCTGTCCCTCCAGAAGTCAGGGTCAGCCTGTGTTCCCCTAGCTGTCCTCAGTGTCATCATCTTCAGAAAGCAATCCCCTTCAGCAGGCATCACCAGAGACATCGAGTATGACTGAGCCCTGTCACCAGGGCAGCCGTGATAGGCCCTGAACACATGTTCTCTTGGGACAAGGGTGATGCTCAGGAACCCCAGGGCAAGTCTCTCTCCCTGTAGGCAGTTCAGGGTCTGAGCACCTCTGGGCTCCAGTTAGTGCCTCAGGCTGATCAGTTTATCAATTTTGGCACAGCAGCCATAGTCTGCTGCTCTCAAGGTGCTCAAGGCCAGTGACGACCTGTGACACACCCTTTCTGCTTGCTGTGCTCCCACGGCTTGACTGTCACTCCCTCAGTCACCTCAGTGACGCCTCTGGCCAGGCTGGATCTCTGCTGAAAATTCCTCTGTCCCCAACTAGGCAACAGAGATGCCCACCTCAGGGATACACTCCCATTATCTCCCACTCTCCACCACTCAGATATATGGCATTTAACCAAAACTTCTTAGCCTATTAGCTTTGTGGAACACTAATCCATTCATTAGTCACACGTGGCTGAATGGACAATTGCTCTCTCCTGAACATGCTGAACACAAGGCACAGGAACTACAGCTGTGTCATTCCAGAGATGAGTCTGACCCCAAATCCCTCCGACCTGGAAGCTCTGTCTGCTTGGGAAATTCCATCACTGGGATGGCTCTGAGGTTCACAGGAACAGGTCCTTCAGGGATTATCACTGGGAACAATGTTGGGCCCTTCTCCTTCCAGGCTGAGACCCAGGATACAAAACTTATGACTAGAAAAATATATTAGGAGCTAGATTGAAAGATCAACATATTTTATTGAAAGTTTCTAAACTGTTACAGAACTGAGAATGGAAGTCATCTCCTTCCATTGTTGTTCCACTGATGATTTTAATCACAATTTCTACCCATATTCTCCCTGAAATAAGCACAGGTCTGTGAAAAGTATACTAGCATTTTACTTGCATTTTCACAATGATGTTAGCATTGAGATTTAATCCGTTTTAATGAGGTGAATTTTGTATAAAATAGCATGCAACCATTTTATGTGCATGGCTGACTAATGATAACTAATACATAATCTCTGTCACAGGATCCCCTTAAGAACATCTACAGCTGCCATTCCTTCTCTCTTGGAACATCTGGAAGGTTTCCCCTTTGTGTTCTGAGGCCAGTGCCACACACACTGCTCACTGCCTCACTTGGCACATCTCCTATAGACTGTGTCTGGGACTGAGAGAACAGAGGCTATGAGGGAACCACTGTCCTCTGTGTGTGGAGAACTGTTGTTTCAAGTAGGTGGAAATAGTGACAGATGATAAAGATGTTCAGTGAGTAACTCCTCTGGGAATACACATGAGGGCTTCTCCCCACAACCTGGAGAGGAGCGCTCCCCATATCCTCAGTGCTGTGGAAACCAGGGAGAATCACATAGGAGGTAAGATCCAGTGTCCTGCACAGAAGGAATCACTTGGGGGGTCTGTCACTGCTCTGGATTTGATCCTGATGTAAGAGGAGATTATATAAAGACACCAGCTCAAGCCTGACACATGACTGGCCCAGCGAGCCATGAACAGTCTCACCCTGAGGAGTCTGAGTAGGGCATAAAGTCTTCCCTGAAGTGATCAGAGGCCACCTAAGGGGGCATCTGGCCTAGCCCTTATGTAACCTTATGTCACCTAATGTGGTCAGAGCAGGGCAGAGGATGGAGCTGTGTCTAGTGGGCTCTGGTCACCATGTTCCACAACAGTGTGTGTTTGCACACTAGGGGCACTTGATTCCTGTTTCTGAGGGGTCATGGGTGATCATAGCTGAGACGTGCCACCTGGCACTGTTATTGCCCCAGGTTCAGGGTGCATGTCTGTGACCTCTGTCTTTGCTGGCCCCTCTCCCCTAGCTACCTCCCTGACATCCTCGGGAAGAGGGACCTGGTCCAGGCCCAGTGATAGGTCAAAGAGCTGGGGATCTCATTTGCACGGACGAGCCCTCCCTCTCTCAGAGGATGAAGAGGGGAAGGCAGAGATCAGGAGAGGTCTGTTCAGCTGTGGGGCCACAGAAGGCAGGATCAGTGATGACCTCCACCATGGCCTGGTCTCCTCTTCTCCTCACCCTCCTTGCTCAGTGCATAGGTGACTAGACATGGGGACAGGGGAAGTGGTCCTGGGAGGACACTTGGGCCCTGCTTCTTCCTCTTGTGTCTAGACTCCAGCATCACCTTGTGTGTGTTTCTCCCCTTTCCAGGATCCTGGGCTCAGTCTGTGCTGACTCAGCTGTCCTCACTGTCTGGGGCACAGGGCCAGAGGACCACCATCTCCTGCACTGGAAGCATCTCCAACATTAATGAATGTTGAATATGTGAGCTGGTACCAACAGCTCTCAGGAACAGCCCTGAAAACTCCTCGTCTATGCTAATAGCAATAGACCTTCAGGGGTCTCTGATCGATTCTCTGGCTCCAAATCTGGCAGCTCTGGTTCTCTGACAATCACTGGGCTCCAAGTTAAGGATGAGGCTGATTACTACTGGTCATCCCGGGACAGAAATCCCAGAGCTCACACAGTGCTCCAGAGCTGTGAGGAAGTGAGATAAAAACATTCTTTCTCATTTGCCAAGAGCATGAACAGCCCTGGGACTGCCTGCTCAGCTTAGACTGTGATTCCACTTATTCCTCTGATGATGCCTAGGCCCAGTTCCAGCCAAGGGCACAGCCTGCAGCTGAGGCTTCTCCTTTCCCTTCTGTCCTCAAAGTCACACAGAGTAGCCTATTTATAGACAAATGATCTTTCAGTAACCAGAAAGTCCTTTTTCTTTTGAACTGGGACAGTTTCCTTTCTTTCTGGTTATATTCATTTACAGTCTTTTGATCTTTCAATAAACAAAACATCTTATTGGGTTCTGAGCTTCTCAATCAAGCCTCAGATTAGAAAATGAGAGACAAACAAAAATTCTGTCAAGAGAAAATCCTGCATGTGACTTTCCATAGAAGCTTTGTTTTTAATCACCACATATGAAAGTATTCCAAACTCTGCACATGGATGTTTATATCAGCTTTTACATAATCTCCAAGACTTGTGACATAGATGCCCTCTGATTAGCTGTATATTTGGACACTGGGGATTTGGCCAGTTTTGAAACAAATCACCTCTGAAATCACAGCAGCATACATGAATTTTAAATTCATATTTCTCCAAAAGTAGAACATGTAAAGTGCAGCATTCCATAGAATTGTATTTGCACTACATTTCTTTTTCTTTTTTTGTAATCATGATTGTTTTTAATTTTTTAAGTAGTTTATTGTCAAGTTGGTTTCCATATAACATTCAGTGCTCATGCCCACAAGTGCCCTCCTCCATGCCCATCACCACTCTTCCCCTTTCTCCCACCCCCATCAGCCCTCAGTTTGTTCTTGGCATTCATGAGTCTCTCAATGTTTGCCTCCCTCTCTCTTCCCCACTATTTTTCCCCTTCTCCCCACGATCCTCTGTTAAGTTCCTCCTAATCCTCCTAGGTGGTATCTCAGTGTGGTTTTGATTTGTATTTCCCTGATGAGGAGGGATGCTGAGCATCGTTTCATGTGTCTGTTGGCCATCTGGATGTCCTCTTTGGAAAAGTGTGTGTTCATATCTTCTGCCCATTTCTTCACTGGATTGTTTGTTTTTTGGATGTGGAGTTTGGTGAGTTTCTTATAGATTTTGGATACTAGCCCTTTATCTGATATGTCATTTGCAACTATCTTTTCTCATTCCGTTGGTTGCCTATTAGTTTTG
The DNA here is from genome assembly GCF_003009895.1 of Hyaena hyaena. Lineage (NCBI taxonomy): Eukaryota > Metazoa > Chordata > Mammalia > Carnivora > Hyaenidae > Hyaena > Hyaena hyaena. The sequence continues at coordinate 6,359,234 of NW_024080651.1, forward strand.
TGGGTTGTTTCCTTTCCCGTGCAGAACCTTTTAATCTTGATGGGGTCCCAATAGTTCATTTTTGCTCTTGAGTCCCTTGCCTTTGGGAATGTGTGAAGTAAGAAATTGCTGTGGTGGAGGTCAAGGATGTCTTTTCCTGCTTTCTCCTCCAGGGTTTCGATTGTCCTGTCTCACATTCAGGTCCTTTGTCCATTGTGAGTTTATTTTTGTGTATGGTGTGAGAAAATTCTCTACTTTCGTTCTTCTGCATGTTGCTGTCCAATTCTCCCAACACCATCTGTTAAAGAGGCTGTGTTTTTTCCATTGGATACTCTTTCCTGCTTTGTCAAGGATTAGTTGGCTGTACATTTTTGGGTCCAATTCTGAGTTCTCTATTCTATTCCATTGGTCTATGTGTTTGTTTTTGTGCCAATACCATACTGTCTTGATGATGACAGCTTTGTAGTAGAGGCTGTAGCCTGGGATGGTGATGCCTCCCGTTTGGGTTTTGTTCTTCAATATGACTTTGGCTATTCTTGGTCTTTTGTGGTTCCTTACAAAATTTTCGGATAGTTTGTTCTAGTTTTGAGAAGTATGCTGCTGCAATTTTGATTGGGATTGCATTGAATGTGTAGAGTGCTTTAGGTAGTAATGACATCTTAACTATATTTATTCTTCCTATCCATGAGCATGGAATGTTTTTCCATTTCTTTGTGTCTTCTTCAATTTCCTTCATAAGTTTTCATCATACAGATCTCTTGTATCCTTGGTTAGGTTTATTCCTACGTATTTTATGGTTTTTTGTGCAATTGTGAATGGGATCAGTTTCTTAATTTCTCTTTCTGTTGCTTCATTGTTGGTGTATAAAAATGCAACTGATTTCTGTACGTTGATTTTGTACCCTGCAACTTAGCTGAATTCATGGATCAGTTCTAGGGGGTTTCTGGCGGAGTCTGTTGGGTTTTGTAGAGTTGGAGTCATGTTGGGAGTCTGTAGAGTATCATGTTGTCTGCAAAAAGTGAAAGTTTTACTTTTTCTTTGCTGATTCTGATGCCTTTTATTTCCTTTTGTTGTCTGATGGCCAATGCTAGGACTTCAAGAACTATGTTAAACAAGAGCGGTGAGAGTGGACATCCCTGTCGTGTTCCTGATCTCACGGGGAAAGCTCTCAGTTTTTCCTCGTTGAGGATGATGTTAACTGAGAACTTCTCATAGATGGCTTTTATGATGTTTAAGCAAGTTCCTTCTATCCCGACTTTCTCAAGGGACTTTATTAAGAAAGGATGCTGTATCTTGTCGAATGCTTTTTCTGCATCTATCGACAGGAAATTATGGTTTTTATCTTTTCTTTTGTTGATGTGATGTATCACGTTGATTGATTTGTGAATATTGAGCCAGGCCTGTAACCCAGGAATGAATCCCACTTGATCTTGGTGGATAATTCTTTTTATGTGCTGTTGGATTCAATTTGAAAGTATCTTGTTGAGGATTTTTGCATCCATATTCATCAAGGATATTGGCCTATATTCTCTTTTTTTGCTGGGTCTCTGTCTGGCTTGGGAATCAGAGTGATGCTGGCTTCATAAAAAGAATCTGGAAGTTTCCCTTCGATTTCTATTTTTTGGAATAACTTGAGAAGAATGGGTATTAATTTTGTTTTAAATGTCCGGTAGAATTCCCCAGGGAAGCCATCTGGGCCAGGCCTCTTCTTTGTTCGGAGATTTTGAATAACTGATTTGATTTCTTCACTAGTAATGGGTCTGTTTAGATTTTCTATCCCTTCCCATGGAAATTTTTGTAGTGTGTGTGTGTGTTTAGGAATTTCCCCATTTCTTCTAAGTTGTCCAATTTGTTGGCATATAATTTTTTAAAGTATTCCCTGATGATTGCTGAGGGGTTGGTTGTAATAAGTCCATTTTCATTCAATATTTTGTCTGTTTGAGTGCTCTCTTTTTCTTTTTGAGAAGCCTGGCTGGAGGTTTGTCAATTTTGTTTATTTTTTCAAAAAACCAACCCTTGGTTTCATTGATCTTTTCAACTGTTTCTTTTTCTATGTTGTTTATTTCTGCTCTGAATTTACTATTTCTCTTCTTCTACCGGGTTTGGGGTGCTCTTGTTGCTCTTCTAATTCCTGTAGGTGTGCTGTCAGATTTTGCACTTGTGCTTTTTCTAGTTTCGTGAAATAGGCCTGGAATGCAATGTGCTTTCCTCTTAGGACTGCCTTTGCCGCATCCCATAGAATTTGGATTGTTGTATTTTCATTTTCATTTGTTTCCATATATTTTTTTAAATACAAATAGTTTATTGTCAAATTAATTTCCACATAACACCCAGTGTTCATCCCCACAAGTGCCCTCTTCCATGCCCATCCCCCCCTTCCCCCCCATATCCATCAGTCCTCAGTTTTTGTCAGCATTCAAGAGTCTCTCATGGTTTGCCTCTCGCCCTTTCCCCCACCATTTCCCCCCTTCTTCTCCCCCTTGGTCCTCTGTTAAGTTCCTCCTAATCCTCCTATACGTGCAAACATATGATATTTGTACTTCTCTGCCTGACTTATTTCACTCAGCTTAACACCCTCAAGGTCCATCCATGTTGCTACACATGGCCAGATTTCATTCTTTCTCATTGCCATGTAGTATTCCACCGTATAGATAAACCACATCTTCTTGATCCATTAATCAGTGGATGGACACTTAGGCTCTTTCCATGTTTTAGCTATGGATGAGAGTGCTGCTATGAACATTGGGGTACATGTGCTCCTATGCATCAGCATTTCTGTATCCCTTGGGTAAATTCCTAGCAGTGCTATTGCTGGGTCATAGGGGACTTCTATTGTAAGTTTCCTGAGGAACCTCCACACTGTTTTCCAGAGGGGCTGCACCAGTTTACGTTCCCACTAACAGTGTAAGAGGGTGCCCGTTTCTCCACATCCTCACCAGCATCTAGAGTTCTCTGATTTGCTCATTTTAGCCACTCTGACTGGCGTGAGGTGGTATCTCAGTGTGGTTTTGATTTCTATTTCCCTGATGAGGAGGGATGCGGAGCATCGTTTCATGTGTTTGTTGGCCATCTGGATGTCCTCTTTGGAGAAGTGTCTGTTCATATCTTCTGCCCATTTCTTCACTGGGTTTTTTGTTTTTCGGGTGTGGAGTTTGGTGAGTTCCTTATAGATTTTGGATATTAACCCTTTATCTGATATGTCGTTTGCAACTATCTTTTCCCATTCCGTTGGTTGCCTATTAGTTTTGTGTGTTGTTTCCTTTGCCGTGCAGAAGCTTTTAATCTTGATGAGGTTCCAATCGTTTATTTTTGCTCTTGATTCCCTTGCTTTTGGAGATGTGTCAAGTAAGAGATTGCTGCGGTGGAGGTCAAAGACGTTGTTTCCTGCTTTCTTCTTTAGGGTGTTGATAGTTTCCCGTCTCACGTTCAGGTCCTTTATCCATTTTGAGTTTATTTTTGTGCATGGTGTGAGAAAATGATCTAGTTTCATTCTTCTGCATGTTGCTGTCCAGTTGTCCCAACACCATCTGTTAAAGAGGCTGTCTTTTTTCCATTGGATTTTCTTTCCTGCTTTGTCAAAGATTAGTTGGCTGTATACTTTTGGGTCCACTTCTGAGTTCTCAATTCTGTTCTATTGGTCTGTGTGTCTCTTTTTGTGCCAATATCATACTGTCTTGATGATGACAGCTTTGTAGTAGAGGTTAAAGTCTGGGATGGTGATACCTCCCGTTTTGGTTTTATTTTTCAGTATTTCTTTGGCTATTCGGGGTCTTTGGTGGTTCCATACAAGTTTTAGGATAGTTTGTTCTAGTTTTGAGAAGTATACTGGTGCAATTTTGATTGGAATTGCATTGAATGTGTAGCTTGCTTTGGGTAGTAATGGCATCTTAACTATATTTATTCTTCCAATCCATGAGCACGGAATGTTTTTCCATTTCTTTGTGTCTTCTTCAATTTCCTTCATAAGTTTTCTAAAGTTTTCATCATACAGATCTCTTGTATCCTTGGTTAGGTTTATTCCTACGTATTTTATGGTTTTTTGTGCAATTGTGAATGGGATCCGTTTCTTGATTTCTCTTTCTGTTGCTTCATTGTTGGTGTATAAAAATGCAACTGATTTCTGTACGTTGATTTTGTACCCTGCAACTTAGCTGAATTCTTGGATCAGTTTTAGTAGGCTTCTGGTGGAGTCTGTCGGGTTTTCTATGTAGAGTATCATCTTATCTTGTGTACTCTGGCTTGTTTCTTGAGGTAGCCATTAGAAGGCTTTCTCAGTGGATTCTGCGTCCTTTTTCTCCCAATCTCTCAGGTTTCGTAAGGTTTCCAATAGCTTCAGATCTTTTCCGTGTGATGTATGGGCACGAGTGCAAGTACGGAGCTCCTTACTTCTCCGCCATCTTGCCCCTCCCCCTGTTTCCGTATATTTTTAAATTTCTCATCTAATTGTCTGATTGGCCCATTTGTTCTTTCATAGGGTGTTCTTTAACCTCCATGTTTTTGGAGGTTTTCCAGACTTCTCCCTGTGATTGATTTTGAGTTTCATAGCATTGTGATCTGAAAATGTCCATGGTATGATCTCAATTCTTTTATATTTATTGAGGGCTGCTTTATGTCCCAGTATGTGATCTATCTTGGAGAATGTGCTGTGCGCACTTGAGAACAAAGTGAATTCCAAAGCCAGGATGTAGACTTCTAAATATATCTGTCAGATCCATCTGGTCCAATGTGTCCTTCAAGTTCATTGTTTCTTTAGTGATTTTCCGTCTAATTGATCTATCCATTGCTGTAAGTGGAGTATTAAAGTCCCCTGCTGTTAGCACATTCTTACCCATAAGATTGTTTCTGTTTGTGATTAATTGTTTTATATATTTAGGTGCTCCCCTAATTGGTGCGTAGATATTTATAATTGTTAGCTCTTCCTGATGGATAGACCCTGTAATTATTATATAATGCCCTTCTTCATCCCTTGATACTGGCTTTCCTTTAAAGTCCAGTTTGTCTGTTATAAGTTTAGCTACTACAGCTTTCTTTTGACTTCCAGTAGCATGATAGATATTTTTGCATCCCCTTATTTTCTTTCTTTTTTTAAAAATAGTTTATTGTCAGGTTGGTTACCATTCAACACCCAGTGCTCATCCCCACAAGTGCCCTCCTCCATACCCATCACCCCATTCCCCACACACCCATCAGTCCTCAGTTTGTTCTCAACATTCAAGAGTCTCTCATGGTTGGCCTCCCTCCCTATTCCCCATTATTTCACCCCTTCTTCTCCCCCACGGTCCTCCCTTAAGTTCCTCCTAATCCTCCTATACATGCAAACATATGGTATCTGTCCTTCTCTGTCTGACTTATTTCGCTCAGCATAACACACTCAAGTTCCATCCATGTTGCTACACATTGCCAGATTTCATTCTTTCTCATTGCCTTGTAGTATTCCATCGTATAGATAAACCACATCTTCTTGGTCCATTCGTCTGTTGATGGACATGTAGGCTCTTTCCATGTTTTGGCTATTGTTGAGAGTGCTGCTATGAACATTGGGGTCCATGTGCTCCTATGCATCAGCACTCCTGTATCCCTTGGGTAAAATTCTAGCAGTGCTATTGCTGGGTCATAGAGGAGTTGTATTGTTAATTTTTTGAGGAACCTCCACACTGTTTCCAGAGGGGCTGCAACAGTTTACACTCCCACCAACAGTGTAAGAGGGTGCCCATTTCTCCACATCCTAGCCAGCATCTAGAGTCCTCTGATTTGCTCATTTTAGTCACTCGGACTGGTGTGAAGATATCTCAGTGTGGTTTTGATTTATATTTCCTTGATGAGGAGGGTGCATCCCCTTACTTTCAATCTGAAGGTGTCCTCCAGTATTAAATGAGTTTCTTGTAGACAGCAAATAAATGGATGGATATTGTTTTTTTATCCATTCTGCTATCGTATGTCTTTTGACTAGGGCATTTAGTCCATTTACACTCAATGTTATTTTTTTTTCTTTCATTCTAATCTTTGTATTTTCTTTTCTTTTCTTTCTTTTTTTTTTTTTTTTTACAAATAGTTTATTGTCAAATTAGTTTCCACATAACACCCAGTGCTCATCCCCACAAGTGCCCTCTTCCATGCCCATCCCCCCCTTCCCCCCCATATCCATCAGTCCTCAGTTTTTGTCAGCATTCAAGAGTCTCTCATGGTTTGCCTCTCGCCCTTTCCCCCACCATTTCCCCCCTTCTTCTCCCCCTTGGTCCTCTGTTAAGTTCCTCCTAATCCTCCTATACGTGCAAACATATGATATTTGTACTTCTCTGCCTGACTTATTTCACTCAGCATAACACCCTCAAGGTCCATCCATGTTGCTACACATGGCCAGATTTCATTCTTTCTCATTGCCATGTAGTATTCCATGGTATAGATAAACCACATCTTCTTGATCCATTCATCTGTTGATGGACACTTAGGCTCTTTCCATGTTTTAGCTATTGTGGAGAGTGCTGCTATGAACATTGGGGTACATGTGCTCCTATGCCTCAGCATTTCTGTATCCCTTGGGTAAATTCCTAGCAGTGCTATTGCTGGGTCATAGGGGAGTTCTATTGTTAGTTTCCTGAGGAACCTCCACACTGTTTTCCAGAGGGGCTGTACCAGTTTACATTCCCACCAACAGTGTAGGAGGGTGCCCGTTTCTCCACATCCTCGCCAGCATCTAGAGTTCTCTGATTTGCTCATTTTAGCCACTCTGACTGGTGTGAGGTGGTATCTCAGTGTGGTTTTGATTTGTATTTCCCTGATGAGTAGGGATGCTGAGCATCGTTTCATATGTTTGTTGGCCATCTGGATGTCCTCTTTGGAGAAGTGTCTGTTCATATCTTCTGCCCATTTCTTTACTGGGTTGTTTGTTTTTTGGGTGTGGAGTTTGGTGAGTTCCTTATAGATTCTGGATATCAACCCTTTATCTGATATGTCGTTTGCAACTATCTTTTCCCATTCTGTTGGTTGCCTATTAGTTTTGTGTGTTGTTTCCTTTGCCGTGCAGAAGCTTTTAATCTTGATGAGGTCCCATTCGTTTATTTTTGCTCTTGATTCCCTTGCTTTGGGGGATATGTCAAGTAAGAGATTGCTGCGGTGGAGGTCAAAGACGTTGTTTCCTCGTTTCTCCTCTAGGGTGTTGATAGTTTCCCGTCTCACGTTCAGGTCCTTTATCCATTTTGAGTTTATTTTTGTGTGTGGTGTTAGAAATTGATCTAGTTTCATTCTTTTGCATGTTGCTGTCCAGTTGTCCCAACACCATCTGTTAAAGAGGCTGTCTTTTTTTCCATTGGATTTTCTTTCCTGCTTTGTCAAATATCAGTTGGCTGTATACTTTTGGGTCCACTTCTGAGTTCTCAATTCTGTTCCATTGATCTATGTGTCTGTTTTTGTGCCAATACCATACTGTCTTGATGATGACCACTTTGTAGTAGAGGTTAAAGTCTGGGATGGTGATACCTCCCGTTTTGGTTTTATTTTTCAATATTACTTTGGCTATTCGGGGTCTTTTGTGGTTCCATACAAATTTTAGGATAGTTTGCTCTAACTTTGAGAAGTATACTGGTGCAATTTTGATTGGAATTGCATTGAATGTGTAGATAGCTTACACTCAATGTTATTAAATAAAGGTATGGGTGTAGAGTCGTTGTGTCTTTTGTGGGATTTATCCTTGTAATGGTGTCTCTGGTATCTTGCGTTCCTTACATTTTTCCCTCAGAGAGTCCCCATCAGGATTTCTTGTATGGCTGGTTTAGTGGCGACAAATTCTTTCAATTTTTGTTTATTTGGAAAGACTTTTATCTCTCCTTCTATTCTGAATTACAGGCTTGCTGGATAGAGGATTCTTGGCTGCATATTTTTTCTATTTATCATATTGAAGATATGAAATATAAACTTGTGGGAAAATCTCTCAGAACAGTTTCAAGTCTCTCGCTTCCCCCCTGGGGGGGTCCAGCCTAGCCAGAAGCACAACAGCGCAGTTTTGGTGCCACTTGCGTTCCCTCCAAATGGAACTGGCGAGCGAGGAGCAGTTTCACTCTCATCACCTGGGATGAGTGCATCCCACCTAGGGTCAACTGGACAGCAGGAAACTGGATCCCTGTGTCCCAAGTGGAGGTTTTTCTCTTCTCCAGCAACAGGGACAGTGTCTTGAACAGTTTTGGCCACTCTTTCTTCCGTAGGCTCACTGTAGCAACCCGCAATGGGGGAATTCCTCCCCTCCTTTTGTGTCACCAGTCCCGGCCAGATTTTATATTCCCCAGTTCGCACTCACGCTATAAGGTTTTCTCAATGGACTCTGTCTCCTTTTCCTCCCAAACTCCTGGATTCTGTAAGGGTTCTGATGACTTCAGGCCTTCTCTGTTTGAGAGATGGGTGCAAGCGAAATGCCCAGAGCTCCATACTTCTCCGCCATCTTGCCTCCTCCTCTTGCACTACATTTCATAAGAGGCACAAATGTAGTGGTTGCAAAACGGTCAGTGATTGACAGGAGGTGGAAGAAGGAGGAGGAGGGTGATTGTGTGAAGCACAGTGATTTAGTTTATGGTGGACTCAGTCATGTACAGGACACCATGATGTTGGCTGCACCACACTGCTGTTGTGACAGTTCACTAAACTGCAGCACAGTGAGAGCACCTTAGTGCATGCATTAATGTCATCTAGAAAGTCTGGGGTCTCTGGTGGAGTGCACGGTGTGACATTAGCCCATCTATTGCACAAGGTTATGAACTCACCTCACTGAAGGTGTAGATCAGAGTAGTGCTGATCCAAGGGACTTTGAAAAGGAGAGGAGCCTATATGTCCAGAGAAAAAAGAAACTGCATGTGAGGTTCTTATTCTAGTTGACAGAGCTGTGCTCCATTGGGTGAGTCATCCGTAATGGGTTGGGCCGTGTGCTGGAATAGAACAAAGACATCAATGGCCGCTGATGGTGGGAGCCAGTTCTCCCTTCAGGAACAGAAGATGTTGTTTTGTGAGCATCTCAGCTCATAACCATTGTCCTGGTCATACAAGCCTTTGTGGTTCTTACTATGACTGCCAGTCACCTTTCATTTGCAACCCTCAGGAAAGTTTGAAAAATAGGGGCGCCTGGGTGGCTTAGTCGGTTAAGCGTCTGACTTTCGCTTAAGTCATGATCTCGCGGTTCGTGGGTTCGAGCCCCGCGTCGGGCTCTGTGCTGACTGCCGGCTCAGAGCCTGGAGACTGTTTCAGTCTGTGACTCCCTCTCTCTGACTCTCCCCTGCTCACGCTGTCTCTCTCTCTCTCCTATAAATAAATAAAACATTTTTTTTTAAAAAGGAAAGTTTGAAAAATAAAGGTTTATTACTTACAGGACCTAGAAATTACACACACACCTTAGGCCACAGACCAAGGTCATGTGTAGGACAAGAGCAAGCAGGTGCCCTCTCCACCAGGAGTATGGACACTCAGCTGTCAGAGGAAGGAAAGATTAATTTAAAAATTATTGTAGGGGCACTTGGGTGGCTCAGTCAGTTAAGCGACTGGCTTCAGCTAAGGTCATGATATCATGGCTCATGGGTTCAAGTACCACACCACACTCTGTGCTGACAGCTCAGAGCCTGGAGCCTGCTTCTGATTTTGTGTCTCCCTCTGTCTCTGCTCCTTTCTGCTCATACTCTGTCTCTTTCTCTCAAAAATAAAAAGTAAAAAAAATTACTGCATGGGGCACCTGGGTGGCTCAGTCGGTTAAGCTTACTACTTTGGCTCAAATCATGATCTCACAGTTCGTGGGTTCGAGCCTTGCATCGAGCTCTGTGCTGACAGCTAGTTCAGAGCCTGGAACCTGCTTCAGATTCTGTGTTTCCTTCTCTCTCTGCCCCTCCCCTGCTCATGTTGTCTCTCTCTCTCTCTCTCAGAAATAAATAAAACATTTAAAAATTACTATAAATTTTTACTATGAGGATGAGTTAGAATAAGGTAACGTATATAAGGATGGGAAGTATATATGTGTGAGTACAGCTTCTTAATTATAATTTTGACTTTTGATGGGAATGGAGGAGGGCACTTGTGGGGATGAGCACTGGGTGTTATATGGAAACCAACTTGACAATAAACTATTTTTTTTAATGTTTTTTATTTATTTCTAGGAGAGAGAGAGAGAGAGACAGCGTGAGCAGGGGAGGGTCAGAGAGAGAGGGAGTCACAGACTCTGAAACAGGCTCCAGGCTCTGAGCTGGCAGTCAGCACAGAGCCCGACGCGGGGCTCGAACTCACCAACCTCGAGACCATGACCTAAGCGAAAGTCGGACGCTTAACCAACTAAGCCACCCAGGCGCCCTGACAATAAACTATTTAAAAAAAAATTATAATTTTGATTTTTGACTAGTAACTTATGAAAATAAATGTAACAGAATATTTACTATTTTAATAACTTTTATGTGCAATTAGGAGATATTAAGTATATTCACAATGCTTCATAAGTATCACAACTCTCCATTTGCAGAATGTCTTCTTCATTCTCAGCAGTAATCGTGTGCTGGGTAGGGGAATGGACAAACTGGATGTGGCACAAGATCCCATACCAATTTAGGAAGCAGAAGAGAGTAACTCCACTGAGCCTCTTGGCAGGTGTGACCTGACCCAAGTGAGAGCACCTTTGGGTTGTGCTTCATACCCCAGATTGAGTATATGTATGCATGCTGCCTGAGGTGACATGGATATTAGTAGGTCCCATTGCAGAATGTACAGTAATTCCAGTTTTCTCTCCCAAAGTGTGTCAGGAAACACTAGTGAAAACCTAAAGATCTCATCTGAGGCATCTGCTATACAATTCATGCACATTCCTATCAGAATCCCCTCCAAAACCCATGTCCATGCTCCTCTAGAGACCTTGCAAAGGCCTTGTTTTCATCCCACTTGCTCTCTGGTGGTCAAAAGAACTTGCATTTATTTCTGGTCTTTTTATTCAATGGCATGAATCTATATGTCACTTTTGAGGTCAGTACCATACTGTTGTCATTAGTGTAGCTTTGTAATGTAATTTGAAGCAGGAATCATGATGCCCTCAGCTTTGTTCTTTATTCTCAAGATTACATCGAAAATTTGAGGTCTTTTCTGTCTCTATACAAAATTCAGGATTTTTTTCTATTTCTGTGGGAAATGTCATTGGAATTTTGATAGGAATTGCATTGAATCTATAGATTGCATTCGGTAGTATGGACATTATTTTTGTTGTGGAAAATACTGCATTTAGGAATTACCTGGAGATTCTGTGTGAGGAAAAAGGATGTTTCAAAGCCAACACCTATCTGTGGTAAAAATTTAGATGGATGATGATGGTTGAAGTGAAAGAGGAGATACACATTTTAGCCATAAGGTAAAGACATTGGAGGTATGTATATTTTATTTACTGATTTATTTTTTTATTTTTATTTTTATTTATTCTGAGAGAGAGAGAGAGGCAGCGTGAGCAGGAGAGGGTCAGAGAGAGAGGGAGACACAGAATCTGAAGCAGGCCCCAGGCTCCGAGCTAGCTGTCAGCACAGAGCCCGACATGGGGTCCGATCCCACAAACCATGAGATCATGACCTGAGCTGAAGTCGGATGCTTAACCGACTGAGCCACCCAGGAGCCCCTACTGATCTATTTTTTAACCTACAAATATTTACTGAGAACAACTAAGTATCAGCAAGCTCCAGATACTTAGCTCTACAAAGAACAAACAAAACTTTTAGGGTCATGAACACATGTTGGGTTTTAATTTGACTCACTATTGAAAGACAGGGATCATATGTTTCATGTGAAATATTCAGAGGGATGCATTAACCAATTGTAGGAATAGGACATACAATTCTATGTAAAGTGAGAGTTGTTGGCTAGAAGTATATAAATATATCTATATAACCTGTTTTATTCATATGTAATTCATATGTAATATATATATAATACCATATATACATATACATACATTCAAACACACACACACATACATCCTGCCATTATCAGTGCAGACATAAATTAGATAAAATCACTGGGGTAGATAATTATGTCAATATTCACAGCATCTGTACAATCTGCACATGGTTATTAATTGACCCCTGGCTCGTCAAAGGCTTTTACAGAGGGTTTTGGAGACTGGCCTCCCAAGGGTGGCAGTGTTGTTAAGATGAGAAAGAGATGGGCTGTCCCCTCAGTCTTCCCCATAAAGCCTGTGGAGGAGCACGCATGCTGTCTGCTCCTGTGCCCACTGGATTTAGGACACATCTTCCCTGAGGGGTCCCTTACCTATGGCCACAACAACACAACTACCTAAGTGGTGGGAGGAGCACATGGTGATTCATGCTGAGGAGACCACGTCTGAAGTAAGCACTGGGGTGTGGCAGCTTCTGCAGGTCAGGAAAGACCCCATGAAGGATGAGAAGCCCTTTTCCTTGTGCGTGGGTGGGTGGTGTGCCAAGTAGGCTGAAGTCTAGAGTGTCCCTCTCTCTGCTCAGCTCCAGGATGTCCCTACTAGTCATAAGTGAGTCAGAACTCTGAACATCAGGGGGTGCTATGGGCCTGTCCTTGGGGATCTGTGTGAGAGGGAAGAGGATAAGGTTTTGTGCAGGTCTCTCACTTGTGGGCTCAAAAGCAGAGCCTGGGGCATCCCCGCCATGTCCCAAACCCCTCTCCTCTTCACCCTCCTTGGTCTCTGGTTGGGTGACTGGCTGTGGGAAGCAGGAGTGTGATTATGGGAGAGCCCTGGTTATGCTGTTTTCTCCTCTTTTTCAGAACACACCATGGGCAACAACTCAAGCTTCCCCTGTGTGTGTCTGCACTGCTTTGTTGCAGAGTTCTGGGCACAGACTGAGCTGACACAGGAAGCCTCCATGTCATGGTCTGTGGGACAGAAGGTCACCCTCACCTGAACTGGAAACAGCTCATACACCACTATAGTGTTTGGATGTGCTTCTTTGTGTCCCATCATCTTTATTATGTGTATTCAATTCAGAGTATTCAGGTAAAAAATACTAATTTTAAAAAATTTCCTTCACAGAATGCTCAGAAGATAGAACCACAGAGTGGTTCAAATAACTACCACTGCAATTGAAAATAACCCTGAGGGGCGCCTGAGTGGCTTAGTCGGTTAAGCGTCCGACTTTCGCTTAGGTCATGATCTCGCGGTTCGTGGGTTCGAGCCCCGCGTCGGGCTCTGTGCTGACTGCCAGCTCGGAGCCTGGAGCCTGTTTCAGTCTGTGACTCCCTCTCTTTCTGACCCTCCCCTGCTCACGCTGTCTCTCTCTCGCTCTCCTAGAAATAATAAATTTAAAAAAAAGAAAATAAATAAAAAAATTAAAAAAAAGAAAATAACCTTGAATAGGTATTCTGCACATTGGAAGTCATTGACTAACTAATATTAAAAATCAGTTATCTGAAGGAATCAATTTAAAGTGAAAATATTTTATGAAGAGAGAAGTACACTTTTATAGTGATGTCAAATATGGTATCCAAATAGAAGTTTTCACAAAAAGAATGGCAACAAACATTGAAGACAATAGACTTAAAACATATAGGTAAAGGTAAAAATTTAAAGTGTGGGAGAAAAATTGAGAAGTAGACAATTGATGTATAGCTTTTATCTTAGTGGTTTTAGTTTTCATCTTCAGTGTAGCATAAATTATACACAGAAGCAGTACACTGAATATACACTTCTTGATGAGTTTGGACACATGCAACACATCAACACAATGAAGGAACTAAACTTGTCCATCACCTCCAAAATGTACGTGTGTTCTTATTTATATTTGTTCTATTTGTAACAAGCACCCATGACATGTGATCTATTTCCTTAACGTATTTTAAAGAACACAATACCATATCATTAGCTAAAGATGTTATGCTGTATGTCACGTCTGTATAACTTTTTTATCCTGCATAACTGAAACTTTCTATTCACTGAGCAACAATTCCCCATTTCCCCTCCCCTAGTCCTGCACAACCACTGTTCCCATCTTGGCTTCTGTATGTTTCCCTATTTACAATATTCACATAAGTGGAATCTCATAGGGTTTGCACATCAGTGACTGGTAGGCAGAGAGAGAGTGAGAAAGAGAGACACAGAAAGAAATGGAGAGAAATAAATACACAGAGAAAGAGACTTGGATTCCTAGTCTGTTTGACTGGCCATCAACGCTCAGCATGGTAATTCTACCTTCTAGATGGTAGATAGCAGAGATAATATTCTCATTGGTCACAAAGCCAAATTATTAAGATACAGCATGAGAAGAAAGAAAAATCTTCATCCATTCTTTTTCTGGCTAAGCTTTGGGTCTCTTGCAACCACACTAATACCTAGGAGGGTTGTGCCATGGGGTTGGGGACTGCGCGGGGCTTTACACTATTCCTCATTACATGAAAGGTTTCTTGAAGTGGGCGAATGACCTAGAATCAATCTAACCTGTTCCCTGACCAACTCAGTCTATCTCCTAGGTCTTTCTTCTTGAAGTGAGCATTCTAATAGCTTCTAAGTGCTTGACATATGCCACCAGTTTTTCACTTTGGCTGCCAAGATGTCCTTTAGAAACAACCTGTAACCCATATCAGAGCTTATCCAAACATCCCAGTCAGGTGAGAATCGTGGATTCACCAATATTTAGGATTGACTCCAACAGAAGGCTTCTATGGCCTATGTCTGCCATCTGCCTCATTGCAATTCCTTTCTAGGACACAGGACACTAAAGACACAAAAGAAAACATTTCTTCCCTTCCTGTGGGAGGAAATGGATCAATAAGCAACAAATTACACTACTACATTTTACCAAGAGTTGTTAAACCCAAGTAACTAGTGCCACAAGATTTTCTCCTGCTAATATAAATTTAGAATGAGAAGGGTTTTTCCCCCTCTCACCAATATTGCTCCATCTGACTCCACAGCCAGACTGTGGGAGTCTAACAATGTAAGAGATCTTACCTTCTGCTGACTATATGCCAGATGTCCCAGGACCTCAGCTGCTGTTCAGATGTGAGCCATGTCTGCAAGTTCAGGTGTCCTGGCCTCTATGCCACGTGTCTGGGAAGAATTTCTTCTGCCTTTCAAGATCCTTCAGGCTGGACTAAGAATTGGATTGACATAGGAAAGATGAACAGATTTAGTTTCATACTGATGGAGATTTCACACCCACTTAAAATTCCAAGGGCAGGCATGTAACAGGAAGCTTATCTAAGATCCTGAGCAAAGGACTGGGGTAGAGACCTGGGGACAAAGAAGAAGAAGATCATCAGCCGGAAGATGAGAATTGATGTGTGGAAAGCAAAGATTGCTCTGTTATGTAGATATGTTTCTCAGGTAAAGAGAAATCGCTGTTAATAATTCTGTTCTTAATTCAGGCAGGTGATAGAGGGCCAGGTAAAGGGCCTTTGGTAAATTGATTGAGTGGTGATGGATTTTTACTCAAAATAATTTTCATGCCAAAGATGTCCATATTGGGATGGCCTGCTCTCAGCACTACATAATCAGCTGGACTGTGGTGATGGCTTCATGTGTAATACACCTCTTAAAACATATCAAGTTGAAAAGTTTAAATATGTGTATTTGAATCGAAGTCACTTATACTTCAGTAAAGCTGTCATAAATAGCTTCAAATCTCTTCAGTATGAAAATGTCTTTCTTACTTCTGTCCACAAATACCCTCACTGTCTAGACATTTCCATGCAGTGGTCATACCATAGCATTTGCCTTCCTGCCATCAGTTTCTGCCACTATGTGGCTGAGAATTTGACCACTCTGCTACTGTTACAAAACTATACCATTGTAGCCCATGCCCAGGAATGGTTCTGCTTTCTTTGTCCTGCAACAGGATGCGCACTTGCATTCAGACCAGGTCACCAATGGCACCTCATGTGGCTGTGCTGAAGCAGGGGCTCAGGAATTTGCTCCCAGGTTTTCCCATTCCCAGTTCCCTGCATCTTTACTCACCACTCACAGGGTCATATTTCCACATGTCTTTCTCTTGGTAGTCTAGAAATTCTCACAATTAAAAGGGGATGCTCATTATTGTCAATTTCCTCAGGGCAGAAAAGATGCTGTGGCCCATAAATTTTTTTTTAAGACAGGGACCATATTGTCACTGAGAGAGTAACGTTTGAGCAGTGGGCACCAGGGGCACAGTGGGTCTGTCCCCAGTGTCTGTACAAGTGTGTGATTGTCCTGGGTAATTCCTCCAAATCACCCAAGTTCCCCATGGCTGTGTTATCTGTGCTTATGTCTGGTAATAGGGATTCCACAGCTATGCCCCCTCTGGGCTGGGCAGAGTCTCCTCTCACAGGTCTGTGGAAGGTCCCAGCAGCTGCTTCTTCTTTAGTCACACTCAGAGGACATACTCTAAGATTCACCCATCAGCTCCCTCTATTTAAAGCCTGAGTGCATACCTTAGCTGATCCTCAGGGTGGAGCAGAGTTCACCAGCAGGGGTAACAATTTTACCGGAACAGCCCTTCCTCCCAGAGGCCAGTGAAAGAGATCACAGGTGCCTGGGTAGCCCAGCTCCAGCCACAGGACCTAGCAGGGCTATGTCCACTTTGGTGTAGACTCTTCTGCTTCCTGGTTTCTCCTCTTATTGCACAGGTAAGGATCAACCTCGGACAACCAGGGAGTGCCCTGCCCCTATGTCTACCCCTTTGGCTCAGACCCCAAGCAGCTTCAGCTCTATAAGTGCCCCATTACACAGGAGTGTCTGTGTTTGTAGGAACCAAACCTCTCCCAGCCTGTGCTGACCCATATCTGTACCCTGACAAGAGACATAATTGTTCATAATATGATTATATAGGCACTGGCACGAGACAAACAGCCATGCCTGGTTGCTCCTAAGATTCAAATCAGGGTCAGATGCACTCTAGGGATCTGGGTCTCCTATCATTGTCTGGATGAAAAGATGCTTTGACCAGTTTAGGTTCTGGTATCTCTGGACTCCAGCATGAGAAGCTGGCTATTATTGTCCTATATGCCAAGATAGTGCTAATGCTTATGTAGTGCTCAAGTCCCATTGGGAAGTAAGACAAAATCTCCCTTCACTCTCTGGGTCTGGCGACATTACCCTTCAGGTAGCTCAGGGGGGTGACTTCTCAGATCTTCAACAAACTCTTACTTGCCCTGGAAATAGATGATCTGACAGTGTCATATTCCTTCCTTTGATTACATGGTTAGAATGATGACCCATTCTCATCGTGTTCATGTTTTCAAAGGCAAACTAGGTTGCTCATATATACAAAAAATATTTAGTGGAGATGTCTGAGGACAAAAGGTATTAATTCCCATTCTGGCTCTAGGGCTCAGTCACAGAAGGTTTTGATCAAATCGGGCTTCAGGTTACAAAAACAGCATGGGGAAGTAAATAGTAGTCTATATAGAGGCAATAAACCATCAACGTATAAAAACAAATCCAATGTTGGGGCGCCTGGGTGGCTTAGTTGGTTGAACGTCTGACTTTCGCTTAGGTCATGATCTCGCGGTTCGTGGGTTCGAGCCCCGCGTCGGGCTCTGTGCTGACTGCCAGCTCGGAGCCTGGAGCCTGTTTCAGTCTGTGACTCCCTTTCTCTCTGACCCTCCCCTGCTCACGCTGTCTCTCTCTCTCTCTCTCCTTAGAAATAAATAAAACATTAAAAAAAAACCCCAAAAAACAAATCCAATGTCATTTATAATGATATAATTATGAAATCCTTAAGGATATATTTTAGAAAATTGAAAGTCTTGTATATGGCAAACTACAAGACATTCTAAGAGAAATTAGAGAAAGCTTGAATGAATGAGTAGATATTCCTTGCTTATGGTTCAATATGCTGGTCTTGGTCAAGGTAAGGATTCTTTCTTTTGTTTAAGTTTATATCCAGAGAGAGAGAGAGAAAGAAACCCAAGCAGATTCTGCACTGTCAGTATAGAACCCTATGAGGGCTTGATCCCACCAACCATGAAACCATGACCTGAGCTGAAATCAAGAATTGGATGCTTAACTGACTGAGCCACCTGGGTGCCCTGGTAATGATTCTTTATAAATTTTACAGCAGCAACTGGTGTCAATAGACACCTAGCACAAAATAAACAAAAAATGGAATATCTCACACAAATACCAAGAAAAAAATTTCAAAGAATATATTAAATAGTGATATTCAGTTATATATATGTATCAGAAAGAAATACACACAACAACGAAATGGGGTTTATTGCAAGGATGCAAGTCCAGCTTTATATTCAAAAATCAATCAATGTAATCTCCAATATTAACAGGCTAAATAAGAAAAAAAAAAAAAGACCCTGGGAAGTGAGGATGGCTCAGTCAGTTAAGCAATCACTCCTGATTTCAGCTCAGGTCTCAGGGTTCCTGAGGTCAAGCACTAAATGGAGCTCCATGCTGAGAATGCAGAACCTGTTTGAAATTCTTTCTCTCTCCTTCTCTCTCCCTCTATCCAAGCTCACATTCTCTCTAAAAAAAAAAAAACAATTTTTTCCACTTTTTTCTTCTTTTAATGTTTATTTATTTATTTATTTATTTATTTATATTTTTTACCTATAACTATAGGTAAAAAGGTATTGTCAAGTAGGTTTCCATACAACACCCAGTGCTTTTCCCCACAAGTACCCTCCTCCATTCCCATAACCCCCCATCCCCATCAGTCCTCAGTTTGTTCTCAACATTGAAGAGTCTCTCATGATTTGCCTCCCTCCCTCTCCCCTCCTATTTCCCACCTTCTTCTCCCCCACTATCCTCCATTAATTCCCTCCTAATCCTCCTATATGTGCAAACATATGGTAGCTGTCCTTCTCTACCTAACTTATTTCGCTCAGCAGAACACCCTCAAGGTCCATCCATGTTGCTACACATGGCCAGATTTCATTGTTTCTCATTGCCATGTAGTATTCCATCGTATAGATAAGCCACATCTTCTTGATCCATTCGTCCGTTGATGGACACTTAGGCTCTTTCCATGGTTTGGCTATTGTGGAGAGTGCTGCCATGAACACTGGGGTACATGTGCTCCTATGCATCAGCACTCCTATATGCCTTGGGTAAATTGCTAGCAGTGCTATTGCTGGGTCATAGGGGACTTCTATTGTAAGTTTCCTGAGGAACCTCCACACTGTTTTCCAGAGGGGCTGTACCAGTTTACATTCCCACCAACAGTGTAGGAGGATACCCGTTTCTCCACATCCTCGCCAGCATCTAGAGTCCTCTGATTTTCTCATTTTAGCCACTCTGACTGGCGTGAGGTGGTATCTCAGTGTGGTTTTGATTTGTATTTCCCTGATGAGGAGGGATGCAGAGCATCGTTTCATGTGTTTGTTGGCCATCTGGATGTCCTCTTTGGAGAAGTGTCTGTTCATATCTTCTGCCCATTTCTTCACTGGATTATTTGTTTTTCGGGTGTGGGTTTGGATTTTGGGGATTAACCCTTTATCTGATATGTCATTTGCAACTATCTTTTCCCATTCCGTCGGTTGCCTATTAGTTCTATGGATTGTTTCCTTTGCTACGCAGAAGCTTTTAATCTTGATGAGGTCCCAATAGTTTATTTTTACTCTTGATTCCCTTGCTTTGGGGGATGTGTCAAGTAATAAATTGCTGCGGTGAAGGTTAAGGATGTCTTTTCCTGCTTTCTTCTCTAGGGTTTTGATGGTTTCCTGTCTCATGCTCAGGTCCTTTATCCATTTTGAGTTTATTTTTGTGCATGGTGTGAGAAAATGACCTAGTTTCATTCTTCTGCACGTTGCTGTCCAGTTCTCCCAGCACCATCTGTTAAAGGGGCTGTCTTTTTTCCATTGGATACTCTTTCCTGCTTTGTCAAAGATTAGTTGGCTGTATACTTTTGGGTCCAATTCTGAGTTCTCAATACTACTCTATTGGTCTATGTGTCTGTTTCTGTGCCAATACCATACCGTCTTGATGATGACAGCTTTGTAGTAGAGGCTGTAGCCTGGGATGGTGATGCCTCTCATTTTGGTTTTCTTCTTTAATATTACTTTGGCTATTCGGGGACTTTGGTGGTTCCATACAAATTTTAGGATAGTTGTTCAAGTTTTGAGAAGTATGCTGCTGCAATTTTGATTGGGATTGCATTGAATGTGTAGATTGCTTTGGGTAGTAATGACATCTTAACTATATTTATTCTTCCAATCCATGAGCATGGAATGTTTTTCCATTTCTTTGTGTCTTCTTCAATTTCCTTCATAAGTTTTCATCATACAGATCTCTTGTATCCTTGGTTAGGTTTATTCCTAGGTATTTTATAGTTTTTTGTGCAATTGTGAATGGGATCAGTTTCTTGATTTCTCTTTCTGTTGCTTCATTGTTGGTGTATAAAAATGCAACCGATTTCTGTACGTTGATTTTGTACCCTGCAACTTTGCTGAATTCTTGGCTCAGTTCTAGTAGGCTTGTGGTGGAGTCTACTGGGTTTTCTATGTAGAGTATCATGTCGTCTGCGAAAAGTGAAAGTTTGACTTCTTCTTTGCCAATTCTGATACCTTTGGTTTCCTTTTGTTGTCTGATGGCTGATGCTAGGACTTCCAGCACTATGTTAAACAACAATGGTGAGAGTTGACATCCCTGTCGTGTTCCTGATCTCAGGGAGAAAGCTCTCAGTTTTTCCCCATTGAGGATGATGTTAGCTGAGGGCTTCTCATAGATGGCTTTCATAACGTTAAAATAAGTTCTTTCTATCCTGACTTTCTCTAGAGTCTCTATTGAGAAGGAATGCTGTATTTTATCAAATGCTT
Organism: Hyaena hyaena; assembly: GCF_003009895.1. NCBI lineage: Eukaryota > Metazoa > Chordata > Mammalia > Carnivora > Hyaenidae > Hyaena > Hyaena hyaena. The sequence goes on from NW_024080651.1 coordinate 6,379,934, forward strand.
TATCTGCATCTATTGACAGGATCACATGGTTTTTATCATTTCTTTTGTTGATGTGATTTATCACATTGATTGATTTGTGAATGTTGAACCAGCCCTGTAACCCAGGAATGAATCCCACTTGATCTTGGTGGATAATTCTTTTCATGTGCTGTTGAATTCGATTTGCAAGTATCTTGTTGAAGATTTTTGCGTCCATATTCAGCAAGGATATTGGCCTGTAGTTTTCCTTTCTTGCTGGGTCTTTGTCTGGCTTGGGAATCAAAGTATCTCCACCGGTTTTTTTTTTTTTTTTTTCATTTCTAGCCTCATCCCCAATGAGTGTCTGTGTTTGTAGGTTCCCTGTCCCAACCTGTGCTGATCCAGACATCCTCCCTCTCTGCATCTCCGGGAACAACTACCAGACTCACATGCACCCTGAGCGGTGGCTTCACTGTGGGAAGCTATTCCATATACTGGTACCAGCAGAAGCCAGGGAGCCTCCCTGGTAGCTTCTGTATTACTACGCAGACTCAAGTACACAGTTGGGATCTGGGGTCCCTAACCGCTTCTCTGGGTCCAAGGACACCTCGGCCAATACAGGGCTTCTGTTCATCTCTGGAGTGCAGCCTGAGGACGAGGCTGACTATTACTGTGCTATATATCATGGAAGTGGGAGCAATTATCATTACTCACAGTGTTCCAGATAAGGGAGAAGTGAGACATAAACTCCTCGACCACAGACCTTGTTTCTGAGCCTCTGTCATTGAGAAGTTTCTGTGGAGGCTCTTGTAGAAGAGAGTCCTCTGTGATGAGACTTGTTCTTGAGTAAGAAGGACTGACACACAGATGATGCTGTTGTCTGAGACAGCACAGGTGTCCTAGGAGCACCCACAAGTGAGGGAAGAGAGGTGAACTACACATGCCCCTGGACCTGGAGAAAATGAACAAGAACAAATATTTTACAACAAAAATCATTGTCTTTCCCTCTAGTTATATCTCCTTTAATACTCACAGAATACTTCATTTCACACACTCATGTTCATCAATTATATGTCTGTTTATCTGTTTTTTCACATCAAGTAATTCTTTGGGACACATGATGAGTGTCCTGCAATTTAACTGAACTTAACGCTTAGAGTATTTTCCTAGAGATAGTGTCACATCCACAGTTAAGGGCTCAGTCCCAGGAGGCTGATCCCCATTTTGATGCCAACAACAACCAGTAGCTTACTTATACCGTTTGTTCAACATGGCTACACACTGGAGGCTCCTATGACTCCCTCTTCAAGTTCCAGTAATTTTGCCAGATCAACTCACAGAACTCAGGAAAACACTGACTCCTTTTGTGAGTTCATTAAAGGATATGATGAAGGGGACATGTGAACAAACAAATGAAGAGACACTTAGTACCAGGTCTGTGAGTGTCCTGAGCACCAGAGCTTCTGTCCCCATGGAGTGGAGGTGCATCATGTTCTATGTGTGGATGTGTTCGCCAACCTGGAAGCTTTTCAAACACTGTACATTGCGATTTTATTGAGGATTTGGGTAGACATGATTCGACATTAACTGCACTGTCAACATTTGTCCCCTATCTCAAGCATGAGGGGGTGAATATTGACAAGCTCTGGTCGAGGTTTGGTCTTTCTGGGGGCCAGCTCCATCCAGAAGCCACCCAGGAGCCCTCCCAGAGTCACCTCATTAGAACAAACATACTTCTAGTGCTCTTGTCCCTTAGGAAATGACAAAAATTTCAGAAACTCTGTGGCAGGACCCAGGGTGCACAGACTCCTAGATAGTTTCTAAGATCACACAGTACTGGTTGTCTCAACTGGACAAGCTGAACGAGATAGTCAGGCCATAAACTGTTACTCTTGTGTTACCATTGATACATCCATACCCAATATGTTGATAAGCACCATGTTCATAGACACAATTTTCCCTTTCACCTACCTCATAAAAAGTAAGTCAAAACTTCTTCATACTCACCTCACACCACCCCTACACACACTCATCATCTCCCCTCTTCTCCTGCCTCCCTCAGGCCTTCAGTCTCTCCCTATGGCTCTTCAGGCCTGAGCTGCAATTCTATGTTAGGATTTCAGAGAAAAGTAAAATCTTGCAGTACTTTCCACTCCCAAGGTCCCTCTCTCACAAGGAGAGGTCATAAAAATTGGACCACCATGGGGGCGCCTGGGTGGCTCAGTTGGTTAAGTGTCCGACTTCAACTCAGTTCATGATCTCAAGGTTTGTGGGTTCAAGCCCCATGTCGGGCTCTGTGCTGACAGCTATCTCAGAGCCTGGAGCCTGTTTCAGATTCTGTGTCTCCCTCTCTCTCTGACCCTCCCCTGTTCATGTGCTCTCTCACTCTCTCAGAAATAAATGAAAACAAATTTTAAAAATAAATTTAAAAAATAAATTTTAAAAATTGGACCACCATGAAATCCCTTCATCATTTGATTCCTACTCTCATCTCTGATTATAGTTTTCATGCCCCACCAGCCTCAGTTAATCTCTGTAATATGACAACAATATTATTGTGTTTCTGACAAATGAAAGTTCATCCAGCCTTTGAGTATTTGCACATAGAAGCTATTGGTGCAATTACTTTTCCTCCTTCAGAATTACAGAGGCTCCACACAAGATAACTGTAGATATAGTCGTCATCGTCATCATCATCATCATTATCATCATCATCAACAAAAACAACAACAGATTGGCTGCATATTTCAATACATGATAACTTATCTTGTTCTTGAGAATATTTGTTTCTAAGCTCATCAGAACACTACCTAAGACACATACTTTTGCTCCAATCAATGAAGTCTCATGCATTAGCCTTTTTCCAAAATAAAAGAAGGCGCTCTCTCATGATCACACCCAAGGAGGCATCCAGGGACCCTGGGGAGGGGGGCAGGGGATGAGTGTGATGTGAAGGGAGGGAAGAAGGGACTGTGTAGTCACCCTTGTCTTGTGCTTCCTGAGACCTGAATCCTATTGCTGTGGGATAAATATCTGCTGGGATGAAAATGGACAGAAGACCCATCCACAAGGTCCAAACTGCTGATTCAGTGGAATTCCTATCAGAACTAATCTGCACCAAATTCCTCCTCCTTGTGTAAATTCCATCCTCATGCAAAGGAAGTGACCTTCCAGGCACTGGGTTTCCTCAAATTCAAGTCCAGAACACAGGAGGTCTTTAGAAAGCCAGCTCCAGGAATGGGTTTGTGTGGGGAACAGCACTCAGGGAGTGAAGAGAGAACATAAGAGGGACAGGGGACACTTTTCTTCATATTTGGCCTCCAAAAGACAGGCTTCCTGAGGACAAATCAACCATATTCTCTCCCGCTCCCCGCCTCCACACACAGCTAATCTCTATGAATGTCCTGAACTCTGAAATTCCCAACCTTCTCTGTCCCTCCGTAAGTCAACCTGTGCTCAGCAGGTGTCATCAGCATCACAATCTAGGAAGCAGAAGCCCCATCATCTAGAAACTCAGTGATATTGAGTGTCACTGGGGTCCTGTCACCAGGGGAGGATGTGCCAGGAACACCAGCTCCCCTGGGATGAGGCTGATGTTTAGGAATCCCTTGGGTGAGTCTCTATGCCTGTGGGCAGCTCAGCCTCTGAGCATCTCTAGGCTCCAGTCAGTGCCTGAGGCTGATCAATACATTGATTCTGGGACAACAGCTTCACTGCTTCTCCCATGGAGCTCAGGACCCACGGGGACATGAGACACACATTCTGGGTTCTTTCAGGGCTGGGCTGTCTCTCCCCATACACTCCAGTGACACCTCCAGCAAGGATTGGCCTCTGCTGAAACATCTGTTCCAACCCAGGGCCACAGAGCCTATGACCACAGGGACACAGTGCTCCTTATCTCTACCCTACCTGGAGTCACATGTGGGATGTTTGAAAGAATTTTCTGGCTCAATTTGGCCTTGGGTAATGGAAATTCATTCCTCTAGTCACACGTGGCTGAATGATCAATCTTTTTTGAATGATCAATCTTTTTTATCCTGAACATGCTGGACACAAGACACAGAGACTGTTGCTTTCTGCACCCCTAGATGGATCTGACTCCTAGTCAGTCCATCCTGGAAGCTCTATGTGTGGTAATTCCATCGCTGAGATTGGTCTAAAGTTCAAAAGAACAGGCTTCTCATAGTGTCTCCTTGGGCACCACTTTGGGCTTTCTTACTTTTATTGCAGGACCAGCCCTAATATACAAACTCATAATTAAAAAAAAAAAACAATAATGAATCAAATAATTTAGAAACAAGTTTATAAACCCCTTTCAACCATGAACTAAAAGTCATGTATTTCCGTTATTTATGATCCATTTTATCAACTACCATTTCAATCCATATTCTCTTTACAGTAAGCACAGATCTGTGAGAATACACTGGTGGTCTTCCCATCGACAGTGTCATTGAGCTTAAATCTTTCTTCTTGGGGTGCCTGGGCGGCTCAGTCGGTTAAGCGTCCGACTTCGGCTCAGGTCATGATCTCACGGTTCATGGGATCAAGCCTCGCGTCGGGCTCTGTGCTGACAGCTAGCTCAGAGCCTGGAGGCTGCTGCAGATTCTGCGTCTCCCTCTCTCTCTGACCCTCCCTTGCTCACGCTATCACTTTCTCTCTCTTGGAAATAAATAAAACACACACATTTTTAAATCTTTCTTCCTGAGCTGATTTTTTAAAATAAAATCCCTACATTCATTTTCAGTTAACAGTTGTCTAAGTGGTGATGGACACATGAAGTCTGCAACGAGGTCCCTGTCCGAGCACCTGCAGCTGTCACTCCTTCTCTCCTAGAACTTCCTGCAGGCTTGCCCTTTGTGATCTGAAGTCAGGGACACACACAAGGCTCCTGCAGCTTGTGTTTGTGTGCTAGGAGGACAGATCCTGGGAGGGAATCGTGAACTACAGTGTGTGGAGAACTGTTGTTTCATGAGGTGGAAGTAGTGACAGATGACAAAGATGTTCAGTGTGTATCCACTCTAGGAATGCACAGGAGGGCTTCTCCCCACAACCTAGAGAAAAAGACTCCCTGTCTCCTCAGTGCTGAGGGGACTTCTGAGAAAATAGAACTCTGACACCGGAGAAGAATCAGAGAAGAATAAAGAAATCAGCCCCTGCACAGAACTGACCATGTGTCAATGTGGACCCATCACTGCTCTGGCCCTGATCCCCATCTGTGTGATTGTGCAAGAGTCACTACCTCAGTCCTGCCCCATCAACAGCCAAGGGAGCTGTGGGCAGACTCATTATGTGGCTACTGAGTAGGACAAAGTGCTCCCTTAGGTGATGGAAGGTCACACAGGGGGACTCATGGGCTGGCCCGAATGAAGGGGACAGTGGACAGAGCAGTTAGTTGGGAGGCAGGAAGTCTCTGAGATGGTCTCTGGTCACCATGTCACATAATGCTGTGCCCAGACATGGACACCAGGGGACGCGCATCACCTGTTTCTGACAAGTCAAGGATGATCAGTTAGGACCTGCCCCCTGACACTGCCTGTGCCCTCTGGCAGGACTCACACCTGTGATCTCACCGCCCTCGTGCTTAACAGAGCCCCTCCCCTGCCCGCCACCCTGATGTCCTCAGGCGGAGGGACTTGACCCAGGGCAGTGAAGTGTCTGAGGGCTGGGGATCTTATTTGCATGGATAGGCCCTCCTTCTCTCAGAGAATGAAAAGAGGATGGGACATATTAGGGGAGGTCTGCTCAGCTGTGGGGCCACAGAAGGCAGGATCAGTGATGACCTCCACCATGGCCTGGTCCCCTCTCCTCCTCACCCTCACATTCATTGCACAGGTGACTAAGGTTGGGCACAGGGGAAATGGTCCTGGGATCACATGTGTGATATGATTCTTCTTGAAGTCCTATAGTTTTATAGGGGAAGGTGCAGGAAACCGTGAAGTCTCCGTGTGGGAGAAGCAAGTGTCCACGTGGCTAGTTCTATGAGGACATGACCCTGGACATGCCAGATTTGTGGCATCGCTGGCAGCTGCTCCAAATGTGGTCAGACCTTCTCCTCTGGGAATGTTCCATCTTTTACTCCTTCCTCAAGGACAGTAGTCTGCACATCTCAAAAAAGTAGATGAGTTCTGCTGCAGATCAAGGGTCTTAGGTCAGTGCACAAGGAGTAGCTATACTTGAAGCCAGTTCACTTGAGAGATCAAAGTAGCGCTTTGTGATTTCACCGACATTTGTGAAATGTATATATTAAGGAAATCGTAAATTAACTGAAGAATGTGAAAGGATATTTTAAAAAATTTTTATGTGTACTTTTTATTGAGACAGAGTGAGTGGGGGTGGGGCAGAGAGAGAGAGAGAGAGAGAATCGGAAGCAGCTCCAGGTTCTGAGCTGTCAGCACAGAGCCCTATGCGGAGCTTGAACCCACAAATTGTGAGATCGTGACCTGAGCCGAAGTCGGAAGCTTAACCGACTGAGCCACCCAGGCACCCCGAAAGCCTATTTGAAAAAGTGACGAATATCCTATTTTTGTAATCTATAAGAAAACAAAACATAGGCGGGGAGCCTAGATGGGTTAGTTGGTTAAGGGTCTGACTTTAGCTTAGGTCATGATCTCATGGTTCGTGTGTTTGAGCCCCACATAGGGCTCTGTGCTGACAGCTCAGAGCCTGGAGCCTGCCTCAGATTCTGGGTCTCTGTCTCTCTCTGACCTTCCGCTGCTCACACTGTTTCTTTCTCTCTCTCAGAAATAAACAAAACATTTAAAAAATTAAAAAATTAAAAAAAGAAAGCAAAACATAGGCTTTGTTAACAGATAGTGGGTGATGCCATAAAACTTATCTTCTAGGTTCTCAATTCTGTTCCATTGGTCAATGTGTCTGTTTTTGTGCCAATACCATACTGTCTTGATGGTGACAGCTTTGTAGTAGAAGTTAAAGTCTGGGATGGTGATACCTCCCGTTTTGGTTTTATTTTTCAGTATTAGTTTGGCTATTCGGGGACTTTGGTGGTTCCATACAAATTTTAGGATAGTTTGTTCTAGTTTTGAGAAGTATGCGGCTGCAATTTTGATTGAGATTGCATTGAATGTGTAGATTGCTTTCGGTAGTAATGACATCTTAACTATATTTATTCTTCCAATCCATGACCATGGAGTGTTTTCCCATTTCTTTGTGTCTTCTTCAATTTCCTTCATAAGTTTTCTATAGTTTTCATCATACAGATCTCTTGTATCCTTGGTTAGGTTTATTCCTAGGTATTTTATGGTTTTTTCTGCGATTGTGAATGGGATCAGTTTCTTGATTTCTCTTTCTGTTGCTTCATTGTTGGTGTATAAAAATGCAACCGATTTCTGTACGTTGATTTTGTACCCTGCAACTTTGCTGAATTCTTGGATCAGTTCTAGTAGGCTTGTGGTGGAGTATGCTGGGTTTTCTATGTAGAGTATCATGTCGTCTACAAAAAAGTGTAAGTTTGACTTCCTCTTTGCCAATTCTGATACCTTTGATTTCCTTTTGTTGTCTGATGGCTGATGCTAGGACTTCCAGCACTATGTTAAACAACAATGGTGAGAGTGGACATCCCTGCCGTGTTCCTGATCTCAGGGAGAAGGCTCTCAGTTTTTCCCCGTTGAGGATGATGTTCCCTGAGGGCTTCTCATAGATGGCTTTTATGATGTTTAGTAGGTTCCTTCTATCCCGACTTTCTCTAGAATCTTTATTAAGAAGGGATGCTGTATTTTGTCAAATGCTTTTTCTGGATCTATTGACAGGATCATATGGTTTTTATCTTTTCTTTTGTTGATGTGATGTATCACATTGATTGATTTGCGAATGTTGAACCAGCCCTGTAATCCAGGAATGAATCCCACTTGATCTTGGTGGATGATTCTTTTTATGTGCTGCTGGATTCAATTTGCAAGTATCTTGTTGACGATTTTTGCATCCATATTCATCAAGGATATTGGCCTATAGTTCTCTTTTTTTGCTGGATCTCTGTCTGGCTTGGGAATCAGAGTGATTCTGGCTTCATAAAACGAGTCTGGAAGTTTTCCTTCGATTTCTATTTTCTGGAATAGCTTGTGAAGAATTGGGATTAATTCTGTTTTAAATGTCTGGTAGCATTCCGCAGGGAAGCCATCAGGTCCAGGGCTCTTATTTGTTGGGAGATTTTTGATCATTGATTAGATTTCTTCACCCGTTATGGGTCTGTTCAGATTTTCTATTTCTTCCCGTGTGAACTTTGGTAGTGTGTGTGTGTGTTAAGGAATTTGTCCATTTCTTCTAAGTTGTCCAATTTGTTGGCATATAATTTTTCATAGTATTCCCTGATAATTGCTTGTATTTCTGAGGGGTTAGTTGTAATAAGTCCATTTTGATTCATAATTTTGTCTATTTGGGTGCTCTCTTTTCTTTTTGATAAGTCTGGCTAGGGGTTTGTCAGTTTTGTTTATTTTTTCAAAAAACCAACGCTTGGTTTCATTGATCTGTTCAATTTGGTCTCTATGTTGTATATTTCTGCTCTGATTTTTACTATTTCTCTTCTTCTACTGGGTTTAGGGCATTCTTGTTGCTCTGCCTCTAGTTCCTTTAGGTGAGCTGTTAGATTTTGGACTTGCGGTTTTTCTAATCTCTTGAAATAAGCCTGGAGAGCAATGTACTTTCCTCTTAGGACTGCCTTTGCCGCATCCCATAGATTTTGGATTGTTGTGTTTTCATTTTCACTTGTTTCCATATATTTTTAAATTTCATCTCTAATTGCCTGATTGGCCCATTCATTCTTTAGTAGGGTGTTCTTTAACCTCCATGATTTTGGAGGATTTCCAGACTTCTTCCTGTGGTTGATTTCAAGTTTCAAAGCACTATGATCTGACAGTGTGCATGGTATGATTTCAATTCTTTTCTATTTATTGAGGGCTGCTTTATGTCCCAGTATGTGATCTATTTTGGAGAATGTGCCATACGCACTTGAGAAGAAAGTAAATTCCCTGGCCTCAGGATGTAAAGTTCTAAATATATCCGTCAGATCCATCTGGTCCAATGTGTCTTTCAAGTCCATTATTTCTTTAGTGATTTTCTGTCTGGTTGACCTATCCATTGCTGTAAGTGGAGTATTAAAGTCCCCTGCTATTAGCACATTCTTATCTATAAGCTTGTTTCTGTTTGTGATTAATTGTTTTAGATATTTAGGTGCTCCCATATTCGGTGCGTAGACATTTATGATTGTTAGTTCTTCCTGATGGATGGACCCTGTAATTATTATGTAGTGCCCTTCTTCATCTCTTGTGATTGTCTTTAATTTAAAGTCCAGTTTGTCTGATATAAGTATCGCTACTCCGGCTTTCTTTTGATTTCCTGTAGCATGATATATATTTCTCCATCCCCTTACTTTTAATCTGAAGGTATCTTCCCGTCTAAAATGAGTTTCTTGTAGACAGCATATTGATGGATTTTGTTTTTTAATCCATTCTGCTACCCTATGTCTTTTGATTGGAGCATTCAGCCCATTTACATTCAGTGTTATTATTGAAATATGTGGGTTTAGAGTCTTTGTATCTTTTGTAGGGTTCATGTTTGTGGTGGTGTCTCTGGTATCTTTGTTCCTTGCAACCTTTCCTTCAGAGCATCCCCCTCAGGATTTCTTGTAGGGCTGGCTTCGTGGTGACAAATTCTTTCAATTTCTGTTTATTTGGAAAGGTTTTTATCTCTCCTTCTATTTTGAATGACAGGCTTGCTGGATAGAGGATTCTTGGCTGCATATTTTTACTGTTCATCACATTGAAGATTTCCTGCCATTCCTTTCTAGCCTGCCAAGTTTCAGTAGATAGGTCTGTCACCACTCTGATAGGTTTCCCTTTGTATGTTAGGGCCCTTTTCTCCCTAGCTGCTTTCAAAATTCTCTCTTTGTCCTTGTATTTGGCCATTTTCACTATGATATGTCGTGCAGAAGATCGATTCAGGTTACGTCTGAGGGGAGTCCTCTGAGCCTCTTGTACTTCCACATTTACTTCCTTCCCCAGGTCGGGGAAGTTCTCTGCTATAATTTGTTCCAGGACTCCTTCAGCACCTTTCCCTCTCTCTTCCTCTTCTGGGATTCCTATGATACGGATATTGTTGCGTTTGACCGTATCGCTGAGCTCTCGAATTCTTCTTTCCTGTTCCTGGATCAGTTTGTCTCTTTTTTTGTCAGCTTCTTGTTTTTCTATAATGGTGTCTTCTAAATCACTTATTCTCCTTTCTGCCTCTTCAATCCGTGCATTGGAGGCCTCTAATTTATTATGGATCTCATTTATCGCATTTTTTAATTCTTCATGCCTATTTTTATTTTCCATTCTGTCTGTAGCCATAGTTTCTTTGATGTCCCCTATGTTTTTTTCAAGCCCAGCTATTAATTTTACCATTATTATTCTAAAATCTTGTTCAGTTATGCTGCTGATATCTGTTTTGAGCAGTTCATTAGCTGTCATTTCTTGTTGTAGTTTCTTTGGAGGAGAGCTCTTTTGCTTCGTCATTTTAGTTACCTTTCTGGCTCTTGTTAGTTTTAAAGACTTGTTATGCTCTCTGCACCTATGAGTGCTTCTGTATCCAAGAAGACTCTCTGACTGTCCAGGGCCTATCCTTTCAGATAGTGTTTTTTGAATGGTATCTTTTGGTCTCTCTTGTTGAGACCTTGGTTATTTTATTTTCCTACTCGTAGTGATTTTTGGGACTCTCCACCTTGTGTACTCTGGCTTGTTTCTTGAGGTAGCCCTGGAAAAGAAAACAGACAGACAAACACACAGGGAGCAGGAGCACACAAATGCACAGTTATTCAACTAACATGCAAACCGAGAGAAAAAACGAAAAAGTTAAAAGAAAAGACAGAGGAGGGAGGGCGAATAATAGAGTGTAAAATACATAAAAGGGTCAAAAAGGAGAAAAGAAAAGGAAAAAAGAAGAAAACCGATGGACAAAGAACGGTTTAAAGCATATAACCGGATTTCCCAGCTACAGTTAAATAGCTGTGTGTATGCAGTGCTGGTTGAGGAGCATAGAGAAAGAGAGAGAAGACAGGGCGGGGATGAGGCAAAATTGGAAATAGAATCAACAGACAGAAAGGATAAGAAGCTTTTTTCAAAGAGCTAAAGGGTGGACTATGGTTGGATAGGTGAGAGAAAGACCCTGGTGTTATCCAGAGAAACTATATAATCTAATTACTCCTGAGAGAAAGAGATGAAAATGTCGGTAGGTGTAGAATTTACATCTACAGAATGGACTAAATGTGATTGTTTAAGCAAGCCGGTGCCCAGAGTTAATCAGGTCAGGTTCTGGGGAAAAAAGAAAGAAAAGAAAAAATTTTAAAAAAAGAAGAAAAAAAGGGAGGAGGGAAACTCTGAAGCAGGGATGGGCGTAGTGTGATCCAATGCCTCAGGCGGGATTTCTGCCTTGAGGGTTGTGGGGAGGAGAGTGACGGTCCTCCAGTCCTTTCTTGAACCAACCGCTGAACTTCGGTTCTTTGGGCCTGTAAACTCCCCGTACTGGGGGCACATAGAAAGTTGGTTGTGCTCTTCAACCCAGGCCAGTCCCAGTCTCCAAATCCCAGTCCGCGCGCCCTGCTGAAATTGCCTTAGACACAACTTACTTCCCAGGCAATCCCCTCGGGGCAATTCCAGGCCTCCTGCCTAGCTGTGGGGGTGGAGTCAGAATTGCTGCTTCCTTCTCTGGGTCAGGCTGGCGAGCATGGGCGGGGGCTTGCCTGCCGGGTGCGCATAGCCCGCTCGAGAAAGGAAAACCAAGTCCCTCTATGTCTCGTCACCCGAAACACGAACTTGTGGGCAAATCTCCCAGTTTTTAACTCTTTGCCTTCCCTCTAGAGTTCCAGCTAGCCAAGAGCGTGGATGCTCAGTGCCCGTGTGCGGCTCTTTCAGGGGCCCAAGCCAGCCAGGAGGACAATGGCAGCAGGCACGCCGCTACTCTAGAAACCAGCCAGCCAGGAGCAAGCACAAAGAAACAGTCCTTGAGCTCAGCCCCTCCGGGACCAGTTGGCGCGAGGGGACCTGGCATGTAGGTATTTGGCGCGCGCGGTCTTTCTATGCCCCCAGCAGAGGTTTTTCTCTAAGCGGAGGTTTTTCTGTTTCAGACTCTCTCTTTTTCCCCTCTCACTCCCCGCAGAGGGGGATTGCCTCTGACCCTGGAGTCTCTGATCCCAGCCCAATTTTATCTTCCCCAGTTCGCACTCACGTTAGAAGGCTTTCTCAGTGGATTCTCCATCCTTTTTCTCCCAATCTCTCGGGTTTTATAAGGTTTCTGATGGCTTCAGATCTTTTCCATGTGAGGTATGGATGCGAGTGCAAGTACGGAGCTTCCTACTTCTCCGCCATCTTGCCAGAATCTATATCTATAGCCAACTAATCTTTGACAAAGCAGGAAAGAATATCCAATGGAAAAAAGACAGCCTTTTTAACAGATGGTGTTGGGAGAACTGGACAGCAACATGCAGAAGAATGAAACTAGATAATTTTTCCACACCATACACCAAAATAAACTCAAAATTGATAAAGGACCTGAACATGAGACAGGAAACCATCAAAACCCTAGAGGAGAAAGCAGGAAACAACCTCCTTGACCTCCACCGCAGCAATTTCTTACTTGACACATCCCCAAAAGCAAGGGAATCAGCAAAAATAAACTGTTGGGACCTCATCAAGATTAAAAGCTTCTGTTCGACAGAGGAAACAATCCATAAAACTAATAGGCAACCAACAGAATGGGAAAAGATAGTTGCAAAGGACATATCAGATAAAGGGTTAATATTCAAAATCTATAAGGAACTCACCAAACTCCACACCCGAAAAACAAACAACCCAGTGAAGAAATGGGCAGAAGATATGAACAGACACTTCTCCAAAGAGGACATCCAGATGGCCAAGAGACACATGAAATGATGCTCAGCATCCCTCCTCATCAGGGAAATACAAATCAAAACCTGCCGGAGGCCGCGCCGGCTCGGACAGGTCCAGGGGTCCCTGAAGGATGGACGGTGTTGGCGAAAGAGAATGAGAGAGCCCCGAGATTCCTTCTGATCACCAGGCAGGCATCTCTGTCCTGTCAGTTTTGGTGTCTTTATTTATAGGTTAAATGATAACATGACATCAGAAAAAGGAATTTTTACAATGGATAACTCTTTGTGATAAGATGCTTTGGAAAGTGTACAGAAGCAGGTTTTACAGAAATATTCTTGCAGAACTATTCCAATTATAGTGAGGTTAAGTAAATCTTATAACTAAAGATTTAGCAGGGTATTCTTAGTAAAAGACAGGATACATATTTGTTCTAAGTTAATCGCGCTAAGGTTAGGTCATAGGTTAAGTGTATAGATGGGCTAAGAGTCATTCTGTCTGGCTCTCAAATGAATGTTTCTGAGTTGGTTAATAAGTTGTTTGTGGAAACCTATTTGATGCTGAATGTGTGAACACCATGGAGGCCTTAAATGTGTCAGCCTTTTGTTTGTGGGTAATGCTTTAGCTACTCTTATCTATCCTCATCCTAGCCACCTGTAAGGGAGGGTGTTTGCAGAAAGTAGGCCTTGGGGAAGGGACTGCCATACATCACCAATGAGGAGAAGGTGTAAGTATTAACTTAAGTTCTGCCCTTATCTGTACCTTAACTCTAAATTAGGCTCTTTGTCTAGGGGCCAGGCTCAGTTGTAATTCTTGTGTTCTTAACCCTCTAAGTCTTGGATCTGCAAGGCCCTTAGGAAGAGCCTTTTGACAAGCATCCATAGACCTTTCATCTAAAATCTCTCTTGTAAAGGCAGGAATATGCTTTTCCTTATGAGGTATCTGTGTTCAGAATATTGGTCTGATATAGAATATTGTGAGGCCTGGTCAATACCAGCACAACACGAGCCAGTAGTAGCAGGAGATACCAGTTTTCATTTCTCATGGTAGTAGCTGTGCAAACACTGCCATTTCCTTGCTGTGACTGCCATCCATAGAGGCCGGTGTGGCTCCCGGCTAAAACCACACTGAGACCACCTCACGCCAGTCAGAGTGGTTAAAATGAGCAAATCAGAGAACTCTAGATGCTGGTGAGGATGTGGAGAAACGGGCACCCTCATACACTGTTGGTGGGAATGCAAACTGGTGCAGCCCCTCTGGAAAACAGTGTGGAGGTTCCTCAGGAAAGTAACAATAGAGCTCCCCTATGACCCACCAATAGCATGCTAGGAATCTACCCAAGGGATAGAAGAGTGTTGATGCATAGGAGCACATGGACCCCAATGTTCACAGCAGCACTCTCAACAATAGCCAAACCATGGAAAGAGCCTAAGTGTCCATCAACGGACGAATGGATCAAGAAGATGTGGTTTACCTATACAATGGAATACTACATGGCAAAGAGAAAGAATGAAATCTGGCCATGTGTAGCAACATGGATGGACCTTAAGGGTGTTATGCTGAGCAAAATAAGTCAGGCAGAGAAAGACAAATACCGCATGATTGCAAGTATAGGAGGATTAGGAGGAACTTAATGGAGGACCAAGGGAGAGAAGAATGGGGGAAATAGTGGGGGAGAGGGAGTGAGGCAACCATGAAAGACTCTTGAATACTGAGAACAAACTGAGGACTGATGGGTGTGGGGGGTGAGGGGGGAGATATGCATGGAGGAGGGCACTTGTTGGGATGAGCACTGAGTGTTATATGGAATCCAAGTTGACAATAAACTATTTGTAAAAAAAAAAAAAAAGGTCATAATATGCATTAAAAAAAAACTTATGTTCTAGGTTTTATTTTCCAGTGTGGAGTCTGGATGGAACATACTTTCTAACTTCAGGGACATTGAGGAAAGTCTGACTATTCACTACAGACAGGGACAGACCTCATATGGGATGGATTGTGATAAATGTAATGATGACTCAGGATTTTACAAAAGTGAAGAGGGATAGTGAGTATAAGGAAGTGATGAACCCAGCAGGGTAAGGGAGAGAGTAAATGACATTTATTCTATATCATAATTATCCTCTCACTTATCCTCATATTGGATGATTGGGTTGGTATCTCTATCAACAGGCCTACTGCCTTGTCTCTTTGGCACCAAAGTAGAAGTAGAAATAAATCCATGTGGTAACAGCCAAACTATTAAGTGACAGATGAGCAGCCCAAGAGTGGATCAGTTGGTTAAATGTCTGACTTCAGTTCAGGTCATGATCTCAAGGCTACTGAGTTTGAGCTCTACATTGGGCTCTCTGCCCACAGCTCAGAACCATGGAGCCTGCTTCAGATTCAGTCTCCCTCTCTCTCTCTGCACTTCCTCAATTGTGCTCTGTCTTTCATGTCTCAGCCTGTCTCTCTCTCTCAATTATAAATAAGGATTAAAAATTTTAAAAAAGACAGATTAAAAGGTCTCCCTCACCCTCTCAGGTAGATTTCATTATCTTTCACTTCCTATACAGTTCTAAACCTATTTGTGATAATTGACAAGAATGAATGAATATATGAATGAGAGTGATACAAGTTTTCAGAGAACAAACTATGGAGCAGTAAATCTTCAGTTTGATAAAGAAAACCATAAAACACCTTCAGTTAACTCACGGGGAGGAGCAGCACTGAAAGCTTTGGCCCCCACAGTAGGGAACAAGGCCATCATGTGTAATGTCAACCCTGCTGTTTGGCAGATGACTTGATGTTACTGACAGAACCAGAAGTCAGGACAAACAGTGAGAGGCATACAGATGAGGAAAACAAGAGACAGTTGTCCCATTTCAGGTGAGAGAGTGACTTACAGGTAAAATACAAAGGAAGCTACAATTAGGAATGCAACGATATAAATTGAAGGAGTAGTAAGTAATTTTGGAAACATTTTAGAATAAAGTTCAACATAGAAAGATCTTGTAGATGTGTATAGGCTAGCAGTGAACAGGTAAAAATAAGAAAAATACCCTTAAAACCACTCGATGAAATACTTAGATGCATATTTAACAAAACAAGTTATAGGCCACTGATGTCGTAAACTGGACAATGCTGGTAAATATAATCAAAGTGGATCTAAAACAATGGAAAGATATGTTCTGTTCATAGATTAGAAGTCTCATTATAGTAAATATGTCAGTTCTTCCCAAATTGTATGAACGTGTAATTCAGTTCCTGTCCTAGCAAGACAGAGCGAAACAGATAGAGGTAGGCACATCGGCCAATGTAACAGGACATAAAACCCAGAAACAGACCCACAGAGGGAAGGACAAACAATTTTGTTTTTCCACAAATTTGAAGAAGACTTTCAGAGGAGAAAGGATGGACTTTTGGACAAATGGGCAGAGAACAATTGGGCGTCCATAGAAATAAATAAATCATACTTAAAATTCACTTTATATATGTTTATAAAATCACTAAAAGGACTATAGACATAACTGCAAAACATAAAGCTATAAACATAAAAAAAAAGGAGATAATCTTCAGGATCTAGTATTTTTCTGAAAATATTTAGACAAGGTACTGTCATGACAACCCATAAAAAAATAAAAAAATGGCACTTGTTAAATAGGACTTCATCAAATAGAAATTCATTGTTTTTCTTTTTCTTTGTAAGTTATTAAGCCAGTGAAATTACATAAAAATATAGAAGATTAACATAATACTCAATTTCATGGACAGCAGCTGGAATGCATTGCTTTAATGCACAGGAGTGTTAAAACATTCACAGGACAGACATATTCTCAACGGTATGCCACAGGAGGGACATGATCCCAGTATCTTCTGCAAGGAATCGACAATTTGCCATTTAATTGAGATAAATTCCTCCAAATCCTCTAAACCAGGACCTCTTTGAAGATTGAAAAATGCTACATTCATTACAGGCAACAGTATAGGATCACATCATCCACCATTCAGCTCAATGATGTGTGACTAAACAGAGCTGAAGAAATGAGCTGGGCTCCCAGGGCTGTGGGACACAGTGAGGTATGTCACCATCAGCCAGGAGGGGGCGCTGTGGGACTGCCCTGTGGTCTCTTCACAGCTGTTCAGAGCCTGGGACTGGTGACTGGGCTCTGTGATCCCTGATAGGAACTCACCATCTGTGTCCTTTCTGCTGTGGCAAGGTCCTCTGAGCAAGGACCTGTGTGTTGTATCTGCAGTTGCTTCCTCCCAGGGGTCTCCTCAGTGGTGAAGCCAACATCCTTTGTCCCCATGTGTGTCCTTCAGCTGAGCTGAAGCCCCAGGGCTCAGGGAGGGTCTGGGCAGTCACTAGATGGACCTCATTTGCATGGACAGCTCCTCCTGTGGCAGAGGGTGGAGGAGAAAAGGAGGCCTGGGGCAGCTGAGCCCAGTGTGGGTACTGGGGTCTATGTCACCATGGCTTGGACTCCTCTCCTCCTTACACTCCTGTCTCACTGCACAGGTAGGAACTGGCCTCAAGGACACAGGGTGGCCTCAAAGACTCTTCCCATGCTCAGTATTTTGGGACATTTCCCCCCATTTCTGGTTACATCAGTGACAAGTGTCTGTGTTGGCAGGTTCCCTGTCCCAGCCTGTGGCGACTCAGCCACCCTCCCTCTCTGCATCTCCAGGAACAACAGCCAGGCTCACCTGCACCCTGAGCAGTGGCTTCAATGTGGGAAGCTATTCCATATACTGGTACCAGCAGAAGCCAGGGAGCCCTCCCTGGTATCTCTTGTATTACTACTCAGACTCAAGTACACAGTTGGGATCTGGGGTCCAAAGATGCCTTGGCCAATGCAGAGCTTCTGCTCATCTCTGGGCTGCAGCCTGAGGATGAGGATGACTACTACTGTGCTATATATCCTGGCAGTGGGGGCAACTATCATTATTCACAGTGTCTCAGATAAGGAGGAAGTGAGACAAAATCCCCTGGCCCCACAGACCTTGTCTCTGAGCCTCTTTTATTGAGAAGCTTCTGTGTAGGCTCTTGCAGGGAAGAGTTCTTTATGGTGAGACCTGTCCTTGTGGAGGAAGGAGTGAAACACAGATTATGTTGTTGCCTGAAACAGCACAATGGTCCCAGGAGCACAGGCAAATCAGAGAATAGAGCCCAACCACACACGCCCCATGGTCTGGAGAACACGAACAACTTATAATGGTTTTAAAGGAAAAACCTCAGGATTTCCTTCTTGTTTCCTCTCATTTACTACTGTTGTGAAACAGGAGTGTCTTGTCTATTTCAAATTCTTTTTAGCTGGACAAAGAATCAGTGTCATGACTCAGATTAATAGGAGGAAATAAAGTTTAATAGTGTACATATAAGGAATCCACACACACATGGAAATTCCAAAGACACTCAGGCAAACGAGGTCCATGTTTCCTGAACTACGTGGAAGGAGGTAGGGGTACCTTAATCAACTCAAAGAAATGCACTTCGCAGACAGAAGAAGAAGAGTAGATGATGGGTAAAAAATGTGGGCAGGGCCTCTGGGAAACAGTGGGACACAGAGGACTCTGACCAAACAGATTTTGCAGGGTCGCCCCATCTGCCCCACCTGGTTCACACCCTCGTGCAGCTGTCTGTGGTGCCAGCTCTCTTCCCAGAGAAGGTGCTCCCCCTAAGTTCTTTTAGTCGGTTGAGGAGACATGAAGAGCTTTTCCTGAGTGTGCTGGGCTTCAACTGCTTTTTAACTCATGATAATCTTCATGCCAAAGTGGCCCATTTAGAGGAGGCCTGCCCTTGTGTGCTGCAGTTCTAGTAAGAGGTTGCTATGGCTGAGGTCAACAGGTTACTGTCTGTGTTCTTCTCTTTAATTCTGATGGTTCCCTGTCTTACACTTAGGTCTTTCATCCATTTTGAATTTATTTTTGTATATGGTGTAAGAACGTGGTCCAATCATTCTTCTGCATGTTGCTGTCCGGCTCACCTCACAGCATTTGTTCAAGACACTGTCTTTTCCCACTGGGTATTCTTTCTTGCTTTGTCCAACATGAGCTAGTGTATAGTGTCCTGGACTTCACACTTTCCAGACTTTTCTGTGGCCCTAAGCGTTATAGTCATCTTGTGCTCACCCAGCCTTCATCAGCGTCACAGTCCAGGTAGTAGAATCCTCATGAGTAGGAAATCCTGTGACATTTAGTGTAACTGGGTTCCTATCACCAGGGCAGGATATGCCAAGAACAGTTGTTCTTCTGGGATGAGTTATGCTCAGGAGGAGTCTCTGTCCCCATGGGCAACCAAACCCCTGGGCATCTCTGGGCTCCAGTTAGTGCCTGAGGCTGATCAATGCACTGATTCTGGAACAACAACCTCAGTGTTGCTCCCACGGAGCTCAAGGCTCGGGAGGACATGAGGCACACACTGTGGGTTTTCAACCAAAAACTAAAAATTATATCTTTGTAGCACCTTGGTGGCTCAGTCAGGTAAGCATTTGACTTCAGCTCTGGTCATGATCTCACAGTCCATGATTTCGAGCCCTGCATCAGGCTCTGTGCAGACAGCTCAAAGCCTGGAGCCTGCTTTAGATTCTGTGTCTCCTTCTCTCTCTGCCTGTCTCCTGCTCACACTCAGTCTCTCTCTTAAGATAAAATAAAAACGTAAAAAAAAATTAAAACTCATATCTTTTCTATTATTTTTTCATCCATTTTCAACTATTATTTAAATTCTTATTCTCTCTACAGTAACACGGATCTGTGAAAATGTACTCATGACTGTACCTGCATCTTCCCATTGCCAGTGTCATTGAGTTTAAATCATTCTTCCTGAGATGATTTTTTTGTTTAAAATCATGCACATTTATTTTAAGTCAACAGTTGTCCAAGTGGTAACAGACACCAAAAGTCTGCAACGCGGTCCCTGTCCGAGCACCTGCAGCTGTCACTCCTTCCCTCCTAGAACTTCCTGCAGGTTTGTCCTTAGTGCTCGTAGGTTTCTGCCATACATAGCCTCACTTGTCAGGGCTCTTGCAGAATTGGGTCTATGTGCTTGCAGAACAGATACCAGAAGGGACTCAGTGAGCACAGTGTGTGGAGGACTGTTTTCTAAGCTGGTAGAAATAGAGGCAGATGACCAAGGCTTTTAGGGCTTAACCCTTCTAGGAATGCACATGAGGAATTTTACCCACAACTTAGAGAGAAGGGCTCCCTGTCTCCTCAGTGCTCAGGGGACTTCTGAGAAAGGAGAACTCTGAAACCAGAGAGGAATCAGGGAAGAGGAAGAAACTCTGAAAAGGAAAAGAGACTGTATGTCGAGAGACAAAGAACCCATACCTGAGTCTCAAAGTGCAATTGATTGATCTGGGTCATGGGCTGAGTGGTCAATAATTGTGATGTTTCTGAGCTAGGCACTCCAAATAAAAAGTGAAGTCAATGTCCACAGACGGTGGAAGCCATTCCCTCAGGAGTGGAAGATCATATTTTGGTGGGGGTGATTCTAAGCCTCTCCTTAATAAATATTGCAGACAGACCTGACATACCTGCATTTGGAGTCTTATCATAATTGCAGGACACCCCTCTGTAATTACCATAAGGACCCAAGGACTCAGATGGGTCCTTCCAGCCCACTCTACAAGACACACACCAGGAAGAGGAGGTGGGGGTGTGGGTAGTGACAAGAATGAGGTGTTCCTCCTCTGGGAATTTAGAAGGATGAGAGAGATCCTGTGGATCTGCCTCCCTGTAGTTGGAGGCCTGGAGTGTGCAGGTGGGGTGAGAGGTTCTGGGTTTTCTCCATATCCACTTCTTTGTGATACCCATCGTTCCAGGCACTACAGTCTGATCGGATACTCACACTCATGTCCCTTCATGAGGAAACCTGAGCTCACCAACAAACACATTGTCACTGTCCTCAGCCCTCCCTGACATATCTACATGGAAAGAAAAACAGGCACTGTTGTGTCAAAAATATATACAGATCCCTAATGGGACCCTGAGAAGGGGATAGGGCGTCACTAACACACACGCCACAGGAAAGATGAAGGGACTGAGCCCAGAGACAGGCTGGACTGAGGGACTCTGCCTTCACGACTCCTCTCACCCATCTGTACATGGGGATGGTGCCCAGGGTTCTGTCCCAGCACTTGTCCTTCCTACACGTCCACACCCACACTGCTCCCCACGTGTGGACACAGCCTCAGCCACAGTCACTGCTTGCTGCCACACACAGTCAGAATCCACAGTTTCTGCACTTGGAATTCAGTGTTCCTACTTGCTTCCCAGATCTTCAACTATTTTACTAATACGGAACCATCTCCTTATCTAATGCTCACCTGCTGTAAACGGCAGCACCATCTGATGGGTCAGTCAGAACAGGAACCCCTAGTTCACAGTATCCTCTTCCTCCTTCTCTCCCTGAGTTCCTTCTGCTCCACAGTCCTGAGCATCTCCTGTGAGCACAGCCTCCTCTGTCTCCACCTTTTGTTTTCCTGTCTCAGTTGTTCTTCCCTTGACCACAAATGTTCTCCACTATCTTGTCAGCCTCTCACATCACAGTGTATCCATGTTGTTTCAATCAGACCCTACATGGTGCTTCCCAGTTAACAGGGCACAGCTGGACTCTGCTGACACAGGTGTGGACATTAACCTCAGGACACTGAAGAACCCCCGGGTGGACATGGTACCAGCACCGGGCACAAGGCGTCTCCCAGGGCCCTGCAGGAGGACCCTCATGGCTGGGAGATCCCTGTGGACTCACGGTTGGGCAAAGGCTGACCTGCCCCTGTGCTCCCTGATGAGACCTAGCAGCCTGGGAGTTTCCTGGTCAGGATCCTGTGGTTCTTCTCAAAGCTGCTCCCTCCACTCCCTCTGCGTTCCATTAGGAACAGGCCCAGCCCTTTCCCTCTTCTCTCCAAGGTCCCCTCAGCTCCTGAATCAGTGATCACGTGGAGTCTGAGAGAGTCTGAAGGGGGTACAAATTTGCATAAACACTTCCATCATTTCCTGGAGACCCTAAGCCAATTAGACAAGCTTGGGACAACCCAACCCAACTGTGGAGGTTAGGGGCTGTATCCACATGGACTGGAATACTGTCCTCCTTCTGCCCCTCCCTCTCTGCTCAGGTAGGGTCAATATCACACTGCTTGCTGGGTGAGCAGCAAGACATTCTCAGTCCATAAGACCAAGAAACTTCCAGCTTCAATTCCCCATCACCTATGAGTGTCTGTGTTTGCAGGTTACATGTTCCAGCCTATGCTAATCCAGCCACCCTCCGTCTCTGCATCTCCAGGAACAACTGCCAGACTTACCTGCACCCTAGGCTGGGCCAGGAGTCTTGTTTGGTATAACACCTTCTGGTACCAGCAGAAGGCAGGGAGTTTCCCTGGTCTTTCCTGCCCTACTGCTCAGATTCATACAAGCAGATGGTACCTGGGGTCCCCAGTCATGTGTCTGGACTGAAAGATGCCTCCACTGATACAGCAATTTGCTCATGTCAGGGCTGTAGCCTGAGGATGAGGCTGACTATTACTGTGCTCCAGCTCATGACAGTCTGAGTGGATGTCTTTATTAACAGTGCCTAAGATAAGGAGGACGTGATACAGGATCTCTGGGCCCACAGACCTTAGCCTCAATATCTTTTCACTGAGAAACTTACATGGACACACTTCCAAAGGTTTCATAACTATAGGAAGGTCTATCCCTGAATAGAGGACACAGAAATACCTAGATTATGCCTGTAAAGTGGGACAGCACAGCATCCCAGGAGGAAGCTGTGAATGACATAACACAGCCCAACTGCACATCATCATGGGGTCTGGACAATGAACAGGTATAAACACTGTGTATGCAACTAAACCTGTTGCACAGCAAACATTCTTCGACATGTCATTGTTACCACTGTGTCCCATAAAGTGTGACCTCTTGTCATTACTGATATATCCATGTATCCACAGTTGATATATTGACAGTAATCTTGGTAACAGACACAATCTCCTCTCTCTGAACCAGCTACATGTGAACCTGGACCAGACTCTACAGACTCTCCCTGACAACACCCCCATACACACACACCCTCCCTCCTCTTCTCCCCTCTGTTCCTGTGTCCCTCAGGGTCAGTATCTCCCCCTGGCTCTTCAGGTCTTAACTGTGTATTCACATCAGGATTTCAGAGAAATTTGAAAGTAATCCTGCTTCATTTTCCAGTCTCCAGGATCCATCTCTAGGGAGAATGACCAGAATACAGGGAAGTGTTAACCCATCTGCTTTCAAAGGTGACCTAATTGCCTAATAAATCTTCCTCCAGCAGAAATGGTGTTTAAGACACTGAGTTTTAAATGCAGAATCTTCAGAAAGAAAGCCCTCCTTCAGTGAGTGTAGAAGCCTAAGGGGAAGAAAGGTCTACCTGGCCTCATTTTGGGACACACACACACACACACACACACCCCTCATCTCTATGAGTGTATAGTGTCCTGGACTCTGCAATTCCCAGCCTTCTCTTGTCCCACCATAAGCCAACCTGCACTCACCCAGGTGTCCTCAGCATCACAATCTAGGAAGTAGAATCCCCATCAGCTGGAAACTCAGTGACATTGAGTGTCACTGGGGTCCTGTCACCACGGTAAGATGTGCCAGGAACACCAGCTTCCCTGGCAGGAGGCTGATGTTTAGGAATCCCTTGGTGAGTCTCTATCCCAGTGAACAGCTCAGCTTCTGAATATCTCTGGACTCCAGTCAGTGCTTGAGGCTGATCAGTATATTGATTCTGGGACAACAGTCTCATTGTTGCTCCCACAGAGCTCAGGCCTATGGGGTCAAGAGACATACATGCTGGGTTCTTTCAGGGCTGGGCTGTCACTCCCTCAACCCTACAGTGACACTTCCAGCCAGGATGCACCTATGCTGAAACATCTGTCCCAACCCAGGACCACAGGGCCTGTAACCTCAGGGACACAGTTTCCCTTATCTCTACCCCACCTGGAGTCATATGTGGGATGTTTGAAAGAATTTTCTGGCTCAATTTGGCCTTGGGTAATGAAAATTCATTCTTCTAGTCACAAATGAGTAACTTTTTTTTTTTTTTATCCTGAACATGCTTGACACAAGACACAGTGACTATTGCTTTCTGCACCCCTGAGATGGGTTTGACTTCTAGTCAGTCCATCCTGGAAGCTCTGTGTGTGGCAATTCCATCGCTGAGATTGGTCTAAAGTTCAAAAGACCAGGCTTCTCATGATGTTTCCTTGGGCACCATTTTGGACTTTCTTACTTTTATTGCAGGACAAGACCTAATATACAAACTGATGATTAAAAGAAATAATAAATAAAATGATTCAGAAACAAGTTTAGAGACTCCTTTCAACCATGAACTAAAAGTCATGTATTTCCATTATTTATGATCCATTTTATCAACTACAATTTCAATCCATATTCTCTCTACAGTAAGTACAGATCTGTGAAAACACACTGGTAATCTTCCTATTGACAGTATCATTGAGTTTAAATCATTCTTCCTGAGTTGATTTTTTTTTTGTATAAAATCACCTACATTGATTTTTAAGTCAACAGTTGTCTAAGTGGTGACGGACACATAAAGTCTGCAACAAAGTCCCTGTCAGAGCACCTGCAGCTGTCACTCCTTCCCTCTACAACTTCTTGCAGGTTTGCCCTTTGTGCTCTGAGGTCACTGGCACACACAGGGCTTCTGCAGACTGTGTCTGTGTGCTTTGAGGACAGATCCTGGGAGGGAATCATGAACCATAGTGTGTAGAGAACTGTTGTTTAAAATAAGCAGAAGTAATGAACACGACAAAGATTTTTAGTACATAATGCCCCTAGGAATACACGTAGTTGCTCTTGCCCATAGCCTGAACAGGAGCTCTCCTTCTCTCCTCAGTACTGCAGGAAGCTCAGAGCAGGAGAGATCTGGAAACCAGGGAGGAAGAACAGAATAAAGGAAGATCACAGAATCCTACACAGAAGAGGCTACATCTCCATTGGTACTAATCATTGCTCTGGACATGATTCTGATCTAAGTGGGATTTTTGTAGAAACACCACCTTAGTCCTGACCCACAAAACATACAGGGAAACATAGGCTGACTCTTCCTGAAGAGTCTGAGTAGAGCTAAAGTCTGGCTTGAGCTTATGAGAAGCTACCACAGGGATACCCGTCCTGGCCCTAGTAATGGGGCAGTGGGCAGAGCAATGGGGGACAGGAGCTCTCTCAAGTGGGCTCTGGTTACCATTTCACACAATGGTGAATATGGACACCAGGGGGCTCAGAGGACCTATTTCTGAGGGTTCAGGGGTGATGAGACCTGAGACCTACCACCTGCACTGTCTGTGCCCTCTGCTTGAGACTCATAGCTGTGACTTCCCCACCACCTGGCCCCACACAGCCACTTCTCTGCCTGCCCCCTGACATCCACAGGCAGAGGGATTTGACTCAGAGCCAGTGAGAGATCAGAGATCAGGGAGCCTCATTTGCATGGAAGGGTCTTCCCTCTCTAAGTGGATGAAAAAGGGACAGATTAAGGGAGGTCTGCTCAGCTGTGGGGCCACAGAAGACAGGATCGGTGATGGTCTCCACCATGGCCTGGTGCTTTCTCCTTCTCACCCTCCTCACTCACTGCACAGGTGACTAGATGGGGGGACAGGGGAAGGGGCTCTGAGAGGACTCGTGGGCCCTGCTTCCACCCTCTTGTGTCTAGACCTCAGAATCACCCTGTCTGCGTCTCTCCCCTTTTCAGGTTCCTGGGCTCAGTCTGGGCTGACTCAGCCATTCTTGGTGTCAGGGTCCCTGGGCCAGAAGGTCACCATATCCTGCACTGGGAGAAGCTCCAACATTGGTGGTAATTCTGTGAGCTGGTACCAACAAGTCCCAGGAACAGCCCTCAAAACCATCATCTATGGTACGAGCAGCCGACCATCAGGGGTCCCTGATCGATTCTCTGGCTCCAAGTCTGGCACTTCAGCCTCCCTTACCATCAAGGGCTACAGGCTGAGGATGAGGCTGATTATTATTGTGTAACATGGGACAATAGTCTTTGTGGTCCCACAGAGTTCCAGGCCTGTGGGGAAGTGAGGCAAAAACCTGCTGTCCCCACAGTGATGGGCTTTCTTTGTGCAGCCCCTATCTTCTGCCAAGACAGCAGTTTTCTTTTTTGTTTGGCCTAAAACTGAGGCCCAAAACCAAACCCAATGAACCTTCTCTATTATATGTCCTTGTCCTCTCAATTCTGTCCCCAAAGCCTGTCCTAGTAGGCACACATTTTATCTTTTATGAAAACTGAACAGAAATTCCTGGATATTGTGAGGTTATCCTGGGACAGAGTCCCTGAGGATTGTGCCTGTCTGCTGGGGCTGCCATAACTTCATACCACACACTGACTGGGTAAATCAAAAGATATTTATTTTCCCACAGTACTGGAGGTTTAACGTCCAAGTTCACTGTGATTTCAATTTGGTTTCCCCTGAAGTTTCTCTACTTGGCTTTCAGATGGCTACATTCCTCCTGGGTCCTCATGTGGCATTTCCATGTGGCTCACCCATCGTGTCTCTACCTCTTCTATAAAGACACCAGCCCTATTTGTTAGGGCACAAGCCTTATAACCTCATTTATCCATTTTTACATCCTTTGATGTCTTATCTCAAACAGTCACAATGTGGGTTAGGGTCTCCATACAGGAATCTGAGGGGACACAGGTCAGTGCATATCAAAGCCCCAGGAACAAACCAGGGACACAGAGTATAGCTGTGTATGACTCAGGATAGTCAACTGTCCACATGATATACATGTACGGCATTGACCAAACCCTCACTACATGACCTATGTGGGCTTGAGGCTCAGATCACAGTGTGGAAATGACAGGAGGGTCTACATGCTCAGAAAGCTGACACTGTCTTGGGAAAGAAAGAGGACACATAAACAAAACATATCTTGTCTCACACTGACTTCCCACATGGGGAAAATGTGTCTGCAAGCCCAGGTAATGTCCACACAACATAATCTCTGGATAACAGAGACTAGCCCTTACTGACCCACTGATAAGGAACCCTTGTTTTCAGGATGACTGGATCAAATACCCCACCATCTGCCCTGACACCATCATGGCAACCAGGAAGGAGATACCTATTGCTTTGGGTAACACAGTAACTGTCTGGGACCTGGACTCACTGACTAACCATGTAGTTGGGAGATTTGGGGTCCAAATAGAAGAAGAAAATGATGGAAGCTTCACCAAAGAAGTCCCCACTATCTGTATCATCTTCTTTCCAACCTCTGTGTAATTCAGGTTGGAGCATGGATTGTGGACAATCTGCACATAGGACACAGGGCCGGGTCTTTATGTCTCATAAAACTACATCTCAGCCCCCTGACCCTGATCAACTCCAGCCCAACACATACTCACTCGAAGGCATGAGGTTCTGACCTGAAATGCAAGCAGTCCTATGAGAAATAGAAACATAAAACATATTCCTGATATGAAGGCCTCCTCTTCCCAGAAGTTTTTAGAAAGAAAAAGTTTTCCAGATACCTTAATGGTAAACATTTCCAGACCACCCCACACCTGAGACCTTCTTCTTTGCTGTTACTCTGTCAGGTGAGGAACAGACTCAGGGGCCAGTCCAGGAACCACTCCTTTTGTCCCCACACTCCATTCGGGGCTGCTCCTTCCTCCAGGCTCCCTGGATCACCTCTGTGTCATTGCTGAGTGTCCCCACCTCACAAGGTCCTGGTCACAGGGAGTGAGATCATAGTCTGCCTGATTCTAATTCCACTGTGACTCTGACCAACTGGGACACAAAACCTGATATTAAGAGTCACAACTGAGCTCTGCTGGTGTTTCCTTAACTTGGACTCTCCTTGTCAGTGTCCCACGGGAATGTTCTTTCTCTATCCATTAATGCCATATTATGTCTTGGGTCATTTCTTTTCCCAAATTTCACTCTCCCTCTTTTCCCTCCTCCCGTTTCCACTTATCAGTTCATGAACATAAACAGTCATCTCCTAACTGTTGTCTCAATAATGTGTCTGTGGGGCGCATTTCAGGAAAAAACAGAGGGTGAGCAAAGAAGAGTTTACTTCCTAGGAATCACTCCAGGACATGAGAAAAGTCATTCTGCACTTAAAGATTTCAGACTCAAGTGGCTTTTGTCTCTCATAAAAATACTATTCTCTCCTGCTGGATTTGGGGGTGTATTTTCAGACTATGATGACCAAGGAGACATCACTGTCAGTGTCTCCAGGAGGGATGGTCACAAATACCTGTGCTTTTAGCTCTGGATTAATCTCTACAAATAACTACCCCAGCTGATACCAGCAGACCCAGGAATGGGCTCTGTGCACCCTTTTCTACCAGATAAGCAAATATTCATCTGATTTCCATGATGGCTTCTCCAAGTCCATTTCTAGGATCAAAGCCACACTCACATCTAAGAGGCGTAGCCCCAGGACGTGGCTGACTGTCATTGTATGAAGTATGTCGGTAGTGACATTCCACAAGGATCTAAATTTATGGAGTAGTGAAATATGAACCTCCTCATGGGCTCAGCCTGGCTCAGCCTTTAGAGGTAGGAGAGAAAACTAAGAGGGAGTAGTCAACATCACCCATGGGAAGGCAAGCTCCTTGGCCCCATTCTCCTGTCTGGTGGTTCATAGCCATGTGTTCCCATCCCCATTGTCTCAGGGTGAGTCCATTTCCCAGTGTGACCCTACAAGACTGTGCTTCCTCTTTCCTTCTCTGCTGGTGGTGATGAGGAGGGTGTCCACCTCCCAAATACATGAACAAGCACTGAGTCTCTGAGACCTCATTGTTCTCTCTGAGAAGCTTCTTATTCAAATGACATTAACAGTCCTGTTCTCATTTATTAATTTAATTACAGAGACCTAATTAATATTGAGCATTTCGTCATCTGTACAGACATGAGCTGGGTCCATAGCACCTCTGCTCCACATGCCTGATGCTTCTAGTCTGCATGCAATGAAGATCATGAAGGAGAGAAATAGGTGGGAAAGTTCGAGTGTTACTGTTGTCTGAGATACTCATACTTTTCACCTCTTCAGCTTTAGTGCATAATTTAATAGTGTAAAGTAAAGTAAAAATTTCTCAAAACAAAATATTAACACTGTGGTAGAATAAAAAATTACCTATTCATTTGGAAAGGATTTTATATCTGAGAAATCAATCAATATATGTCAGGAACTTGGATCATCCCAAGTACACGAGTATTTGAGAATTGACAGTGAACAGACTGTCTGACTGACACCAACATCATTTACACCCAGTGCTGTAATTTTACTAGTGGGCAGGAGCGGGTAATGTGGGCCTCCCTCAGAGTCAGGACAGTGGGGTTCATCTGTTGTGTAATCCCCCAAATTTGCCAGAGCTGGGGCATTGGTGCCCATGTGTGTCAGTAGGGTCTCAGCAGCTGTTTCCCCTCAGGCTGGGCAGAGTGTCCTGCTCTCAGGTGAGTGGCAGTTCCCATTAGTTGTTTTTTCCTTTGCACCTCTCATGGGACAAACCCTGACACTCTCCCTCAGACTCTAGTTGTCTAAGAACTAAGCTCTTCTCTTCTGTGAGGCCTTTGGAAAGGGCATAAGACAGACCAAGGGCAGCCCAGCCCCAGCTCTGTGGCCTAAGAAGCGGTTATCTTACCATGGCATGGACCCTTTTCCTCCTTGTGCTCCTTTGTCACTGCACAGTTAGGGACAGGACCCAATGCCCCAAGGTGGGCTTCTAGCCTGAGTCAAATCCTTCTGGCCTAGGTACCTAATCAAGTGCAATTTGTCTGTTCTCTTCATTCTGCTGTATCTGGATTTGCAAGTTCCTTGTCCCAGCCTGTGCTGACCCAGGCGCCCTTCGTCTGCACTTCTTGGAGCACCTGTCAGACTCACGTGTACCCTCAGCAGCGGCTTAAGTGTTGTGGCTACCACATATATGGGTACCAGAAGCTGGGATCCCTCCCTCCGTGTCTACTTAGGTTGTACTCAGACTCAAATAAAAACCAGGGCTCCGGGGTCCCCAGCTGCTTCTCTGGATCCAAAGATGCCCCAGCCAATTGGGGCTTCTGCTCATCTCTGGGCTGCAGCCTGAGGATGAGGTTCATTATTACTGTGTAACAGAACATAGCAGTGGCAGCAGCTACACTTATGCACAGTCTCACATAATGAGGAAGTCAGACAAAATCCCCTTGGTCTACAGACCTTGTGTCTGAGCCTCATTTCATTGAGAAACTTACCTGGAGACCTGCTATGGGCACTCTTCTGTGGAAAGATCTCTTCTTGAAAAGAGAAAGACACATCCACATGCTATGCCTGTAAAGTGAGACAGCACAGGGCCTCCTAGGAAGACACTGATGGGTGAGGAGGTATCAGAGCACAACTGCACATCCCCAGGGGTCTGGAGAAGATGAACAGGAATAAACACTGTGTCTAAAAGGAATCTGCTGCCCAGCAAACATTCACCAGTGTCATCACTCCCTCAAATATTCCAGTAACATCTCCAGCCAGGATGGACCTCTGCTGAAAAGTTTGTCCTTCAATCACAGGGCCTGTGACCTCAAGGACACAGTGTCCCTATCTCCACCTCACCTGGATTCAGATGTGGGATCTTGGACAGAAACCTCTAGGTCAAGTTGGCCTTGAGTGATAGAAATGCATATGTCTAGTCATGAGTGGATGAATGAACAATTTATCTTGAACATAGTGGGCACAAAAACATAGTCCAGACCAGTGCACACCTCAGAGATAAGTCTGACCCCTAATCAATCCATCCTGGAAGTTGTGTTCAGTAATTCCATCACTGAGATGACTCTGAAGTTCATACAAACAGGTTTCTCTTGGTATTTTCCTGGACACCATGTTGGGCCCTCCTACTTCTACTTGCAGGATCAGACCAACTATATAAAATGCAAGATGATGATGATGATGATGATGATACATCAAATAATTTAGAAACAACTTTATAGACCCCTATTCAAACCAGAACTAGACTAAGGCATTTATTTTGCCATCCGTTTTTTCAACTACTATTTCAGTCCATATTCTCTGAGCAATACACACGAACCTGTGAAAATACACTGGTGAACGTACCTGCATCTTCACAATGACATTGTCCGTACACTTAAATCATTCCTACAGGGCTGAATTTTGTATAAAATCACACACATTTATTTTAAGGTAACAGTTGTCTAAGTGTTGACAGACACATAAACTCTGTAACAAGGTCCCTGTCAGAGCACCTGAGCTGTCACTCCTTCCCTCCTAGAACTTCCTGCAGGTTTGCCCTTTGTGCTCTAAGGTCAATGTCACACACAAGCTCCTGCAGACTGTGTCTGTGTACTGGGAGGACAGATCCTAGGAGGGAATCATGAACCACAGTGTATGGAGAACTGTTGTTTCACAGAGGTGAAGGTAGTGACAGATGACAAAGATGTTCAGTGTGTAAGCCCTCTAGGAATGCACACGAGGGCTTCTACCTACAATCTAGAGAGAGCGATTCCCTGACTCCTCAGTGCTGATGGAACTTCTGAATAAAGAGAACTCTGAAACCAGAGAGGAACCAGGGAAGAGGAAAGAAATCATCCTCCTGCACAGAACTGACCATGTGTCAATGTGGACATGTCACTGCTCGGGCCCTGATCCCCATCTGTGTGGCTGTACAAGAGTTACTACCCCAGTCCTGTCCCATAAACCACCATGGGAGCCATGGAGAGACTCACTATGTCTATTCTACTCACTGAGTAGAGCACAGTGTCTCCTGAGGTGATGTGAGGCCACATAAGGGAACACCTGGCCTGGCCTGAAAGACCAGTGGGGAGGCAAGAACTCTGATGGGCTTTGGTCACCATGTCACACAATGCAGTGTTTGTGTGTGGACACCAGGGGGTGTGCATCACCTTGTCTGAAGGGTCAAGGATGATCAGAGCTGGGATCTGCCACCTGACACTGCCTGTGCCCTCTGCTCAGGGCTCACAGCTGTGACTTCCCCACCCACTAGCCCACTGGAGCCACTCCTTTGCCCATCCCCCTGATATCTTCAGGTAGAGTGAGCTGATCCAGGGCCAGCGAAGTGTCTGAGAGCTGAGGGTCTCATTTGCATGGATGGGCCCTCCCTCTCTCAGAGGATGAAAAGGAGGAGGAACAGATCAGGGGAGGTCTGCTCAGCTGTGGGCCCACAGAAGGCAGGATCAGTGATGACCTCCACCATGGCCTGGTCCCCTCTCCTGCTCACCCTCCTCATTCACTGCACAGGTGACTCTATGCAAGGATAGGAGAAGGGGTCCTTGGAGGACTCGTGGGACCTTATTCTTTCTCTTGTCTCTAGACCACATCATCACTGTCTCTTTTTCTTTCCCACTTCCAGGATCTTGGGCCCAGTCTGTGCTGACTCAGCCTCCATCAGTGACTGGGGCCCTAGGCCAGAAGGTCACCATCTCCTGCACCGGAAGCAGCACCAACATCGGTATTGTTGGTGTGAACTGGTACCAACAGCTCCCAGGAAAGGCCCCTAAACCCCTCATCTATGCTAATAGCAATCGACCCTCTGGGGTCCCTGACAGATTTTCTGGCTCCAAGTCTGGCAACTCAGGCTCTTTGACCATCAGTGGGCTCCAGGCTGAGGATGAGGCTGATTATTACTGCCAGTCTGCTGACACAGTGCTCTAGGCCTGTGGGGAAGTGAGACAAAAACCTGCTGTCCCCTCTGCACTGGGACTTCTTGTCCAGCCCCTAATGGCTGAAGGGGATGAGAACATGCTTGTAGTTCTGCCTCCCTTGGTTGGAGGTCCTGGGGATGTTTAGGTGGGTGTGAGGTTTGGGTTCTTCCCCATCCCCACTTCTTCATGATTCCTCCTGTCTTAGGTACTTCAGCCTGACCTTCAGTGCTCCACACTCATGTACCCTTATGGCTCCTCCTAGCTCCTCCTGTGGTGTGAAAGTCTGGAAACATCTCCACCAAACACACTTCAGGGTAGGCTCAGTCCTTGTGCTCCCTGGAGCATTTACATGATAAAGACAAGGAGGTGCAGATATTACCAAAACATACACCCAGCTCACCACTTGGGACCCAGAACAGAAGGTAGGACGTCACTAACACTCATGCCACAGGACTGATGAAGAGACGGGCACCAGAGCCAGCCTGGCACCATTCTCAGACTCTGCATCCAGGACTCCTCTTACCTGTTCTGTACATGGGGATGGTGCTCAGAGCCCAGTCCCAGGCTCCTGTCCATCCTACACGTCCACCCCTGCACTGGGGGCCGCTCACCATGCCTGGACACCAGCCTCAGCCAGTCACTCTTTGCTGCCACACAAGGTCATGGTTGACCATTTTAGCACTTGGGTTTAGTATTTCTACTTGTTTTGCTGATTGTCAACTATTTTATTAATATAGAACCGTCTCCTTACCTAATACTTGCCTGCAGTAAACAGCAGCACCATCTGATGGGTCAGTCGGAGCAGGAACCCCCAGGTCACACTATACTCTTCCTCCTTCTCTCCCTGAGTTCCTTCTGCTCCACAGTCCTCAGGGTCTCCTGTGAGCTCAGCCTCCTGTGTCTCCACCTCCTGTTTTCCTGTCCCAGCTGCTCTTCCCTGACCACATAGTTTCCTAAGTCCTGCTCTGCTGTGTCCATCCTTCTGTTCCCTGCACAATGTCACCCAGCAGTTTTGATACTCTGTGAAATCACGTTCCATCATGGTTAGAGCATCTTCTTACCCTGTTTTGATTTTCTCGTCTGTGAGCCCATGATGTTCTTCACTATGTCATCAGCCTCTCAAATCACAAACAGCGTATCCATGTTGTTTCAATCAGACCCAACACGGTGCTTCACATAGTTGTTCACATAACTATTGAATGCCGATGACACAGGTGCAGACATTAATTTGACCTCAGGACACTGGCAACCCCGCAGGTGGACATGGAACCAGCAGGGGGCATTTTGCATCTCCCTGGGCCTTGCAGGAGACCGTCACAGCTGAGGGGGCATCACTGGCCTCAGGGCTCCAGAGGCTGAACAGCCCCCTTGTGCTCCCTGATGAGACCCAGCAGCCTGGTGCCCTCAGGGCCTGGGAGAAGCTCTAGGGGAGGGTCCTGTGGTTCTTCCCAAAGTTGCTCCCCCCACACCCTCTTGGGTGTCACTCAGAGAAGTCCCTACCCTCAACCTCCTCTGTCCTGTGATCACCTCTTAAGTCCTAAATTAGTGATCATGTGGAGTCTTGTGGAGTCTAAGAGCATCTACACTGGGGGGACAAATTTGTTTAAAACAGGCTTTTCCTTCTCTGGGGGCAGTAGGATGGATTTGAAAAGCCCGAGGCAGCTCAGCTGCATAATGGAGACCAGCAGCTGTGCCATGATGGCCTGGACTCCTCTTCTCCTCATGCTTCACTCTGCTCAGATGTGAGCAATATCAAGTTCTGGGTGAGCTCCCAGATATTATAAGCCCCTAAGACTGAGAAACTCCCAGCTTAAATGCCTCATCACTCATGACTGTCTGTGTTTGCAGACTCCCTGTCCCAGCCTGTGCTGACCCAGCCACTCCCCTTCTCCATCTCTGGGAACAAAACCCAAACTCAGCTGCACCCTGAGCAGGGACTTCAGGTTTTGTGGCAAAAGCAGGTACTAGTACCAGCAGAAGCCAGGGAGCCCTGCCTGGTTTTTCCCATACTACTGGTCAGAACCAAATAACCAGCTGGGATCTGGGATCCCCAGCCTAAGATGATGCCTCCACAGACATGGCAACTTTGCTCATCTCTGGGCTCCAGTCTGAGAACAAGGCTGACTATTACTGTCAGGTGTAAGACAGTGGTGCTCAGCACAGTAGTAGACATAGAAGGGGAAGTGAGACAAAAATCCTCAGGCCCATAGGTTCCAAGTTGTGACACTTTTATTGAGGCAGTTAGTAACTTAGCCTATAATGACCATAGAACAAAAGCCCTGCAGATTCTGGTTCAAAATAGTGCCACCCTCTATGTGTCTCCGTTCTTATGTAAAAATGTTTATGACCCTAACAAGAAAACAATTATATTTAGGCAGAACAGACAACACATTTCCAACAGTAAAGGAGGGATAGAACATGATGCAGATGCCGTGTAGACTATCAGAACATTGCCTTGGAAGGGTAGTGTGTGTGTGAGTGCTCGCGTGGTGTGCGGGCGCATGTGATAGAGAGAGGCCCAATGCTTATCATGGCTCCCAGGCTGGGCCTAGTGTATCTACCTGAGAAGCCCAACTATAAAAGTAAACATGTATCCACTGTAAGAATACAGTTTGATTAGAGAGCAGTGTCAGCCAGCCAGGAACCAGCATTAAGTCCCATTGTCTGAGACCAATTTTCTTGTACACAGCTTTTGAAATAAAATGACATCATTGGATTAACCATGTAACTAGCACTGATACCTCTGTAAAGTGACAGGTACAAATTTTTTCTTAAACTTTGTATTTCATCATTTTCAGAGTCCAGCAATGTATCAGTGTTAGTAAGACAATTCTGATGCTACCATCCTCTTGGAAGTTGCTTATTTTGTGTAAAAACTAGAAGTTTTTTTTTTTTTTACTGGAAATTTCAGCACTGTGGATCAAAACATAAATCTGAGTGGGCACCTGAGTGGCTCAGTCAAACATGCTCCAACTTCAGTTCAAGTCATGGTCTCACGGTTCCAGTGTATGTGTCCCACATTGGGCTCTGTGCTGAGCCTGGAGCTTACTTCCAATTCTGTGTCTCCTTCTCTCTCTGCTTCTCCCCCACTCACAGTCTGTGTCTCTCCCTGTCTCTCTCAAAAAATAAATAAACATTAAAAATTTTAAAAAGATAAAATAAATCTCCTTGTCCCTTCTGAGACCTTTCTTAATTGCAAACTAAGTTTCAAAATAAAATATGCCCCAACCATAGACTGCAGGAATATAGACTGCAAGAATATAGCCAGAGTGTTTTCATTTCATTTCAAAATCCATTTGAAACATTAATCCCTTTTTTTAAAGTTTTACAGCTGCATTATCATAAAATCTGTACTTGTTTCAACTAAAAGATGAGAGTTTGTACCGCTGCCTCAACATTCTCCCTCAGTAATCAAAGTGGCAAAGTAACAAAACTTAGTTGCCTTGCTCTTTCTTCACTGTTTCAATCAGGACAATAGTTTGCTTAGCTCACCACTTGGGGGATTACAGCACACATAAATTTATTTGAGAGTAGTCGGAATCCATTGCTTTAATGGACAAGAGTTTTGGAATATTAAATGTGTAGGTAACATGCCCAAGCTTATACTAGTGAAGTTCATATGCCAGTGACCCCCATACACCACTGATGCTGTGGTCAGATTTGTTTCATATTCAGCAAGGGAGCAGGATGTGGGACAAAGAGATGTGGGATATTCAACAAGAAGAGTCCTATTGATGACTGTTGAGGTTGGGTGATGGGTGCAGGGGTTCCTTGCACTCTTCTTTGCACTGTTTGTAATTTCAAATGGTTCACAATATGTAGATTTAAAATCCTCTATTACTATTTGTGATGATGATGTCCTGCTATTAGAAGACACTCAGAGTTGCCAAAATTTCTCCATGATCTCAAGTTGATGCCCATCTCCACCCAACAGAGTCAGGAGGAAAATGTCTAGAGACCATGGAATGTATGGGAATCCGAGGTTGTGAAATAACAGAAAAGGAGAGAGGCTGGAGGTCAGAGAGCAAGGGGTGGGCGCTGCTCAGTGGGTGGGGAGGTAGGCATGGCAAGACCCTGAAGAGAGCTTAGGGGGAGGGGTTATGTCTGGAGCAGTGAGAAGTCACTGAATGAGGACCTGACTGAGTTCAATGAGGCTGATCCCTCCAAGTTCCTTGAGGATAGAGTGTCTGAGGGAAAGGGGTAATCCTGGGCACAGGAGTTTATGAAAGGCCTTTGATTCTAGCCATCCCAGTATTATTCCCTCAGAGAAAGCTGAGTTGCATCCTTGGTACAATGAGGAAGTTGAAGGTTCATTGATGACACTGCCCATGTACTAAATTAAGACCTTGAGTAAGAAAATACAGGTAGGGTGTATATATATTTTTTGGATATAAAGGGATTGTATGACTGAAGAAATAATCTTGGCAAGATATATGTGACACAGATATACAAAACCCACAAATTAAGAATATAAAGTCAATTCCTAAAATAACAAAGTTTGTTACACCCTCCACTCTTAAAGATGAAACCTACCAAAGCCTTTCTTATTTGTATTCTTTTATTCTTATTCTTATTCTTAATTTTACCAATCATTAAATTATATCTAATCTCTATAAAATCACTAAATGCAATTCTAGACTTAGAAATGTTTACTGAATTGTCCAGTTTGAGTATGACACTGAATGATCTCTGTAACATTCCCTCCCTATGTCCTTTCCCTGAACAACCCCTACAAGCCCTTCAAAGCATCACAACTGGACCCTTGTTTATGACATCTGACCTGATGCACACTTGGTCATTCAGCTTCATCTAGAGTGTCCTAGAACTAAGTATTTACACCATATATGTGTGTCCCATGGACCAGGGCTCCTCTGGGAGTGAGAAATTACACTAATCAAACACATAGAACAGAATCTAACTATAGGCAAGCCCACCTTTCAAAAGTTCTCATTATGTCACTTTGCTTTTATGAAAGACCTATATCACTGCCTGTTTTTGCTTCTGAAACATATCCAAAGACTAGTTACAGTTTTACAAAAACAAGACAAGAGTAAAAATAGTGTTTAACATTTCATTTGCAGGGAGGATTATAGAGACAGAGCACCCAAGAGGATGCCACCAAACTCCTTGCCTGTAAACTACACTCAGAAGCTCAGCATCATCAAGCTGCCAGAGGTTTGAACTATCTGTGACAAACTGTGATTTATCTCCACATTCTTTCTGTATCTGTTAGAGAGACGTATCCTAAATATCAGAAAAGCCTAAGAGAGGTTATTTTTTGGTGGTGGGAATATTAAAACATTCTTCCATATAAATCGACCGTGACTACTTCTTCAATTTATGTCATTTTGGCTTAAGAAAAGATTCATAGCAATGCTCTGCTGTCAGATAGCAGGTGAACCCTGTACTGGGAATCAGACCACAGGTGTTTGAATAGACAGGGACCTGGTAGCAGCCTAAAGTAGCTAAAGTCTCAGAGCTTTGTGCCATGGTGAGGTGTGTACGTTGTGCCCAGCAGGGGACATGGTAGGAAAACACAGTTGATCATGGAAGACCATTCACACAAAGGAACCCAAGTCTGGGGGTGGGCCTTGTCTTCATTGATAGGAGACTGTGTCCCCTCTGGCCTGGCAGAGAACCCTTGAGCAGAAACGTGTCATCTCAACAGGTGTTTCCTCCCAGAGCTCTCCCCAGGAATGAAGCCAAATTCCATCTTCCCCTGTGTGTGATGTGGGCTGAGCTCCAGCATTAGGGCTCAGGTAGGGACTGGTCTGTCGTTGGATGGAACCCATTTGCATGGAAAGCTCCTCCTGTGGCAGAGAGTGGAGGAGAGAAAGAGGCCTGGGCAGCTCAGCCCACTGTTGGGGCCAGGGGTTGCTGTCAGTAGGGCCTGGACTCTGGTCCTTCCCATGAACCTCTGTCACTACACAAGTAAGAACAAGCCTCAGGGACCAGGTCTCATTTCCTAGCCTACTTCAACATCTCTGGCTCAGAGCTTGAGAAACAACACTGGTCCCGGCCCCGTCACCCATGAGTGTCTGTGTTTGCAGGTTCTCTTTCCCAGCCTGTGCTGACCCAGCCTCGTATCATGTCTGGGAACAAAAACCAGACTCGTCTGTACCCTGAGCAGTGGTTTCACTGTTGGCATCTACCACATGCCTCGGTAAAGCAGAAGGCAGGGAGCCCTCCCCAGTGTCTCCTGTACTACCACTCAGACTCAGATAAGCACCAGAGCTCTGTAGTCCCCAGTCGTGTCTCTGGATCCAAGAATGGCTCGGCCAATGCAGGGATCCTGCTCATCTCTGGGCTACGGCCTGAGGATGAGGCTGACTCTTACTGTAGTACATGGCACGGCAGCTCTTATACTGACACAGTGTTCCAGAACCACTTGGAAGTGGGACTGAAACCTCCTCTAAGCTCTGTCTGCTTTGGGCAGTCACCCCTGCCCTGCCTGGGACCATAACTACCTCAGAGTGACATATTTTGTCATGTCTTCCATCATGTTGCTTTCCTGGGACCTATGGTATGCAAATGTATTCTCATTTTCCTTAAAGCTTTCTTTTGGTCCACTGCTAATATCTTCTCATATTGATCTCATTTCGACAAACATAAGTCAGATCTTAAGTATCCCTCCAAGCAGATGATGGATAAGGACAGAGGTGGGTCCCACCTATGGCTGCCTCAGGTCTAGGCCTGACTCAGAGATGTGGGTGATTCAGAAGCTTGTGGTGGATCTCTGTGTCCAACATGGTCAATGCCCGTTTCCCTGGGATCACTGCCAAGAGTAGGTTAACTTCCTTCTACATCTGCTGATCACAGTGTGCCTTGGGGAAGTGTTCTTTCCCTCCTCAGCATCAGAGAGAGCAGCTCTCTGTGGTGCCAAGGATGTTGAACAACAGAGTCTTCTCCAAAGTGAGAGGTGACTGTGTGTGTGATCTCCCGTGTGCACTGGACATCCAGCATCAGGCTGCGTCCCCACTGAGGCAGGTTCTATAGGTGCCATGTCTTTCCTCCACCCTAAGGAAAACTGAGGCTTATGCCAGGATGCCAGTGAAGTTGTAGGCAGTCAGGATTTGGGGACACTCAGATGAAAAAGATACATCTCACAACAGCCCTGAAGGAGGACATAGAGTTGTAGGGGAGCCGTGTCTCCATTCTGGTGACTCAGGAAGACAACTCTGGAGACCCTGTAGTCCTGGCCTGGGGTCCTCCCCTCCTCACCCTTCTCTCTGCACAGGTGAGGGGTCAGAGGATTGTGGAAATGGCTAATCAGGGGCACCTTCCCTGTTTCTCTTTTCCATCTCCCAGTAATGTGTCCACCCTTTGGCCTGGCTTCAAATATTTAGATGTGAGCAAGGCAGCCTGTTGGGGACCCCAATGTCTGTCAGGGTGGCCTGTCCTGAGCTCGTCTGGACTCCATCTATGCCACCCCAAGTGGCCTCACTCCCCCTTGGTCTCCAAGGGCCATTAACACCGATCCTGTCTTGGCCATATGTCTCCCTGGAGCAGCTTCTGACCCTCTTTCATCATGTCTCCCTACTTGATCACTGTCTGTCTTAATTTACTCAAATAACAGCATTTCAGTAGGGGGCATGTCCCCAGCAGCTCCAGTCCACATCCATCCTGCTGAACCTGCCCTGCCTCCTCTGCTTCTCCTGAGGGTCAAGAATGGGAAGAAACGTGTGAGCCTTGCTGAGTCCATCCCTATAATTCCCTTAGTAAACCAGAGAAGTTGGAACAGCACAGGAGGCCCCATTGTCTGCATCTGCAGGTGGTGCCAGGTGAGGAAGATCCCCTACCCGTTGGCGATCACCCCCTACTTTCTCCACACATCAGCTAATACATAATGATTCACCTTCTGTACTTATGGATTGACCAACAGTGTATATATTTTATATAATTTAAATGACATAACATGGGGTCCTATTGAATAGTTTCTTTCATTTAATTATTCCATGTAATGATTCAGAAGTTCATCCATGTTGCAGCAGGGATAAGTACTTCGATATTTTTATTGCCATATCATGGTCATTGTATGGACATCCCACCATTTATCTATCCATCATTCAGCTGATGGACATTTGGGTTGTTAACACGTTTAGTCAATGAATCATATTGCTACCATAGGGGAGAGGGCAAGATGGCGGAGAAGTAAGGAGCTCCGTACTTGCACTCGCGCCCATACATCACACAGAAAAGATCTGAAGCCATTGGAAACCTTACAAAACCTGAGAGATTGGGAGAAAAAGGACACAGAATCCACTGAGAGAGACTTCTAACGTGAGTGCGAACCGGGGAAGATAAAATCGGGCCGGGATCGGAGACGCCAGGGTGGGAGGAGATCCCCCTCTACCCTCTACGGGGAGTGAGAGGGGAAAAGGAGAGAGTCCGAAACAGAAAAACTTCCGCAGGGGGGAGAAAAACCTCCACTTGGTGCATAGAAAGACCGTACTTGCCAAATACCTGCACACCAGGTCCCCTCGCGCCAACTGGTCCTGGGGGGGGGCTGAGCACACAAACTGCTTCTTTGTGCTGCTCCTGGAGGCTAGACTTCAGAGTCGTGGCGCGCCTGCCGCAATTGTAGCTTCCGGGCGGCTGGGGCCCCTGAAAGAGCCGCGCGGACACCGGGCGTCCGTGCTCCTGGCTGGCTGGGACTCGAGAGGGAAGGCAAGGAACTAAAAACTGGGAAATTAGCCTGTGAGTTCGTGTTTTGGGTGACAAGCCATAGAGGGACCCGGTTTTCCTCACTCCAGTGGGCCCGGGCTCAGAACACAGTGCGGGCAAGCCCCCGCCCCTGTGCACCAGCCTGACCCAGAGAAGGAACCAGTGATTCTGACTCCACCCCCAGAGCTCCGCAGGGGGCCTGGAATTGCCCGAGGGGGTTGCCTGGGAAGCTGTGTCTAAGGCAATTTCAGTGGGGCGCGCGGACGGGGATTTGGAGATTGGAACTGGCCTGGGTTGAAGAGTGCAACCAACTTCGGCTGTGCCCCCGGTACGGGGAGTTTACACGCCCAAAAAAGCGAGGAGCAGCGCTTGGTTCAAGAAGGGACTGGAGCACCGTCACTCTCCTCCCCACAACCGCCAAGGCAGAGCTCCCGCCTGAGGCACTGGATCACGCCACGCCCATCCCTGCCTGAGAGGTGCCCTCCTCACTTTTTTTTTTCCTTCTTTTTTTTCTTTGTTTTTCCCTTTTTTACTCTTTCTTTTTTTCTTCTTCTTTCTCTTTTCTCTCTTTTTTCCCCAGAACACTGACCTGATTAACTCTGGTCGCCAGCTTGCTTAAACGATCACGAGTCCATTGTGTAAATGTAAATTCTACACCTACTGACATTTTCAGCTATTTCTCTCAGGAGTAATTAGACTATATAGTTTCTCTGGATAATTCCAGCACCCTTCTCTCACCTATCCAACCATATTCTACCCTTTACCTCTTTGAAAAAAGCTTCTTATCCCTTCTGCCTGTTCATTCTATTTCCAATTGTGTCTCATCCCGCCCTGCTTTCTCTCTGTTTCTCTATGCTCCTCAACCAGCACTGCATACACACGGCTATTTAACTGTAGCTGGGAAATCTGGTTATATGCTTTAAACCGTTCTTTGTCCATCGGTTTTCTTCTTTTTTCCTTTTCCTTTCCCCTTTTTGACCCTTTTATGTATTTTATACTCCCTATTATTCGCCCTCCCTCCTCCATCTTTTCTCTTAACTTTTTCGTTTTCCCTCTCGCTTTGCATGTTAGTTGAATTAGCCTGTGCGTTTGTGTGCTCCTGCTCCCTGTGTGTTTGTCTGTCTGTTTTCTTTTCCAGGGCTACCTCAAGAAACAAGCTAGAGTGCACAAGGTGGAGAGTCCCAAATATCACTACGAATAGGAAAATAAAATAACCAAGGTCCCAACAAGAGAGACCAGGGGATACCATTCAAAAAACACTCTCTGAAAGGGTAGGCCCTGGAAAGTCAAAGAGCCTTCTTGGATATAGCAGTGCTCATAGAAACAGAGAGAATAATAGGTCTTTAAAACCAACAAGAGCCGGAAAGCTAACTAAAATGACGAAACGAAAGACCTCTCCTCCAAAGAAACTCCAAGAAGAAATGACAGCTAATGAACTGCTCAAAACAGATATCAGCAGCATCACTGAACAAGATTTTAGAATAATAATGGTAAAATTAATAGCTGGGCTTGAAAAAAACATAGGGGACATCAAAGAAACTATGGCTACAGACAGAATGGAAAATAAAAATAGGCATGAAGAATTAAAAAATGCGATAAATGAGATCCATAATAAATTAGAGGCCTCCAATGCACGGATTGAAGAGGCAGAAAGGAGAATAAGTGATTTAGAAGACACCATTATAGAAAAACAAGAAGCTGACAAAAAAAGAGACAAACTGATCCAGGAACAGGAAAGAAGAATTCGAGAGCTCAGCGATGCGGTCAAACGCAACAATATCAGTATCATAGGAATACCAGAAGAGGAAGAGAGAGGGAAAGGTGCTGAAGGAGTCCTGGAACAAATTATGGCAGAGAACTTCCCCGACCTGGGGAAGGAAGTAAATGTGGAAATACAAGAGTCTCAGAGGACTCCTCTCAGACGTAACTTGAATCGATCTTCTGCACGACATGTCATAGTAAAAATGGCAAAATACAAGGACAAAGAGAGAATTTTGAAAGCAGCTAGGGAGAAAAGGGCCCTAACATACAAAGGGAAACCTATCAGAGTGGTGACAGACCTATCTACTGAAACGTGGCAGGCTAGAAAGGAATGGCAGGAGATCTTCAATATGCTGAACAGTAAAAATATGCAGCCAAGAATCCACTATCCAGCAAGCCTGTCATTCAAAATAGAAGGAGAGATAAAAACCTTTCCAAATAAACAGAAATTGAAAGAATTTGCCACCACTAAGCCAGCCCTACAAGAAATCCTGAGGGGGATGCTCTGAAGGAAAGGTTGCAAAGAACAAAGATACCAGAGACACCACCACAAACATGAACTCTACAAAAGATACAATGAATCATATTGCTACCATAAACATCCCTCTACATGTTTCTGTGTTTACATATGTTTTTATTCATCTCGGGTGTGAAACTAAGTAGACTTTCTGGGTCATGTGTACATCTAAGACACACTTTTTAAGAAATTTCCCAATTTTTTGCCAAAGTAACTGCATGGTGACATTTTTAGCAAGGCTGTATGTGGGCTCCATTTCTTTCTTCACTTTCCAGCCTGCACTTGTAATTATATGTCTTTTTACCTTTGGCCATCCTAGTGGCATAATTGCCACGTGTTTCATATTGCCACGTGTGCTTTTCCCCAAAGACGAATTTATTTGAGTATATTTTTCAAGTGCCGCATAGTGCTTCTTAAGTTGTGAGCAGCCATAACATAAACATGGTTAAGAGTTCTATCCATGGGACAGTTAACCCATGTAAAGTGCCTACTGTATGCCAGAGTGCTAAGGATTAAACACACTCACTCACTCACTCACTCAGTCACTCACTCCGTGTTAAAGAAGTAGAAATTGACACATGTGAACTTGCGTTTGCCTGATGCCAGCACCCCTCTTATTAATAGCAATGATATATAATGATCTTGAACTCATTCACAAAGTTATATGATAAATGTCACAACCCATATTTCCAAAATGTCAGTTTCGATTCCTTCTAAATATTTGTGGGGTCTTTCACAAATCCTGAGTTAGACAATGTTCTAGAGT
The DNA here is from genome assembly GCF_003009895.1 of Hyaena hyaena. Lineage (NCBI taxonomy): Eukaryota > Metazoa > Chordata > Mammalia > Carnivora > Hyaenidae > Hyaena > Hyaena hyaena. Next base: position 6,424,103 of record NW_024080651.1, read on the forward strand.
GCAGAAAATTCCATTCTGTAAAAGGTGAACATCCTGCTTAGGAGACCTTGATGCTCACACCTGGCCTCGGTAGGATCTGTGATATCGCACAGGAAGGGGTCCATCAGTTCTGCCTTTTCCAGGAAAGCCCTGGGCTTGGGAAACAGGTTTCTGTTGTGCTGACAGTTGGGCCTTGAGGGATCTGGTGACCTCAGTGGGGAAGCTTGGGGGGCCCTCTCACAGGGACATAGGACAAGGCTGGAACTGGTACCCTGGGGCCACTTCCTGGGTCTAAGTGTCTGGAGTCCTGGGAGAAAACCCAAGACCAGGTGTCCCTCACTCTGGCTCTCATGACTAACATCACACAGAGGGCAGCTCCTGTTCCCTCACTTGTTCCATCCAGAGTTCCCGTCAGAGAGACACCTGTGCCTGCTCTCCCTCCTGCCCTCTGACAGTACCCTTTCCCTCCACCAGGACCACTGTCTTGTCATTGCACTTTCCTTCCTGTCGGGGACATCAAACCTCAGCACTGCCATCAAGCCTGTGTTCTCCCAGCTTCATCCTGGGAGTGCTGGGGACTCCTCCCGTCCCCTTAGGAGGCTCCTCTCCAGGAGAAGTCAGACACTCTGGGTAGTGAGGTCAGCTTCTCTGAAAAATTTTCTTATAACTATGATCAAGCTCCTCCTGGAGGACAGAGGAGAACGGAGGGAAACTGAGACAGAGCCCTTCATTCACTTATTTTGGAATTAGGTGGGAGACACATACGAGTGAGCCAGGCTTCCTGTAGCGCCTAAACAAGGCTGTTGCAGCTTAATGGTCTCTGTCCCTCTGTCACTCTGCTCTAGGGAAACACAGGACAGTTTCCCTGGGGCCGCTGCCCCACAATACTCTACACACAGGAAGGTGGGTCTGGAGAGAGTTGAAGAGACCTCTGCCCTGATGGGAGGCTGTGCTGTGTGAGGTTGCACCCTAATGTGGGTCTCTGTCCTTCCTCTAGAGGACAGGCTGGGGTGTCCCTGGACAGAGTCTGATGAATCCCTGGGTTCTGTTCAGGTTCTGCCCCACCTTAGACCCAGCTGTGGGTGGTCCCAGATCAGTTGGGGGTAGGCAGGTGTTGTGGGCCTGGGAGTCTCACAGTCAACAACAAAGTACTGAAGGTTGTGTGAACCAAGAGAACCAAGTGACCTTCTGTCCAGTCCCCTACATGTCCCCTGCTTCCATCCTAGGCTTTATTGACAATTCTCTGAGCTCTTAAAACTTAAAGATAGTGGGTTTCTGTCTTTCTCCTGAGATTAAAGGTCTGCCGAGCTTCTGAACTCCCAGATAATGGGCTCAGTGCCCCACTGAGCACAGCTGACAGACCCCTTACCAAGGAAGATACACAAATGGCTGATAAATCTGTGAAAAAAATGCTCAACATAGTATGTCATTGGTGATTACAAATTGAAGTAATGAGGCACCAGTAGACTCTTATTAGCATGGCTAACAATGTGACAACATGAGATGCTTCCCAGGATGTGGGGCATTACTGGTGACCTTCATTGCTGATGGAAATGCAAAATGCCCAGTCACTTTGGAAGGTCACTTATCAGTTTCTTACAAAGTTAAACCAATTCTTATATGATAAAGTACAGAAAGCATACTCTTAAGTATTTCCCGAAATGAATTGCTTGTGTCTGCACAAGAATATACACATAAATGTTTACTGCTATGATCCTGTTCACTTCTCCATGAACTCAGATCCTGGCCTCAGGACTACAACACAAGTGTGCATTACCACATTATAAATGTATGTTTGATTTTTCTGTAGCTTTTTATTAGTATTTAGTGTTAAATTTGCTCAAAGGCTCTTTGAAGACCAATTGGGACAATGTGAACATATCTTTTGATGTAGTAATATGGGGTGGAATATTAACATATTTCTCAATATGGAACCCAGGTTATACTTTTGGAATTAATCACACTGGTAATAGCATATCAATTTATATTATGGTATGAGGTCTCATTTAATGTTTTATTTATAATATTTATATCAATATAAATCTTAACATGCTTACATTTAAATTCAGGATCTAGGACTCTGGATGTTATTAAAGAGAATAAGCTTCATGGGTAGATTTTCTAGAGAACCATTCCTCAGGTTGTTTAAATGCCATATGAGGGACAAGGGGCCTCCTAACCTCATTTTGGGACACACACACACACACACACACTCACACACACATGCACACACGGTTCTTTCCTCTCTGAGTGAACACCGTTTGGACTCTGCAGGTTCTGGGCTTCTCTGTTCCTCCAGAAGTCAGGGCCAGACTGTGCTCCCTCAGCTGTCTCCAGCGTCACAGTCTCTAAAAGGCAGAATCTGCTTCAGCAAGAAGCAACTGATGACATCGAGTGTAACTGGGGTCCTGTCACAAGGCAACTAAGACATGTCCTGAATACCTCCTCTCCTGGGACAAGGCTGATGTTCAGGAATCCCAGACAGAGTCTCTGTGCCCACAGGTAGCTCAGACACTTACCATCTCTGGGCTCCAGTCAGTGCCTGAAACCAACCAATACCCTGATTCTGGGAAAGCAGACCCAGTGCTGCTCCCATCGAGATCAAGGCCCTTTGGCCCATGAGATACAACCTCCCTGTGCTCTCAGGGCTGGCTGTCACTCAGTCCTTTTCCCCAGTGACACTTCCGTCTGGCTGGACATCTGGGAAGTCTTCAGTCCCAACCTAGAGCCACAGGGCCTGTGACCTCAGAGACACAGTCCCCCTTATATTCACCTCTCCTCCAATCACATGTGAGACCTTTGACAGTAACCTCTGGTGCAGATGACCTACGGGAATAGAAATTCATTCCTTTATTGATGGGTAACTATGAACTATTGCTCTATCCTGAACATGCTGGACACAAGGCACGAGGACTACAGCTCTGCCTACACAAGAGATGAGTCTGACCCCTAAACCCTCCATCCTGGAAGCTGTGTCTGCTTGGGTAATTCCATTGCTGAGACAGCTCTGAAGTTCATAGGAACAAGCCACACAAGGGGTGTCATTGGGCAAAGTTGTGGGCTTCCCTTCCTGCAGGAACAGATGCTGAGTCCAAAACTTATAAGTAAATAAATAATTAAGATGAAGAAGAAATAAAGCCATTTTCATAAAAGTTCATGGATTCCTATTGGAACAAGAAGAGAAGACATTCCTTTCCACTGTAGTCCCACCCATGTTATTCGTCACAATTTCCATTCATGTTCTCTTTGTCATAGGCACAGGTGTGGGAAAATCGTGTTAGTGACTGTACCTGCATATTCACAACGATATGAGGAATGAGATTTAATCAATTTTAGGTTAAATTCTTTATAAAATCACACACACACATATTTTATTTGCACAGTTGGCTAACTGGTGACTAACACATAAATTCTGTCAGTGCATCTGCTACTTTCACTCCATCCCACCTGGGAAAGTAAACTGGTGCAGCCCTTCTGGAAACAGTGTGTAGATTCCTCAAGAAATTAACAATAGAACTACCCTATGGTCCAACAATAGCACTGCTAGGAATTTACCCAAAGGATACAGGAGTGCTGATGTATAGGAGTACATGTACTCCAATGTTCATAGCAGCACTCTCAACAACAGCCAAAACATGGAAAGAGCCAAAGGGTCTATCAACTGACGAATGGATCAAGAAAATGTGGTTTATCTATACAATGGAATACTACATGGCAATGAGAAATAATGAAATCTTACAATTTCTAGCAACGTGGATGGAACTTGAGGGTGTTATGATGAGCGAAATAAATCAGGCAAAGAAGGACAGATACCATATGTTTTCACGTATAAGTGAATTAGGAGGAACTTAAAGGAGGACCAGGGGAAAGGAGAAGGGGAAACAATAGTTGGGGAGAGGGAGGGAGGCAAACCATGAGAGACTCTTGAATGCTGAGAACAAACTGAGGGCTGATGGGGGTGGGGGAGGGGGGAAGGGGAGTGACGGGCATCGAGGAAAGCACTTGTTGGGATGAGCACTGGGAAAACCAACTTGACAATAAACTATGAAAGAAAAAAATAAAGGACTACAAATCTGAACAGTAATTGCTTAAGTAATTAAATAAAGACAGGAGTTAAAAAATGAGGGATTTCCAGGGCAAGATGGCTGAGAAGTACGGAGCTCCGTACATTGCACTTGCCCCCATATCTCACACGGAAAAGATCTGAAGCCATAGGAAACCTTACAGAACCCAAGAGATTGGGAGAAAAAGGAGGCAGAATCCACAGAGAAAGCCTTCTAATGTGAGTGCGAACTGGGGAAGATAAAATTGGACTGGGGTAGGAGAGGGGAAAAAGAGAGACTAAGAAACCGCTCAAGACACGGTCCCTGTCACTGGGAAACAGAAAACCCTCCGCTCGAGGCACAGAAGGACCATGCGCGCCAAATCCCTGCATGCCAGGTCCCCGCACGCCAACTTGTTCTGGATATGCTGTGCTCCATTACGACTTCTTTGTGCTCCTGGCTGGTTGGACGCTTAGAGGAGCTGTGCGCCTATGATGCCTTTGTGCTCCTGGCAGGCCGGACTCCTGGAGGAACCGCGCGCGGATGCTGGGCCGCCACCCTCCTGACTGGCTGCGACTATAGAGGGAAGGCGAAGAGCTTAAAAACTGGGAGATTTGCCCGCGAGGTTTTGGGTGACGAGACACAGAGGGACCTGGTTTCCCTCTCTCCAGCTGGTTTAGCATGCCCCGAGGCAAACCCCCCGCCCATGCTTGCCAACCTGACTCTGAGAAGAAGGGAGCAGCCATTCCAGCTCCATCCCCAGGGCTAGGCAAGAGGCTTGGAATTGCCCTGAGGGGATCACCTGCTAGGTTGTGTCTACGGCAATTTCAGTGGGAGTGCAGACTGGGATTTGGAAACCAGGCCTGGCCTGAGTTAAAGAGCAGACCCACTTTGGCTGCACCTCTGGCATAGGGAGTTTACACACCAAAAAAGCGAGGTGCAGCACTTGGTTTAAGAAAGGACTGGAGCGCCTCCACTCTCCTCCCCACAATCGCCAAGGCACAACTCCCGCCTGACGTACTGGATCACACCACGTCCATCCCTGTGAGAGCTGCCCACCCCCCCAATTTTTTTCAGTGGAACACTGACCTGATTAACTCTGGTCCTGGCTTGTTTAAACAGTCACATTTAGTCCATTCTGTAGATATAAATTCTACACCTACCGACTTTTTAATCTCTTTCTCTCAGGAGTAATTAGACTATATAGTTTCTCTGGATAACACCAATGTCCTTCTCTCACCTCTCCAACCAAATTCCACCCTTAAGCTCTTTGAAAAAACCTCTTATTCCTTATGCCTGTTCATTCTATTTCCAAATTGGCCTCATCCCCGCCCTGCCTTCTCTCTCTTTCTCTATGCTCATCAACAAGCACTGCATACCACTGGCTATTTAATTGTAGCTAGGAAATCCAGTTATATGCTTTAAACTGTTCTTTGTCCATCAGTTTTCTTTTTTCCTTCTTTTTGACTTTTTTATGTTTTTTAAATATTTTATATTATTCACCTTCCCTCCTCCGTCTTTTCTCTTAACTTTTTCGTTTTCCCTCTCGGTTTGCATGTTAGTTGGATTTCTCTGTGCATTTGTGTGCCTTTGCTCCCTGTGTGTTTGTCTGTCTCTTTTCTTCTCCAGGGCTACCTCAAGAAACAACCCAAAGGACACATGGTGGAGAGTCCCAAATATCACTATGAGTAGGAAAATAAAATAACCAAGGTCTCAACAAGAGAGACCAAGAGATACCATGCAAAAAACACCTTCTGAAAGGATAGGCCTTGGGCAAAGAGTCTTCTTGGATACAGCAGCGCTCACAAGCGCAGAAAGCATTACAAGTCTTTAAAACTAACAAGAGACAGAAAGCTAACTAAAATGATGTAATGAAAGAGCTCTCCTCTACAGAAATTCCAAGAAGAATTCACCACTAATGAACTGCTCAAAACAGATATAAGCAGCATAACTGAACAAGATTTTAGAACAATAATCATAAAATTAATAGCTGGGATTAAAAAAGCATAGAGGACATGAAAGAAATTATGGCTACAAAGAACATGTAGAATAAAAATAAGCATGACGAATTTAAAAAATGCGTTAAATGAGATACATAATAAATTAGAGGTGTCAAATGCACGGATTGAAGAGGCAGAAAAGAGAATAAGTGATTTAGAAGACACCATTATAGGAAAAGAGGAAACAGAAAAAAAAGAGACAAACTGATCCAGGAACATGAAAGAAGAGTTTGAGAGCTCAGTGATACGGTCAAATGCAACAATATTCGTATCATAGGAATCCCAGAAGAGGAAGAGAGAGGGAAAGGTGCTGAAGGAGTCCTGGAACAAATTGTAGTAGAGAACTTCCCCAACCTGGGGAAGGAAGCAAACGTTGAAATACAATAGGCTGAGAGGACTCCCCTCAGACGTACTTTGAATCAATCTTCTGCATGGCATATCACAGTAAAAATGTCAAAATATAAGTGCAAAGAGAGAATTTTGAAAGCAGGTAGGGAGAAAAGGGCCCTAACATGCAAAGGGAAACCCATCAGAGTGGTGACAGACCTATCTAGTGAAACTTGGCAAGTCAGAAAGGAATGGCAGCAGATCTTCAATGTGATGAACAGAAAAAATATGCAGCCAAGAATCCTCTATCTAGCAAGTCTGTCATTCCGAATAGAAGGAGAGATCAAAGTCTTTCCAAATAATCAGAAACTGAAAAAATTTGTCACCACGAAGCCAGCCTACAAGAAATCCTGAGGGGGCTGCTCTGAAAGAAAGGTGGCAAGAAACAAAGATACCAGAGGCACCACCACAAGCATGAACCCCACTAAGGACACAAAGATCTAAACCCACATATTTCAATAATAGCACTGAATGTCAATGGGCTGAATGCTCCAAACAAAAGACATAGGGTAGCAGAATGGATAAAAAAACAAAATCCATCCTTATGCTGTCTACAAGAAACTTATTATAGACTGGAAGATACCTTCAGATTAAAAGTAAGGGGATGGAGAAATATATATCATGCTACTGGAAATCAAAAGAAAGCCGGAGTAGCTATACTTATATCAGACAAACTGGACTTTAAATTAAAGACAATAACAAGAGATGAAGAAGGGCATTACATAATAATTACAGGGTCTATCCATCAGGAAGAACCAGCAATCATAAATGTCTATGCATCGAATATGGGAGCACCTAAATATCTAAAACAATTAATCACAAACAGAAACAAGCTTATAGATAAGAATGTGCTAATAGCAGGGGACTTTAATACTCCGCTTACAGCAATGGATAGGTCAACCAGACAGAAAATCACTAAAGAAATAATGGACTTGAAAGACACAATGGACCAGATGGATCTGAAAGATATATTTAGAACTTTACATCCTGAGACCAGGGAATTTACTTTCTTCTCAAGTGCACATGGCACATTCTCCAAGATAGATCACATACTAGGGCATAAAGCAGTTTTCAATAAATAGAAAAGAATTGAAATCATACCATGCACACTGTCAGATCAGAATGCTTTGAAACTTGAAATCAAAAACAGGAAGAAGTCTGGAAAACCTCCAAAAACATGGAGGTTAAAGAACACTCTACTAAAGAATGAATGGGCCAATCAGGCAATTAGAGATGAAATTAAAAAATATATGGAAACAAATTAAAATGAAAACACAACAATCTAAACTCTATGGAATGAGACAAAGGCAGTCCTAAGAGGAGAATACATTGCTCTCCAGGCCTATTTCAAGAAATTAGAAAAAGCCAAGTGCAAAATCTAACAGTTCACCTAAAGGAACTAGAGGCAGAGCAACAAGAAGGCCCTAAACCCAGTATAAGAAGAGAAATAGTAAAATCAGAGCAGAAATAAACAACATAGACACCAAAGAAACAATTGAACAGATCACTGAAACCAAGAGTTGGTTTTCTAAAAAAAAAAAAAAAAAAAAAAATTGAGAAACCTCTAGTCAGGCTTCTCGAGAAGAAAAGAGAGAGCATCCAAATAGACAAAATTATGAATGAAAATGGACTCATACAATCAACCCCTCAGAAATACAAGCAATTATCGGGGAACACTATGAAAAAATATATGTCAACAATTTGGACAACTTAGTAGAAATGGACAAATTCCTAAACACACACTCACTACCAAATTCATACAGGAAGAGATAGAATTGCTGAACAGACCCCTAACTAGGAGGAAACCAAATCAGTGATCATAAATCTCCCAAGAAACCAGAGTCTTGGACCTAATGGCTTCCCTGGGGAATTCTACCAGACGTTTAAAACAGAATTAATACCAATTCTTCTCAAAGTATTCCAAGAAATAGAAATCGAAGGAAAACTCCCAGGCTCATTTTATGAAGCCAGCATCACTCTGATTCCCAAGCCAGACAGAGATCCAGCAAAAAGTGAATGATAGGCCAATATCCAGATGAATAAGGATGCAAAAATCCTCAACAAGATACTTGCAAATCGAATCCAACAGCACATAAAAAGAATTATCGACCAAGATCAGGTGGGATTCATGCCTAGGTTACAGGGCTGGTTCAACATTCGCAAATCAATTAAAGTGATACATCATATCAACAAAAGAAGAGATTAAAGCCATATGATCCTGTCGATAGATGCAAAAAAGCATTTGACAAAATAAAGCATCCCTTCTTTTTTTTTTTTTTAAATGTTTTTTTTTTATTTATTTATTTCTAGGAGAGAGAGAGAGACAGCGTGAGCAGGGGAGGGTCAGAGAGAGCACAGAGCCTGACGCGGGGCTCGAACCCACGAACCGCGAGATCATGACCCAAGCGAAAGTCGGACGCTTAACCGACTAAGCCACCCAGGCGCCCCTAAAGCATCCCTTCTTAATAAAGACTCTAGAGAAAGTTGGGAAGGAAGGAACCTACTTAAACATCATAAAAGCTATCTATGAGAAGCCTTCAGCTAACATCATACTCAATGGGGAAAAACTGAGAGCTTTCCCCCTGAGATCAGGAACAGACAAAGATGTCCACTCTCACCACTGCTGTTTAACATAGTGCTGGAAGTCCTAGCATTAGCCATCAGACAACAAAAGGAAATCAAAGGTATCAGCATTGACAAAGAAGAAGTGAAACTTTCACTTTTCGCAGACGACATGATACTCTACATAGAAAACATGATAGACTCCACCAGAAGCCTACTAGAACTGATCCAAGAATTCAGCCAACTTTCAGGGTACAGAATCAACGTAGAGAAATCGGTTGCATTTTTATACACCAACAATGAAGCAACAGAAAGACAAATCAAGAAGCTGATCCCATACACAATTGCAAAAAAACACCATAAAGTACCTAGCAATAAACCTAACCAAGGATATAAGAGATCTGTATGATGAAAACTAATGAAAACTTATGAAGGAAATTGAAGAAGACACAAAGAAATGGAAAAACATTCCATGCTCATGAATTGGAAGAATAAATATAGTGAAAATGTCATTACTACTCAAAGCAATCTACACGTTCAATGCAATCCCAATCAAAATTGCACCAGCATACTTCCTAAGACTAGAACAAACTATCCTAAAATTTGTATGGAACCACAAAAGACCCCGAATAGCCAAAGTAATATTGAAGAAGAAAACCAAAACGGGAGGTATCACCATCCCAGACTTTAGCCTCTACTACGGAGCTGTCATCATCAAGACAGTATGATATTGGCACAAAAATAGACACATAGACCAATGGAATAGAATTGAGAAGTCTGACCTTGACCCAACGGTATACAGCCACCCAATCTTTGACAAAGCAGGAAAGAGTATCCAATGGAAAACAGACAGCCTCTTTAACAGATAGTGTTGAAAGAACTGACTGCAACATGCAGAAGAATGAAACTAGATCAATTTCTCACAGCACACACAAAAATAAACTCAAAGTGGATAAAAGACCTGAACGTGAGACAAGAAACCATCAAAACCCTAGAGGAGAAAGCAGGAAACAACCTCCTTGGCTTCTCCCTCAGCAACTTCTTTCTTGACACCTCCCCAAAAGCAAGGGAATCAAGAACATAAATGAACTACTGGGACCTCATCAAGATTAAAAGCTTCTGCACGGTAAAGGAAACAATCCACAAAAGTAATCGGAAACCAACGGTCTAGGAAAAGATAGTTGCAAATGACATATCAGATGAAGGGTTAATCTCCAAAATCTATAAGGAACTCACCAAACTCCACACCTGAAAAACAACCCAGGAAAAAATGGGCAGAAGATATGAAGAGATACGTCTCCAAAGAGGACATCCAGATGGCCAACAGACACATGAAACGATGCTCAGCATCCCTCTTCATCAGGGAAATACAAATCAAAACCACACTGAGACACCCCCTCATGCCAGTCAGAGTGGCTAAAATGAGCAAATCAGAGAACTCTAGATGCTGGCGAGGATGTGGAGAAATGGGCACCCTCCTATACTGTTGGTGGGAATGTAAACTGGGTGCAGTCCCTCTCGAAAACAGTGTGGAGGTTCTTTAGGAAATTAACGTACTCCCCTATGACCCAGCAATAGCACTGCTAGGAATTTTCCCAAGGGATACAGAAATGCTGATGCATAGGAGCACATGTACCCCAATGTTCATAGCAACACTCTCAAAAATAGCCAAAACATGGAAAGAGCCTACGTGTCCATCAACAGACGAATGGATCAAGAAGATGTGGTTTATATATACGATGGAATACTACATGGCAATGAGAAAGAATGAAATCTGCCCATGTGTAGCAACATGGATGGACCTTGAGGGTGTTATGCTGAGCGAAATAAGTCAGGCAGAGAAGGACCAATATCATATGTTTGCACGTATAGGAGGATTAGGAGGAATTTAACGGAGGACCAAAGGGGAGAAGAAGGGGGAAAATAGTGGGGGAAAGGGAGAGAGGCAAACCATGATAGACTCTCGAATGCTGAGGACAAACTGAGGACTTATGGGTGTCAGGGGGAGGAGGGAGATGGGCATGGAGGGTGCACTTGTGGGTATGAGCACTGGGTGTTATATGGAAACCAACTTGAGAATAAACTATTTGTAAAATAATAGAATATGAAAATACAGTACAACATTTTAAAAATGCAAATTTATTATATTAAAAAAATGAGGGATTTCCTTATTTAATTCAATTGGATTTTTATACTTTATCTTGGTTCTGTGAGCCAGTGTGGCTCTCTCTGTTTCATTCCTATTCCTTTTCTTATCATCTCACCTTTCTAATCTTATCTTTTCCTTATCACTTTCCCTAGAGCTAGTGCACATCACATGATGCTCCTGTCACTGCAATGTGAACTGACTTGACAGCATCTCATGGTCCTGTTTCCATGTATTTCCTACATGCTCAACTTTACAGGTATGACACCAACACCTTTAATTGTCCTCAACCTTATTTTTCTCTTTCATGTCCTGCATGAGAGTGAACACAACTGGAACCCTCAAGCTCACCATCATCCTTTCCGTAACCCTCAGTCCAGGACCACAGTCACCTCTCCATGTTCTTCCTTTGGGGCACTATTCACTCATCTTTCTCCTCCAGATTCCCTGTATAATCAGCCCTCACACCTGATATGGCCTTGTCTGCTCTGTTGTCCTCAGGCACATTGTTGGATCCGACACTGCAATGCTTTTCTAAAGAATAAGTTTCTTAGCTGGTAAAACAGTTTTGTAGATTTGAAATTTGCTGACAGGATAGATCTTAAGGGTTCTCACAAAAGAAAGAGAGAAAGAAAGAAAAAGAGAGAGAGAGAAGGAAAGAGAGTGAAGGAAAGAGAGAGAAGGAAAGAGAAAAGAAAGGACAGAAAAGAAAGAGAGAGAGAAGGAGCAGAAGCAGAGGAAGTAAAGAAAAAACAACATGAGAGGAAGGTACTGTCACTGACCCTTTAAATTTCCTCTGTGCTCAGAGTCAGACCTTCAGACCCTCCAGGGTCTCCAAGGCCTCCCTGTTTATTTATCGCAGGCAGTCCTGGGGGGGACAGGGACAGGTTTCTGTCTCAGGTCCCCATGGCCTGCAGCAGAATGTCAGAACTGATGCTTTTGTCCCATGTTGAAATTAATAATAAGACTCATCCACAGGCTAAAGGCCTGAGATGCTCCTAGAGGCCTTGTTCCTAGAGTGGGAGCCACAGAACCAAGTTGGGATCCCTGAGGGCCTATTTCTTCCGAGCATCATAATTTGGGGACACCGTGAGAAATTTTTTGGTGTCGGCCCACATAATCTGCTCCAACACTGTTGCCTTCTCCAGTGCAGGTGAGGGTGACCTTTTGTCCCTCAAACCCTGACAAGGAGGCTTCCTGTGTCAGTGCGACTGTTCCCTGGACCCAGCAACAGAGCACTAGACACACAGACAGGTAATTCCTAAGTTAATGCCTACAGTGTGTTCTTAAAAAGAGGGGAAGAAGTAAAACAGCACACACACACCGCCCCCAGGCCCTGTAATCACTCCCCTTGCTTTCCACAGCCAGTCACCTAAGCATAGAGGAAGAAGGGTGAGGAGGAGAGGGGTCCAGGCCACTGTGGAGACACCCCAGCTGTGCTCCTGAGCCCACAAGTGAGAGAACTGCACAAAGCCTCTCTCAGCCCCTCCCCACTTTACAGAACAGAGAGGAATCCTACATGCAAATCACTCCCTCTCCTGGGGTCCCTAGGGCTGAATTTGGTGACAGCTGGGGCGGGGGTGGGGGTGGGGGGCTGGAGAGCCAGTGTGGGTCCCAGTGAGCATAGAGCCGAGGGTACAAGACAGGGTTCTAGGCCTGGGTGTCCAACGGAGACACCCCACAGCCATCTCCGCCCCTCCCCCAATCCACAGGGACAGACCTACAGCGCCCCCTGCTGTCTCAGAGTCCAGACTCACCTATGACTGGGAGGGGGTCTTGAGCTGAACAGAGAGGAACACTCTGGACTTGAGTTTGCCTGGCACACCACCCACCCCTACACAGGCGCCAGGGCTTCTTATCCCCCACGTTCTACTTCCTGTGTTGCAGGCACCACCACACCTCAGCCATTACTTCAGAGGTATGGCTTCCTCAGCATGAATCACTCTGGCTCCTCCCATCACTTAGGTGTGTTGTTGGGACCACCCGTGAGTGACCCCTCAGGGAAGTTGTGTCCTGCACCAGTGATAAGAAGGGCAGAGGGCATGCTCACCACTCCACAGGCTCTATTAGGAAGGTCTGAGGAGACAACCCATCTCTGTCATCTTAGGACACTTCCCACCCTGGCAAGCCAGTCCCCATAATCCTCTGCACTTGTCCCCATCCTCACACTTGATGGGGCAGGGTCCATTAACAAAAATACCATGAGATTCTTCAAGGACAGACCGTAATTACAGAGAAGTGAGGTGTGCTTCTCATGTTACTTTTTTCCAAGAGCACCCACAGGAGAAGGTCAACAACATAGCTATCCCAGGATGCAACCAGGAACCCCTAGCACAGAGGAAAGACACTGGAGGTGAATGGGTGTCCTGTACCAAATGGAGGTCTCATCCAGAAAGATTGCACATTTGGGAACATGTAGAAATTTGGGAATTGCAAGGACACAGCTCAGTCCCATGACCCAGAAGATCCTGGTGCCCTAAGCCCTCCTTTCTCAGTGTGCAACGTATCATAATTACTCACCACATCACTCTCTAGCCCTTCCTTTGTGTCAGACATCGTTCTACTCATACTGTAAATATTAACACAATTATTGTCCCCAAGGTTTTATCTAATCTATCTCTGCACTGTTAATGACAATGCGTCTAGGATATATCTCCTGTGATTTATATCATATATATGAAACATAAAATACATATAAATAAAACATAAGGTATAGTTACACACGCACAGTTCTAGTCATCGACTTTCAATTAACAAATAACTGTGTGTTCTAGTCCAATAAATATTTAATGCTTCCCTTGAATACTTCACATAAAACATCAAATCCTTGTCTTTCACAATGAGTCAGCTGAAAGCGCAATATGCTCCATGACCTTGACAGTTTTTGTTTGTCCTTGCAGCATTAAGTGTCTGTCGCTTACTGATACTTAGCTGGTGCTCTGTAAATGTTCTTGAATTAAAAAGAATAGATCAGTGAATAAAAAGAGAAAAAATACAAATATTCACATGCTTTACCTTATGGCTAAAACTAGTATCTCTTTTTTCAACTGAACCATCATAATCTATCTAAATTTTTATATGCAAAGATGGGTGTCATTTTGGCGACATCATTAGACCTCACACAGAGCCTCTAGGTAATTCCTAAATCCAGTGTTCTCCACAGCAAAAATAAGGCTAAAATGCCTACACTACCCAAAATAATCTGCAGATTCAATGCAATTCCCACAAAAATTCCAATAACATTTTTCGCAGGAATGAAAATAAAAACCTGAATTTTGTATAGACCCAGAAAAGACCCCAAATAGCCACAGCAATCTTGAGAAAGAACAATCCTAGAGACATCAAACTTTGTATTTCCAAATCATATTACAAAGCTGTAGTCATGAAAACCAGTATGGTATTGATCATGAAAGAGACACATATTGATGCCATGGAATAAAAAGACCAGAAAGTAATTCAAGTTCCTCTTGATCAGCAGGGAAGACATAGGCTGAGAAAAGTTCCTTTGTAAAGTGTCTGAAACAGAGCTACCATGGATTTTTGAGGGAATTCAGATAGAATATATATGAATCATATAGCAGATGTCCGAAATGGGATCCCGAAATGGGATACTTCCTGGCACACTTTGGGAGAGAAAGCTGGAATTACTCAGACACCTTACAAAGAGCACATTGATATCTATGCCACGTGTACAGTATGCATCAACACACTCCATCTGGGGTAAGAAGCACAGCCCAAAGAACAGTCAGGGTCACATCTGCCAAGGGCCCCCATGGTAGCTGCCCTCTGCTCTCTGCTGCTTCCTACATTGGCACGGGCTTCTGGGGCCCTGGCTCCACTGTTGTATCCTGTTAACTCATTCCCATATTGGTACACATTTACTGTTAGAATAATTTGTGTAGAGACATGTCCTCAGTCTTGACCCATGAATAGTCAAGGGAGCCGTGGTCAGTCTTACCACTGAGGAGTCTGAGTAGAACAGGAAGTCTTTCCTGACGTGACGGGGGGCAACATATGGGGACACCTGGCCTAGCCCTAAGGCAGGGAGCTGTGGCTAGAGCAGTGGGGAAGCAGAAGTGGTCTCTGATGGGCTTTGCTCATGTCACACAATGGCGTGTCTGTGTCTGGACACTAAGGGGCACTCAAGACCTGTTTCTGAGGGGTCGGAGTAGATCAGAGCTGAGACTTGCCATCTGCCACTGCCTGTGCCCTCCGCTCAGGGCTTACAGCTGTGACCTCCCCACCTCCTGCCCTGAAATAGCCCCTCTGCTGCCCATCCCCCTCACATCCTTCAGGCAGAGGCACCTGAAGCAGGATCAGTGAGGGGTCAGAAAACAGGGGAGTCGCATTTGCATGGATGGACCCTCCCTCTCTCAGCAGAAGAAGAGGTGAAGGGAGGTTAAGGGAGGCTCTGCTCAGCTGTGGGGCAACAGAAGGCAGGATTGCTGATGACCTCCACCATGGCCTGGTCGCCTCTCCTACTCACCCTCCTTCCTCACTGCACAGGTGACTCGATGTGGGGACAGGGGAAGGGGCCCTGGAAGGACAGGTGGAGCCCTGCTTCCTCCTCTTCTCTCTAGACCCCAGGAATATCCTCTCTGTTTTTTTTCTCCTTCCAGGGTCTTGGGCTCAATCTGGGCTGACTCAACCATCCTCAGTGTCTGGGGCCCTAGGCCAGAGGGTCACTATTTCCTGCACTGGAGTTCATAGTTATGTGCACTGGTACCAACAATCCCCAGGAATGGCTCCCAAAACCATTATCTATGATAATAGCAATCGACCCTCGGGGGTCCCAGATCGATTTTCTGGCTCCAAGTCTGGCAACACAGGTACTCTGACCGTCACTGGGCTCCAGGCTGAGGATGAGGCTGATTATTACTGCTCATCATGGGACGGTAGTTTCAGTGCTCACACAGTGCTCCAGGCCTGTGGAGAAGTGAGACAAATACCTAGTCACTCATCCGTAAAGAAGGGAAAGACATCAGTAGTAGCCTCATCAACTTAGGCTGTGATTCTGCTCATTCTATTGCTGATGACCTTTGCGCAGGTCCATTCAAGGGCACCTCCTGTGAGTGAGGTTCCTTTTGTCCTTTCTGTCCTTTAAGTCACTTAGAAAACCATTCCTAGACAAAGAGTCTTCATGAAACAGAAATCTCTTGTTTTATCATCTGAGATGTTTTACTTCTAGGCTGGATCATATTAATTTTTCCTTCTGATACTAAAATAAATGAAACATTTTGATTTTTCCTCTGAAATCTACCCAAACTGTGGTTGAAGAATAAGTCAGCCTTTTTTGCATCTGGTATTATATTGTAAATGGTGCTGGCTAGTTTTGTCTTATTATCTGTTATTTGTGAAATTAATGCCAACTTAAAATTATAAAATTATAAAAATAAATTTAAAAACGTTTGTCCATAGGAAAAACCCTGCACTTGAATGTTTACCATAACTTATTCATAATCACTAAGGCCTGAAAGCAACCTGAAATTGGCATATGGATATTTATTCTAGGTTTACATATAATCACCCAAACCCAAAACCAACTAAGATGTCACCCAGGAAGCGCCACTTTTATGAATAATTTGATAATTATATTAAGTATTGGAAGAAGCAAAACTCTCCAAACACCTGTAGGTAGTGGAGGGCAGAGGCTAAAAGTTGAAAAAGAGTTGATCATGTGAACAGAGGAAAACATTTTGAGCAACAGAATTATTCTATATGATACTAATGGCACTTAAATAACACTCTGTCACTGTCAGAATTCACTGCACACTGTACACCTCCGGTCAGAAACTAAAAGTGTACATAGAAAAATTTAAGAATTTGGGGGCACATTCTGGATTGTAGAATGTGACAAGACTCACGTACCTGCAGGAAAACGTGTGGGCCCACTTCAGTGCAGGGGTGGGGAGCAAGCTGCTCAGCTGAATGACTGAAAGTGATGGAGCCTCTAAGTGTAAAAACATAAGAAACTGCACGTAAGTTCCGTACTCCAGTAAATAAGGTTGTGTCCCATGGGGGAACAGGCTGATGGTTTTGATGTGATTGCAGTGTGTACTGTCGCTGAACAGTGAAGTAAATGGGTGTATGGGTGGTAGCGAAGTCCGATTTCTCACTTCAGGAATGGAAAGTCACAGGTATAACCAAGGAAGGAAGCTTGACAGAAGCATGTGGTCACGGATTAGAGCTGGACATGGCAGTCTGAAAGTGTGTGTAGTTTGATGGAGACAGATCATTGCTTGTGGAAACAGTCACCAATATATCCACATTCCTGGGTTTGTTTACTCATATATTGGTCCTTCATCTGTCAGCTGAGTGAAACTGGAAACAATGATGCCCCATCAGGCATGAGATGCATTTTCCCAGACATTACTTTCTAACACCATTTTCCAGGGAAGAGATGAAGGCTACTTTAGGGAAACGTTTAATTCCCAGACAAGCAAATATGCAGGATGAATATGGAGGACCTTATAGTCTCAGAAAATGAAATATCCTTCAAAATAAATGCAAGTACATCAGTGCACAACCACCACGCATGCACATGTGCTCACACACACAAGGACAGGGTGTGTCTGGAAGCTCACTAGCCAACTTAAAGGGCCCCCATGGGTCAAAACTAGAAAGATTTGAACCATATAAATATAAAAGTATTGGGTTATAACTCAATGTCTAAATATATGTCTGCGATCCATATCGTTAACTGGTAATATATAAAATGGAGTCAGACACATTCTTGTGCAGAGATTTCAAGGAACAGGTGTGAACACTTGGCTCTGAATGATGTCATGCATAACCCCCACACAGTAAGTATGAACAAAGGCACCAAAGAGGAGTCTGAAGTGTCACAGAGAGAGAAGTTTAAGGAGATATCACAACTAAACGCCACAAAGAATCCTAAACTGGATCTTAGAACAGGGGGAAAAAAAGAACATTAGGTATAAACTAAGAAAATCTGAATAAGCTGTGGATATTAATTGTTAAGAGTTGAACTGTGTCTCCAACAATTCATGTGATAAAAAAAAGTTCTAAAAACTCTCATATTTCAAGATGTGACTTTATTTGGAAATGAGGTTGTTACAGATATAATTAACAAGGTAAAATCAGTAAGGTGTGACTGCATGTGTCACACTCTTTCTCTCTCTTTGGTTTTTCTCTGACTCTGTCTGGAATGATGCTGAAATGAATCTCAATATTTTAGAAAAAAGCTTATGAACCCATCCTACATTGTCATAGAGAACCCTGGTATTACAGAAATAAATCTAGAAAAATGTGTTGTTTTTTCACTGTTAACCCATGGAACATTTACCACATAAACATAAGAGTCCGTGTGTAGGATTCCCTTTCCTGAATGCCCCTTAATGGATGAGCAGAGAAAGAATTTCTAAGATACAGGTCCCTTGTACATTATAATGGTTTATATCAATCTTCATACTGAAAGCACTTATAAAACTGGACTAATAGAAAGGAAAATGAGTCATAACTGTACCATACAAAAAAACTAACTTCCAGACTAACTATAAAGGACAAATAGAAACCCAGATTGAGAAGTAAGTACAGTAGATACTTCTCTGCAGAAAGCATGTAGTTTTCTGACAAACAGAGACGTCAAATGCCAGGGACTGTACAATGGAGGTTATGGGATATAACAGGAGACTCTCATAATACAACAACAACAACAAATATTCAAAATTCAAAGATAACCCACATAGACTTTTTACTAGATATGAACCAGAGTGAAGCTGGGAAATATGAGGGCTTGAACTTGGTTTAGATTGGATACTGGTAGGGGCATCTAGGTGACTCAGTCGGTTAAGTATCGAACTTCAACTCAGGTCATAATATTGTAGTTTGTGGGTTCAAGCCTTGTGCTGGGCTCTGTGCCCACAGCTCAGAGCCTGGAGCCTGCTTTCAACTCTCTCTCTCTCTCTTTCTCTCTCTGTACCTCCCCTGCTCACGCTCTGTCTCTGTCAAACAAAAAAATAAAAATAAAATAAAGATTAAAAATAGTTTAGACCAAGGGGGAGAAGAAGGGGGGAAATGGTGGGGGAAAGGGAGAGAGGCAAACCATGAGAGACTCTTGAATGCTGACAAAAACTGAGGACTGATGGATGTGGGGGGGAGGGGGGGATGGGCATAGAGGAGGACACTTATGGGGATGAGCACTGAGTGTTATGTGGAAACTAATTTGACAATAAACTATTTGTAAAAAAAAAAAAAAAAGCAGACCTACCAACTTAAAAAAAACAAAAATAAACAAAAAATAATAATAATAATAATTTAGACTGGAGACTGGTAGTGATGCCAGGCCACCCTTCAGTAAGCAAGCCCTGATGTCAGGTAACACTAATATATCCAGTTTATAGACATAAACACTGTAAAATAAACCCTATGTTTAGCAGCCTGGACGTTATTAGTGACCTGAAGAAAATTAATGTCTTCATCCCAAGCACCCAGGAAAGGATCTAATCATGTTCCTTTCCTGGGGACTGAAATCACAAATATCCATTTGCGAAAGTCAGAGTGTCCTTTAGGGATGTTTTGTGGTGTCAGAGCAGCTGGTTGACCAGGCTGGGGTGGGCGGTGTCCTGTTCAGATCGGCACTGAGAGGGCAGGGCACTGGACCAGGCCAGTTGGAAAATACTCGAAAGGCTCTCATATACTAAGGGAAGTAGGATCCTCATTGCATTGTGACTATCCCTCACCTGTGACTCATCCAGGAGTGCAGCTCTGACTCGCTCCCTTACATCACGTTTCTCCCTCCAACCCCATGGCACTCTTCATCATGCCTGAGGCCAGGCACAAACATAAAGACCATTGCACAGAACAAAAAAGTTTGCATGAAGAATTTTGAGCAGGAACACCATCAGGGAAGTGAGTGCTAGAAAGCTGGAGAAAAAGGGGTCTGTTTCTATATGTTTGGTCTTTTTATTCTGTGACATCAATCTATGTGTCTCTTTATAGGCCAATACTGTAGTAGGGACCCCTCCCTAAGGAGAGAGAAAAACAGGAGAGAAGACTTAAGGTCACCTAGACATGCGCCTAAGTGCCTACATTCCCCATTGCCTTGTAATGGGAGACAACTTAATCAGACTGCATGTTTATGTGTGTTACCATATAGGGGAGATAAAGAAACAGAAAATACACTAAAAAACCTATGTCATGTGACGTGAGCCGCTCAGTTCTTTGGGTACAAACCCAACTGAGTGATGCCAACACAAATAAAGTTGCTTCCTGGAAAGAAAAACATCAGTGTCATGACTCTGTGAGAGAAT
This sequence comes from Hyaena hyaena, assembly GCF_003009895.1. NCBI lineage: Eukaryota > Metazoa > Chordata > Mammalia > Carnivora > Hyaenidae > Hyaena > Hyaena hyaena. Next base: position 6,444,492 of record NW_024080651.1, read on the forward strand.
CCTGCAACAATACCATACTGGTTTTCATTACTATCACTTTGTAATATCATTTGAAAGCAGGAAGTATGGTGCCTCCAGGATTGTTCTTCTTTATCAACACTGCTTTTGCAGTTTGGGGTCTCTTCAGGTTCTATGTAAAATTCAGGAGGTTTTTTTCTATTTCTGTGAAAAATGTCATTGGAGTTTCCATGGGAACTGCATTGGATATGTATATTGCTTTGGGTAGTGTGGACATGTGAACAAATTTTTGTTGTGGAAAGCACTGGATTTAGGAACTACCTGAAGGCTCTGTGTGTGGTACAAGGATGTGTCCAAGATGACACCCATGTCTGTCGTTAGAAATTTGAATGGATGATGATGTCCCAAATGAGAGAAGAGATGCTAGTTCTAGCCATAAGGTAAAGAATGTGGATATTTGCTTTTTTCTTTTTTTATTCACTGATATATCTTTTTAATTCAAAAACATTTAATAACTACCAACTAAGTATCAGTAAGCTGCAGACACTTAGTGGTGCAAGGACAAACAAAACTGTCAAGGTCGTGGAGCATGTTGAGTTTTCATCTGTCTCCCTATGAAAAACAAGGATCAGAGGTTTTATGTGAAGTATTCATATTATTGTGGCCATTGAATATATATACATTCACATGCATGCACAATGAGTAAAAAACAGATTTCAGGTTTAAGGAAAGCTATATTTATTTTCCTAGGTTTCCCTTTCTATTCCATTTGGAGGTGCTAAATTCATGTGCTCAGTTGGTCTACCTCTTTGAGCCCCAGTGGATGTTCTAGAGTCATCACCAATCAGCCACCCCTCTTTTTGGCCTTGACACATGCCCTGACCTCTGACCCAGGGTTCCTCCCCTTAGGGACATCACTTGGCTTACCCTACAGATCCCCCCTTAGGTACCACAGCTCTGTTCAGACCTCTTTGTCCCAACTCCCCATTCACATCCCATATGCACACGGGCAGTATCGCCATATGTGTGCCCCAGTGACACTCTGTCACTGTCTTACACTTACCATCTGTGAACATGAGACACCGTGGAGTTCCAGGGATAGCGTTGGCAGAGATGGATATTTTGAAATAAATCATAATTTTCCACTGAGATATATTTCCAATTGTGAGAGTGCCATTGTTCCAATAAGGGACCTAAAAAGGCCCTTTCTTACTCCACTCTCTTGGGTCACAACATCAGTAAGACTACTGTCAAAACGAATATTCTGCTTGGTGTGCAGAGGGTATCTCAGTAGCTGAGGGACATGGTACTGCAGGCAGCAGGGGAGCATTGCCAATAGGGACGTGCAGAGTGAGGGTAAACAACTCAGCTGTCTGGAGAGGTGTTAAGCAAACTGCATCCTCAATGATGTGTGACCTGCCTCCACCTGTGAGCTTCCATTGCGCTGTAAGCCCCTGGATCTGGCTGCCTCACCACTTTGCTTCTAACATGGATCTTCATGCTTCAAACATCCTCCTTTTTCTCTCTGGCATCTGGCAGGCTTATCGACAAGGAATAGACAGAATGCATTTCCAAGGAGGAAGTGGGCTCTAAGGAGAGTCTGCCCAGTGGGTAGCACAGCTTGTGGGCAGAATCCCTTAAGTGTAACCTGCGTGTTGTAGAGCTCTGTGTGGTCTCTACCCTGTCCTGGATTCTCTCCTTCAGTCCTTTACACAAGGAGCCTTTGCCAGATTTCACAGAAAGGAGTCCCTAAGTTCACACAGGCCCTGCTCTTTTCTCAACTCATCAAAGAGCAGGTGGAGTGAACCAGACTCACAACCCATCTCTTAGTATACTGGTCACTTGAGCAAAGGTCTCCAATTTCTGCAGTGAAAACCTCTGCAAGATGAACTATTACTGGTTTGGGACAAAAGCCCCATCAATGTGAAGATTGACACCACTTCGGTAGCAGCCTGACTGGGAGACAATAATCACTTCAGATCTGGGGTCACTGCCCCACATCTTGCACAGGACTCTTCACCCAAGTCAAGTGGGACAACACCTCTTCCCTGCTGCCTTGCTCCACTCATCTTGTCTCTGTTACTAAGTTTCACTCCCAGTGACTAATCTCTCACTAACATCTCTGCTGTCACTGCACCAGCAGTATGGGGCTATCTAAGGCCATGGCATCCATCTGGATCTGAAGAATGATCACTTATCTTTTCCCATCAATGCAAAGTATTAATACTGATTTTGGCTCTTTAATTACATTTTCTAACACTTGAGGAATAATGTTGAAAATATTGGATGTGAAGATTGCCTTTGCATGTTCTTAGTATTTGTGGAAATGATCCCCTCATTGCTCCATGAAATAAGACCCTGGCCTCAGGACTATATCATAAGTGTGTGGGAGTGTGTGTATTACCATCTTATAAATGTATCTGTTTCTGTTTTATGTGGCTCTCGTTAGGATTTGGTGTTAAATTTGGCCAAAGGTTCTTTTGAGACCAGTTGGGGCAATACAATCATATCTCTTAATGTAATAATATGGTGTGTGATATAAAACTTTTTCTTATTATATAACCCAACTTGTATCATTGGAATAAATCAGACAGGTGTCTCCGTGTCCTTCTTATGTCCTCTCTCCATTCCCTGCATGTTGGTCTCCATCCAACCCATACCTGGAACTGGCTCTCTCTATGACCTTCCAGTATTCTGGAGCTTGGAGCTCAAGAAAGCCAGTGTCTGGAAGGCTACTTCTCTTGCAGAGTATGAAATTTAGACAAAGGAGAAGAATATGGTCTAAATTAGTTCTAATAGGAATTTCACTGAATCAGAATTTCAGTTCTTGTGGATGGATCTTCTGTCCATTTTCATTCTTGTGGACACACTTCCCACAGCTTTGGGGTCTTCAGGTCTTAGAAAGCACAAGATAGGGAGTGACCTCACAGACTCTTCTTCATGTCCTTCACATCACAGCCTTCCCTCACTGTGCCTCCGGTATTCCCTGATACCTCCGCGGTGATGACCATGAGAGAGTGCCTACTTTTATTTTGGAAAGAGTTAGTGAATGAGAGTTCATTGATTGGAGCAAAACTGTGTGGCTGAGTGAGTGTTCTGATGGTCTTAGGAATAAATATTATGAAGAACAAGAAAAGTTGTTATGTATTGAAATATGCAGTCAATCCTTCCTTTGTTGACTATGTCAGCAGTTACCCTGTGTGCAGCCTCAGTAATTCTGAAGGAGGAAAAGTAATTGCATCTATAGCTTCTCTGTGCAAGTACCCAAAGGCTGGATGAACATTCATTTCACAGAAATACAAAAATCATGTTGTCATATTAAAGAAATTGATGAAGCTGATGGGGCATGAAAACTGCAATCAGAGATGAGAGCAGGAATCAGATGGTGAAATGATTTCCTACTGGTCCAATTTCTGCAACTTCTCCTCCCTAGAGATGGACCCTGGAGAGTGGAAACTATTGCAAGATTTTACTTTGCTCTGAAATCCTACCATAGGGATGCAGTTCAGACCTGAGGAGCCTTAGGGAGAGACTGAAGATCTGAGAGAGGCAGAAGCAAAGGGGAGAAGAGGAGAGTGTGTGTGGGAGGTGAGGTAGGTCTGAAAAGTTGTGACTCACTTTTTGTCAGATGGGTGAAAGAGAACATTGTGTCTATGACCAAGGTGTTTATCAAGTATGGATGTGTCATTGGTAACACAAGAGACACACTTGATGGCTTGAGATTTCTGGATGAACATGAGTACCCTTGTCACCATTTTCAGTTGAAACAACAGTACTCTGTGATCTTAGAAACTGTATAAGAGTCTCTGCATTCTGGTTTCTGCCATAGAGTTTCTGATTCTTGTCATTTCTTTACTGAAAAGAGCACTAGAATCATCTTTGCTCTAATTACATGATTCTGGGTGGGCTCCTGGATGGCTCCTGAATGGGGATGGTCGCTAGAAAGTCCAACCCATGGTCAGAGGCTGGGAATCTTCACATCCTCATACTTGAGAGAGGTGGGAAAGGTTGACAGTGTAGTTAATGTCCGGCCATGTCTACTTGAATCCTCAATAAAACCCCAAAGTACAGTGTTTGAAGAGCGTCCAGTTTGACAAGCACGTCCATACCCAGAACATGATGCCTCTCCACTCCACAGGGACAGAAGCTCTGGTGCTCGGGACCCTCCCAGGCCTCACACTCGGTGTCTCTTCATTTCCTTGCTCACCTATCCCTTTATCATATCCTTTAATGAACTGACAAAAGGGATTAGTGTTTTCCTGAGTTCTGTGAGCCACTCTGGTAAATTAATAGAACTCAAAAAGGGAGTTGTGGGAACCTCTAACTTGTTGCAAAGTTGGACAGAGGATATAGGTAAGCTACTAGTTGCTGTTGGCATCAAAATGGGAGCAGCGTCCTGGCACTGAACCCTTAACCTGTGGATATTACACGATTTCCAGGCAGATAAACCTTGGTGTTAAATTCAGGTAAATTATAGGACACTCACCACATGTCCTAGAGATTTTCTTGTTGTGAGAAACAAATAAACAAACAAACAATTGAGGGCTAGGAGTGTGTAAAGTGAAGTATTCTGTGTATAGTATAGGAGACACAATAAGAGAGAGAGACTGAGGTTTATGCTGTAAAATTATTTATTCTCCAGACACCATAGGCCTGTGCAGTTGGGCTCTATTGCCTCACTTGTGTGTGCTCCTGGGATACTTGTGCTGTCTCAGGAATAGCATAATCTCTGTCTTATCCTTCCCCCTCAAGGTCACGTGTCTACAGAGGACTCTCTCTCCTACAGGAGGCTCCACAGAAGTTTCTCAATAAAAGATGCTCAGAGACAAGGGTTTCAGTCCCAAGAGTTTTTGTCTCACTTCTTTATTGTCTGAGACACTGTAAGGAAAGCTGCTCCCACTGCCATGATCTATAGCACAGTAAGAGCTTCATCCTTAGGCTGCTCATCAGAGATAAGCCAAATTCCTGCATTGGCCCACGCATCTTTGGATTCAGAGAAACCACTGGGGACCCTGGAACCCTGGCATATATTTGAGTCAGAGAAGAACCACAGGAGACCAGGGAGAGCTCCCTAGCTTCTTCTGTAACCAAGTTATAGAATAAGTCAGGCAGAGAAGGACAAATATCACATGTTTGCATGTATAGGAGGATTAGGAGGAACTTAACTGAGGACCAAGGGGGAGAAGAAGGGGGGAAATGGTGGGGGAAAGGGAGAGAGGCAAACCATGAGAGACTCTTGAATGCTGACAAAAACTGAGAACTGATGGATGTAGGGGGAAGGGGTGATGGGCATGGAGGAGGGCACTCGTGGGGATGAGCACTGGGTGTTATGTGGAAACTAATTTGACAATAAACTATTTGTAAAAAAAAAAAAAAAAAAAAAGGAATATCTTCCACCACTGAAGCCACTGCTCAGGTGCAGGTGAGTCTGGCTGTTGTTCCTGGAGTTGAAGAGAGAGGGGGTGGCTGAGTCAGCACAGGTTGGGACAGGGAACCAGCAAACACAGACACTCATGGGGGATAGGGCTAGAAAGGAAAAAGAAAAAGCAATTTTTCAGATCACTGAGCACAGAAAGAGGGATTTAGGGATCATCATGTGTCCACAGGGCCTGTCCCTACTGGTGCAGTGAGAGAGGAGCATAAGGAAGACAGGAGTCCAGGCCATGGTGACATAGCCTCTGTTCCCCACATGGAGCTGGGCTGCCTCAGGCTTTTATTTTCCTCCACCCTTTGACACAGAATGGGCTGTCCATGCAAATGGGTCCCATTCAGTAATAGTCCAGTCCCTCCCTGAGCTCTGGTGCTGGAGCTCAGATCACACCACACACTGAGGGGCATGGAGGTTGGACTAAGAGCTCTGGAGCAAGCACTTCCTGAGACAACTCAAAGCCTCCAGATCTAGGCTCCTTTGAGTGATTGGACCTCACTAACCGGCACTGTAGGGACCACAGGGCTGTTCCAAAGCACATCCTATTAATCTCATGTTGAAAAGTGAAAATGAATAAAAACAACTTGTGAAAGATAGCTCCTATGAAGAATAGATTAAATACATACTTTTTTATTTTTATTTTTATTTTTTTAAAATATTTTTATTTACTTCTAAGAGAGAGAGAGAGAGAGAGAGAGACAGCGTGAGCAGGGGAGGGTCAGAGAGAGAGGGAGCCACAGACTCTGAAACAGGCTCCAGGCTCTGAGCTGGCAGTCAGCACAGAGCCCGACGCGGGGCTCGAACCCACGAACCGAGAGATCATGACCTAAGCGAAAGTTGGACGCTTAACCGACTAAACCACCCAGGCGCCCCAAATACATACTTTTTTTAAAAGATACAAAATTGGAGGTACTATAAATATATTGATGTACAGACCCATTTTAATAGAAAAATGGAAAATGTTATTATAGACGCACTCCACAGAAATCCATAAGCTACAGATGTTTTCACCTCTGAAGGAAAGGATTTCTGAGGACACATGGAGCATATATTCTCTCTCTCTCTTTGTCTCTCTCTCTCTCTCTCTCTTTCTCTCTCTCTCCTCTCTCTGGTGTCATGCATTCTGTAGCTTCCTGTCTTCTCTTTCTCTCCAAAAATCATGGTCCACGTGTGCTCATCCAGCCATCCTCAGGGTCAGAATCCCAGGAAGCAGTATCCCCATCAAAAGGAAACACCAGCGACATCAGTGTGACCAGAGTCCTGTCACTAGGGCTGCCAGGGCTTGCCCTGATCACCTTCTCTCCTGAGACAGGTTGATGCTCAGACAGGTTCCTTAGGTGATTCTCTTTCTGTTGGAAGCTCAGGCCCTGACCATCTCTGGGCTCCAGTCAGTGCCTGAGGTTGGTCAGTACTTTGATTTTGGGACAGCAGCTTCAGTGTTGCTCCCACAGAGCTCAAAGCCCAGGGAGATGTATCACACCCTCCCTGTGCTCTTAATGCTGGACTGTACTCCCTCACTTCACCCAGTGACACCTCCAGCCAGGTTAGAGCTCTGCTGAAAATTCTTCTGTCTCAAACCAGGGCCACAATGGCTGTGACATCAGGAACATAGCCCCTTCATCTCCACCTCTCCACCAATCACATATGGGATCTTTGACAAAAGATTCATGTGTCCTTGGTTAATAGAAATTCACTCCTCTAATCATGGGTGGCTGGATGAACTATTGATCTATCTTGAATACGCTGGACATAAAGAACAAAGATAGAGCTGTACTCACCCCAGAGACAAGTCTGACCCCAAATCACTCTTTCCTAGAAACTCTGTGTAGGCTTAGTGGTTGCATCACTGAGATGTCTGCGGGTTTATCTTCACTGAACAGGCTATCTCTGGAATTTCCTTGGACATCATGTCAGACTCACCCAGATAGAGAAAAATCCCACCATACTAAACTCATGTCAAAGAAAATATGATTTTAGAAAAATTTTATAGGAGGCATCTCTTTTTCATTGGTTTTCCATCCATGTTTTTAACCACAATTTTTATCCACATTTTTCTCTGTAATAAGCGCAGATCTGTAAAAACTGTACTATTGTATCTGAATTTTCATAATAACATGGTCATTGAGTTAAATCAGTCTTACTGAGAGAAATTCTGTATAAAGGAAAGCACACACATTTAAAGTGCACACTTGGCTAATTGGTGAATAACACATACACTGTGTCACAGGATCCCTGTCAGAGCATCTGCAGCTGTCACTCCTTCCTTCCTAGAACTTCCTGCAGGTGTTATCCTTGTGCTCTAAGGTCAGTGCCACACAGGACTCCTGAAGACTTGGGTCTGTGTGCTGGGAGAACAGATCCTGGCGGGGGGAATCACTGTATGTAGTATGTGAACAACAGTTGTTTCAAACAGGCAGACATAGTAACAGAGGATGACTTTTAGTGCATAATGCCCCTAGGAATGCACACAACTGTTTCTACCCACTCCCGGAACAGAAGCTTTCCTCTCCTCAGTGCTGTAGGAACCTTAGGAGAAAGTAAGGTCTGGAAGCCAGGGAGGAATCACATAACAGGAAAGTACACAGAATCCTACACAGAAGGGGCCACATGTCCAGTGGTAATCATCTTTGCTCTGGACATGATCCTGATCTAAGTCGAAATTTGGTAGAGATACCACCTCGTTCCTGACCCATGAACCATACAGGGAGCCATGGACTGACTCTCCCTAAGAAGTCTGAGTGGGGCATACAGTCTGGCTTAGGATAAGGAAGAGTACCTAGAGGCACACTTGAACTGACCCTAGTCAGGGGACGCAAGGCAGAGCAATGGGGGCGCAGGAGCTCTCTTTGATGGACTTGGCTACCATTTGAAACAATGGTGTGTCTGAGTCTGAACACCAGGGGGCTCACAGGACCCATTTCTGAGGGTTCAGGGGTGATGAGAACTGAAACCTGCCACCTGTACTGTCAGTGCCCTCTGCACAAGGTTCACAGCTGTGACCTCCTCACCCCTTGGCCTGGAACAGCCCCCTCTCGACCAGCCCCCTGACACCCTCAGGCCCAGTGAGGGGTCAGAGAGTTGGGGGTCTCATTTGCATGGATGGGTCCTCCCTCTCTCAGAGGATGAAGAGGAGAAGGGAGAGGTTAGAGGAGGCTCTGCTCACCTGTGGGGCACAGAAGACAGGATCGGTGATGGTCTCCACCATGGCCTGGTCTCCTTTCCTTCTCACTCTCCTCGCTCACTGCACAGGTGATTGGATGTGGGCACACTGGAAGGGACTCTGGGAGGACAAGTGGGTCTTGCTCCCACTCTCTTGTGTCTAGACCCCAGAATCACCCTCTCTGCGTTTCAACTCCTTCCAGGGTCCTGGGCCCAGTCTGTGTTGACTCAGCCATCCTCAATGTCGGGGTCCCTGGGCCAGAGAGTCACCATCTCCTGCACTGGAAGCAGCTCCAACATCGGTGGTAATTATGTGAGCTGGTACCAACAAGTCCCAGGAACAGCTCCCAACCTCCTGATATATGAAAATAACAAACGACCCTCAGGGGTCCCCGATCGATTCTCTGGCTCTAAGTCTGGCAACACAGGCACTCTGACCATCACTGGGCTGCAGGCTGAGGACGAGGCTGATTATTACTGTTCAGCATGGGATAGCAGTCTCAGTGCTCACACAGTGCTCCAGGCCTGCGGGGAAGTGAGACAAAAACCTGCTGTCCCCTGTGTCGGGCCTTCTTTGTGCCTATCTTCTGCCAAGATAGCTGCTTCCCTCTTTATTTGGCCTTAAACTGAGGCCTGATACCAAACCCAAAGAACCTTCTCTAGTATATGTCCTTTTCCTCTCAATTCTGTCCCCAAAACCTGCCTCTGTAGGCATACATTTTCTGTTATACACAAGCTGAGCAGAGGTTCCTGGATGCGGTGTAGGTTGTCCTGGGGACAGAGTCCCTGAAGATTGTGCCTGTTTGCTAGGGGTACCATTATATAATAGCACAGACTGGATGACTAAGCCAGAAAATACTTATTTTCTCACAGTTTTGGAGCCTAAATGTCCAAGTTCAAGGTGGTGGGGGCAGGTTTGATTTCTCTTGAAGTCTCTCTCCTTGACTTGCAAATGGCTACATTCATCTTCACTCCTCACATGGCATTTCCATGTGGGCTCACCCATCATGTCTCTCCCTCTTCTATAAAGACACCAGCCCTTTATTAGGGCACCTATTTATTAGGGCACCACTCTTATAATCTCATGTATCCATCATTACATCTTTTAATGCCTCATCTCAAATAGTCTCAGTATGGATTAGGATTTCCATACAGGGGCTTAGGGGACACAGATCAGCTCATATCAAGGTGTCAGGACAGACCCAGGGACAGAGAGTACAGCTGTGTCTGATCCAGGATAGGCAATTGTCTGCATGATATGCATGAATGGCATTTACCGAACACTCACTACATGACTTATATTGGATCAGAAGCTTAAGTCACAATGCATAAATGAGAGGGAGTGTCCCCATGCTCAGGGAGCTGACACTGTCTGGGGGAAGAAAGAGAGCACACAAGCAAAACATTGTGCCTCACACCTACTTCTCACATGAGGACAAAATGTCTCTGTAGCCTCAGGTAAAATCCACACAACACACCCTCTGGATGACAGAAACTTGTTCACTAATCAGCAACCTCAGATTTCAGGTGACTTGATCAAATCACCCCACCATCTGCCCTGACACTATTACAGTGACTAGGGAGGGGAATGTTGGATTGATTTGGGTAACATAGTGCATGTCTTGTGGGAATTGAACTCAGTCACTGACAAACCATGTAGCTGGGAGTTTTGGGGTCCAGATCAGAGAAGAAAATGATAGGCATCATCTTCCCTCCATCCTCTGTAATTAAGGTTGGAACATGGTCTTTGGACTCTGGCATCTGGGTAAGAGACACAGTAGGTTCTTCCCATCTCATAAAACTACAGCTCAGGTCCTGTCCATTCCGATGTCTGCACCTGATCAACTCCTGGCCAACACACACTGCTAGGCACAAGGTGCTGATGTGAAATGAAGGCAGTCCCAGGAGAGGTAGAAAGCATTAATCAAATCAAACTATTTGTTTTCTTATATAATTTAAAAATAATTCAAAGTGTTCACTATTTTAATCCTAGCATAAATATGTATAGATTTCTAACAGTTCTATAAGAAAACAATCACAAAATTCAGGAAATAACATAAAAGATAATTTGAATAAATGGTGAAATATTTTATTTCATAAAGACACTGAGTCAAAACTTTAGCAATAAGTAGGCAGGTGATATAAGCACTTTTATTATTGTTTCTTTTTATGTTTCCTTTGAGAAGCCATGTAGGCAGGTACAGGCACAGGCGCCATGCACATCCCTCTGACATTAGAAGGAGGGTGAATATGTGGCAAACACCAGTTACTCCGTGTGCACATAGGATAACTGTTCCTTCTCTGTAACAAACTCTTTGACAGCAGAGGTGAGCCACACATCCAGCCTTCACCATCCTGTATTCAGTGTGCCGACTCAGAAGGCTGCATAGTCTGGTTGTAGCAGTCACTTCTTTCTGCTCTGGAAAGTGTAACAAAATTGGGTGTAAAACATGGACTGGGACCAACAGCTCCCAGGCTGAAGGCCCAGGTGGGTTTCTGGTGACACCCAGTCTTCAGGCTCTTGTCTTAGTTCTCTTGTTCCAATTCAAGCTAGTCAACCTCCATTGCTGCTAAATGTAAAATCGCACAATAGAAATTCTCAACTAGTGAAAAAGAAGGCAAGAGAAGAATAATAAATGAATTCAAACTCTTTAAATCTAAATCTAGTTTTTGAAAGAACAAAATAAAATTAAAAACTGATATTAAATTAAATATACATGATTATATTAAATTATATTGCATATAAATGGACAAATTATTTCAATTAGAAGACATGGATTGACACAACAGAGCAAAAGGACCACTCTTTAAATTAAAATACAAATATGCTGTATTTAAAAGAATGGCAAAAATATAAAAGTATACCTTGCAACAATGAAACAACAGAAAGAAGTAGTTACATAAGTATCTGGCAAAAGACTAAGGGAAGAAGTTTTCTAGAAAAATAATAACACATTTCATAGTGATAAAATAATATATTCAAGAAAAAAGTAAAAAAGTTCATATAATAACATATCTTTGGAAATCTAGATGAAGGATAAATTAATAGTGGTAAAGAGAGAAATAACCAGTCCACAGTTACAGTTGCAAAGGTTAAAACAATGCTCTTAGTATCTGAATGAACACAGAAAAAAAATAGTAAACATAAAAAAGAACAGAAGAATTAACTTTAAAAGAATACAAACCTGGAACATTTTTTTTAGAATAAGACTTGAGTTTATTTTATTTATTTATTTATTTATTTATTTATTTTTACAAATAGTTTATTGTCAAGTTGGTTTCCATATAACACCCAGTGCTCATGCCCACAAGTGCCCTCCTCCATGCCCATCTCCCCCTCCCACCCACACCCATCAGTACTCAGTTTGTTCTCAGCATTCAAGAGTCTCTCATGGTTTGCCTCTCTCCCTTTTCCCCACCATTTCCCACCTTCTTCTCTCCCATGGTCCTCCGTTATCTTCGTCCTAATCCTCCTATACATGCAAACGTATGATATTTGTCCTTCTCTTTTTTTTTTTTTTTTTACAAATAGTTTATTGTCAAATTAGTTTCTACATAACACTCAGTGCTCATCCCCAAAGTGCCCTCCTTCATGCCCATCCCCACCTCCCCCCCACATCCATCAGTCCTCAGTTTTTGTCAGCATTCAAGAGTCTCTCATGGTTTGCCTCTCTCCCTTCCCCCACCATTTCCGCCCTTCTTCTCCCCCTTGGTCCTCCGTCAAGTTCCTCCTAATCCTCCTATACGTGCAAACATATGGTATTTGTCCTTCTCTGCCTGACTTATTTCGCTCAGCATAACACCCTCAAGGTCCATCCATGTAGCTACACATGGCCAGATTTCCTTCTTTTTCATTGCCATGTAGTATTCCATTGTATACATAATCCACGTCTTCTTGATCCATTCGTCTGTTGATGGACACTTAGGCTGTTTCCATGTTTTGGCTATTGTTGAGAGTGCTGCTATGAACATTGGGGTACATGTGCTCCTATGCATCAGCATTTCAATGTCCCTTGGGTAAATTCCTAGCAGTGCTATTGCTGGGTCATAGGGGAATCCTATTGTTAATTTTTTGAGGAACCTCCACACTGTTTTCCAGAGGGGCTGTATCCATTTACATTCCCAGCAACGGTGTAGGAGGGTGCCCGTTTCTCCACATCCTCGCCAGCATCTTGAGTTCTCTGATTTGCTCATTATACCCACTCTGACTGGCATGAGGTGCTATCTCAGTGTGGTTTTATTTGTATTTCCCTGATGAGGAGGGATGCTGAGCATCATTAAATGTGTTTGTTTGCCATCTGGATGTCCTCTTTGAAGAAGTGTCTGTTCATATCTTCTGCCGATTCCTTCACTGGATTCTTTGTTTTTCGGGTGTGGAGTTGGTTGAGTTCCTAATAGATTATGGATACTAGCCGTTTATCTGATATGTCATTTGCAACTATCTTTTCCCATTCCATTGATTGCCTATTAGTTTTGTGGATTGTTTCCATTACCGTGCAGAAGCTTTTAATCTTGATGAGGTCCCAATAGTTCATATTTGCTCTTGATTCCCTTGCTTTGGGGGATGGGACACGTAAGAAATTGCTGCGGTGGAGGTCAAGGAGGTTGTTTCCTGCTTTCTCCTCTAGGGTTTTGATAGTTTCCTGTCTCACGTTCAGGTCCTCTATCCATTTTGAGTTTATTTTTGTGTATGGTGTGAGAAAGTGATCTAGTTTCATTCTTCTGCATGTTGCTGTCCAGTTCTCCCAACACTATCTGTTATAGAGGCTGTCTTTTTTCCATTGGATACTCTTTCCTGCTTTGTCAAAGATTAGTTGGCTGTACACCTTGAGGTCCAGCTCTGAGTTCTCAATTCTATTCCAATTGTCTATGTGTCTATTTTTGTGCCAATGCCATACTGTCTTGATGATGACAGGTTTGTAGTAGAGGCTAAAGTCTGGGATGGTGATACCTCCCGTTTTCGTTTTATTTTTCAGTATTACTTTGGCTATTTGGGGTCTTTTGTGGTTCCATACAAATTTTAGGATGGTTTATTCTAGTTTTGAGAAGTATGCTGGTGAAATTTTGATTGGAATTGAATTGAAAGGGCAGATTGCTTTGGGTAGTGATGACATTTTAACTATATTTGTTCTTCCTATCCATGAGCATGGAATGTTTTTCCATTTCTTTGTGTCTTCTTCAATTTCCTTCATAAGTTTTCATTAGTTTTCATCATACAGATCTCTTATATCCTTGGTTAGGTTTGTTCCTAAGTATTTTATGGTTTTTTGTGCAATTGTGAATGGGATCCATTTCTTGATTTCTCTTTCTGTTGCTTCATTATTGGTGTATAAAAATGCAATCGATTTCTTTACCTCGATTTTGTACCCAGCAACTTTGTTGAATTCATGGATCAGTTCTAGTAGTCTTCTGGTGGAGTCTGTAGGGTTTTCTAGTAGAGTATCATGTCACCTGCAAAAAGTGAAAGTTTGACTTATTCTTTCCAATTCTGATGCCTTTGATTTCCTTTTGTTGTCTGATGGCTGATGCTAGGACTTCCAGCACTATGTTAAACAACAGTAGTGGGAGTGGACATCCCTGTCGTGTTCCTGATCTCAGGGAGAAAGCTCTCAGTTTTTCCTCGTTGAGGATGATATTAACTAGAGACTTCTCAGAGATGGCTTTTATGATGTTTAAGTAGAGTCCTTCTATGTGTAGTTTTTCTAGAGTCTTTATTAAGAAGGGATGCTGTATCTTGTCAAATGCTTTTTCTGCATCTATTGACAGGATCATATGATTTTTACCTTTACTTTTGTTGATGTGATGTATCACATTGATTGCGAATGTTGAACCAGCCCTTTAACCCAGGAAGGAACCCCACTTGATCTTGGTGGATGATTCTTTTCACGTGCTGTTGGATTCGAATTGCAAGTATTTTCTTGAGGATTTTTTATTTGTATTCATCAAGGATATTGGCCTGTAGTTCTCTTTATTTGCTGGATCTCTGTCTGGCTTGGGAATCAGAGTGATGCTGGCTTCATAAAATGAGTCTGGGAGTTTTCCTTCGCTTTCTAGTTTTTGGAATAGCTTGAGAAGAATTGAGATTAATTCTATTTAAAACATCTGGTAGAATTCCCCAGGAAGCCATCAGGTCCAGGGCTCTTATTTTTTGGGAGATTTTTGATAACTGATTCGATTTCTTCTCTAGTTATGGGTGTGTTCAGATTTCCTATCTCTTTACGTGTGAATTTTGGTAGTGAGTGTGTGTTTAGGAATTTGTCCATATGTTCTAAGTTGTCCAAGTTTTTGGCATATAATTTTCATAGTGTTCCCTGATAGTTGCTTGTATATCTGAGGTGTTGGTAGTAATCAATCCATTTTGATTAATAATTTTGTCTATTTGGGTGCTCTCTCTTCTCTCTCTCTCTTTTTTTAAAAAATATTTTTATTTATTTCTAGGAGAGAGAGAGAGAGAGAGAGAGAAAGAGTGAGAGACAGCGTGAGCAGGGGAGGGTCAGAGAGAGAGGGAGATACAGACTCTGAAATAGGCTCCAGGCTCTGAGCTAGCTGTCAGCACAGAGCCCGACGCGGGGCTCAAACCCACGAACCACGAGATCATGACCTAAGCAAAAGTCGGACGCTTAACCAACTAAGCCACCCAGGTCCCCCACTCTTCTCTTTTTGAGAAGCCTGGCTAGAGGTTTGTCGATTTTGTTTATGTTTTCAAAAAAACAACTCTTGGTTTCATTGATGTGTTCAATTGTTTCTTTGGTCTCTATGTTGTTTATTTCTGCTCTGATTTTTACTATTTCTCTTTTTCTACTGGGTTTAGGGCATTCTTGTTGATCTCACCTGTTCTTTTAGGTGAGCTGTTAGATTGTGGACTTGCGCTTTTTCCAATTTCTTGAAATAGGCCTGGAATGCTATGTACTTTCCTCTTAGGACTGCCTTTGCCACATTCCATAGATTCTTGATTGTTGTGTTTTCATTTTCATTTGTTTCCATATATTTTTTAAATTTCATCTCTAATTGCCTGATTGGCCCATTCATTCTTTCGGAGGGAGTTCTTTAAACTCCATATTTTGAAGTTTTCCAGACTTCTTCTTGTGATTGATTTCAAATTTCAAAACATTATGATCTGAGAGTGTGCATGGTATGATCTCAATTCTTTTATCTTGTCCCAGTATGTGATCTTTCTTGGGGAATGTGCCATGCACACTTGAGAAGAAAGTAAATTCCCTGGCCTCAAGATGTAGAGTTCTAAATATAACTGTCAGATCCATCTGGTCCAATGTGTCTTTCAAGTCCATTATGTCTTTAGTGATTTTCTGTTGGTTGACCTATCCATTGGTGTAAGCGAAGTCTTAAAGTCCCCTGCTATTAGCACATTCTTTGCTACAAGCTTGTTTCTGTTTGTGATTAATTGTTTTAAATATTTTGGTGCTTCCATTTTCAGTGCATAGACATTTATGATTGTTAGTTCTTCCTGATGGATAGACCCTGTAATTATTATGTAATGCCCTTCTTCATCTGTTGTTATTATCTTTAATTTAGAGTCCAGTTGGTCTGATATAAGCATAGACTCCGGGTTTTTTTTTTTTTATTTCCAGTAGCATGATATATTTTTCTCCATCCCCTTACTTTTAATCTGAAGGTATCTTCCCGTCTAAAATGAGTTTCTTGTAGACAGCATATAGATGGATTTTGGTGTTTTATCCATTCTGCTACCTATGTCTTTTGATTGGAGCATTCAGCCCATTGACATTCAGTGTTATATTGAAATATGTGGGTTTAGAGTCTTTGTATCTTTTGTAGGGTTCATGTTTGTGGTAGTGTCTCTGGTATCTTTGTTCCTTGCAACCTTTCCTTCAGAGCGTCCCCCTCAGGATTTCTTGTAGGGCTGGCTTAGTGGTGTAAAATTCTTCCAATTTTTGTTTATTTGGAAAGATATTTATCTCTCCTTCTATTTTGAATGACAGGCTTGCTGGATAGAGAATTCTTGGCTGCATATTTTTACTGTTCATCACATTGAAGGTCACCTGCCATATCTTTCTGGCCTGCCAAGTTTCAGTAGATAGGTCTGTCACCACTCTGATAGGTTTCCCTTTGTATGTTAGGGCCCTTTTCTCCCTAGCTACTTTCAGAATTCTCTCTTTGTCCTTATATTTTGCCATTTTTACTATGATATGTTGTGCAGAAGATCGATTCAAGTTATGTCTGAGGGGAGTCCTCTGAGCCTTTTGTATTTCAATGTTTACTTCCTTCCCCAGGTTGGGGAAATTCTCTGCTATAATTTGTTCCAGGACTCCTTCAGCACCTTTCCCTCTCTCTTCCTCTTCTGGGATTCCTATAATATGGATATTGTTCCGTATGACTGTATCGCTGAGCTCTCAAACTCTTCTTTCATGTTCCTGGATCAGGTTGTCCCTTTTTTCCTGTTTCCTCTTTTTCTACAATGGTGTCTTCTAAATCACTTATTCTCCTTTCTGCCTCTTCTATCCGTGCATTGGAGGCCTCTAATTCATTATGTATCTCATTTGTCGCATTTTTAAATTCATATCCTTATTTTTATTCTCCATGTTGTTTGTAGCCATAGTTTCTTTGATGTCCTCTATGCTTTTTCAAGCCCAGCTATTAATTTTATGATTATTGTTTTAAATCTCGTTCAGTTATGCTGCTTATATCTGTTTTGAGTCAATCATTAGCTGTCAATTCTTCTTGGAATTTCTTTGGAAGAGTCCTCTTTTCTCTCATCATTTTAGTTAGCTTTCTGTCTCTTGTTAGTTTTAAAGACTTGTTATGATCTCTGCACCTGTTAGCGCGGCTATATCCAAGAAGACTCTTAGACTCTCCAGGGCCTATCCTTTCAGAGAGTGTTTTCTGAATGGTATCTTTTGGTCTCTCTTGTTGAGACCTTGGTTATTTTATTTTCCTACTCGTAGTGATACTTGGGACTCTACACCACGTGTACTTTGGCGTGTTTCTTGAGGGAGCCTTCGAGAAGAAAACAGACAGACAAACACACAGGGAGCAGGAGCACACAAATACACAGACAAATCCAACTAACATGCAAACCAAGAGGGTAAATGAAAAAGTTAAGAGAAAAGATGGAGGAGGGAAGGCGAATAATAGAGAATAAAAAATACATAAAGTGGTCAAAAAGAAGAAAAGAAAAAGAAAAAAGAAGAAAACCGATGGACAAAGAACGCTTTAAAGCATTTAACCGGATTTCCCAGCTACAGTTAAATAGCCGGGTGTATGCATTGCTGGCTGAAGAGCATAGAGAAAGAGAGAGAAGACAGGGCGGGGATGAGGCAAAATTGGATATAGAATGAACAGGCAGAAGGGATAAGAAGGTTTTTTCAAAGAGCTAAAGGGTAGAATATGGTTGGATAGGTGAGAGAAGGACGCTGGTGTTATCCAGAGAAACTATATAATCTAATTACTCCTGAGAGAAAGAGATGAAGAGGTCAACAGGTGTAGAATGTACATCTACAGAATGGACTAGATGTGACTGTTTAAGCAAGCCGGTGACCAGAGTTAATCAGGTCAGTGTTCCGGGAAAAAAAGAAAAAGAAAAAGGAGAAAGAAAAGAAAAAAATAAGGAGGAGGGCAGCTCTCTAGCAGAGATGGGCGTGGTGTGATCCAATGAGTCAGGCGGGAGTTCTGCCTTGGCGGTTGTGGGGAAGATAGTGGCGGGACTCCAGTCCCTTCTTGAACCAAGCGCTGCACCTCGCTTTTTTGGGTGTGTAAACTCCCCGTGCCAGGGGCGGATCCAAAGTGGATCGCGCTCTTTAACTCAGGCCAGGCCTAGCTTCCAAATCCCAGTCCACGTGCCCCACTGAAATTGCCATATACACCACCTCCCAGGCGATCCCCTCGGGGCATTTTCAAGCCTCTTGTCTAGCCCTATGGATGGAGCCAGAATCGCTGCTACCTTCTCTTCCCAGTCGGGTTGGCGAGCAAGGATGGGGGTTTGCCTGGGGGGCATGCAGGTCTGCTGGAGATAGGGCAACCAGGTCCCTCTGTGTTTCGTCACCCAAAACACAAACTTGCAGGCAAATCTCCCAGTTTTAAGCCCTTCGCTTTCCCTCTAGAGGTCCAGCGAAGCCAGAAGCACGGATGCCCTGTACGCGCGCGGTTCCTCCAGTGGTCCAGCCAGCCAGGAGCACAATGGTGTGGTCCGCGCGCAGCCTCTCTAGGGATCCAGCCAGCCAGGAGCGCAATGCAGCGGTGCGTGCAGCCCCTCAGGGATGAGTTGGTGCGCCGGGAATTGGCGTACAAGGATTTGGTGCGCACGGTCCTTCTGTGCCCCGAGCGGATGCTTTTCTGTTTCCCAGTGACAGGGACTATATCTTGAGTAGTTTAGGACTCTGTCTTTTTCCTCTTTCACTCCCTGCAGAGGGGGATCGCCCCCGTCCCTCGAGTCTCCGATCCCGGCCCAATTTTATCTTCCCCAGTTCACAGTCACGTTAGGAGGCTTTTTCAGTGGATTCTACATCCTTTTTCTCCCAGTCTCTTGGGTTCTGTAAGGTTTCCTATGGCTTCAGATTTTTTCCGTGTGAGATATGGGGGTGATTGCAATGTACGGAGCTCCCTACCTCTCTGCCATCTTGCCCCTCCTCCACAAATATGGAACTTGAGGGTGTTATGCTGTGCAAAGTAAGTCTGGCAGAGGACAGATACCATATGTTTTCACTTATAAGTGGATCAGGAGAAACTTAACAGAGGACCATAGGGGAGGAGAAGGGAAAAATAGTTGGGGAAAGGGAGGGAGGCAAACCATGAGAGACTCTTGAATACTGAGAACAAACTGAGGGCTGATAGGGGTGTGGCAGAAGGGAAGGGTAGTGATAGACATGGAGGAGGACACTTGTTGGGATGAGCACTGGGTGTTATATGGAAACCCACTTGACAAAGTATAAAAGAAAAAATAAAGGAATATGGATCTGAACATTAATTGCTTAAGTAATTAAATAAAGACAGGAGTTTAAAAATGAGGATTTCCTTATGGATTTTTATCGTTTATCTTGGTTCTGTGAGCAATGGTGCCTCCTGTATTTCATTCTCATTCCTTTTCTTATCATCTTGTCACCTCTATTATCCTTTCCTTATCACTTTTCCCAGAGCTAGTGCACATCACAGGATGCTTCTGTCACTATAATGTGAAGGACTGAC
The DNA here is from genome assembly GCF_003009895.1 of Hyaena hyaena. NCBI lineage: Eukaryota > Metazoa > Chordata > Mammalia > Carnivora > Hyaenidae > Hyaena > Hyaena hyaena. Next base: position 6,464,194 of record NW_024080651.1, read on the forward strand.
TTGGAAGCATCTCATATTCCTGCTCCCATGTATTTCCTACATGCCCAACTTTACATATATGACACCAGCCTCTTAAATGTCCTCAACCTTATTTTTCTCTCTCATGTCCTGTATGACAGTGAACACAACTGGAACCCTCAACCTCACCACCATCATTTCCGTAGCCCTCAGTCCAGGACACAGTCATCTCTCCGTGTTCTTCCTTTTGGGCACTATTCACTCATCTTCCTCCACCAGATTCCCTGTATAATCAGCCCTCAAACCTGACATGGCCTTATCTGCTCTGTTGTCCTCAGGCACATTGTTGGAACTGACATCGCAATGTCTTTCTATAGTATAAGTTTCTTAGCTGGTAATAGTGTATAATAGATTTGAAATTTGCTGAAAGGATAGATCTTAAGAGTTTTCACAAAAGAAAGAGAGAAGGAAAGAAAGGAAGAAAGGAAGAAAGGAAGAAAGAAAGAAAGAAAGAAAGAAAGAAAGAAAGAAGACAAGGAAAAGAAAGGAAAGGAAAGGAAAGGAAAGGAAAGGAAAGGAAAGGAAAGGAAAGGAAAGGAAAGAGAGAGAAAAAGAAGGAAAGGAGGAAGGAAGGAAAGAAAATAGAAAAATGGCATGCATATGAAGTGATCGATCTATTGATTAGCTTGATTGTGGTACCTCGCAATTTTAATGTATATCCAATTGCCAAGCTGTGCCTTAAGTGCATACAATTTGTGATTCTTTATTATATTTGGAAAAGCTGAAAAAATAAAAAAATTAATAATAAAATAATAAGTTACATTTCAACAATCATTTCTCCTGTTTTCAATCTCTGTGAAATCCAGATAAAAACCCAAGCACCTCTCTCTGACAGAAGTACGTTTATATTTAGCCTTCAGATTTCCTCACCCACTATGCACTTACAGTCCATTTGCTCAAAGCGACTGCTAAATGATGTAGTTTTCGTTCCCTCAACACATCATATCTGATGCTCCTCCCCTTCCAATTCCATCTTTCTTCTGGGAAGGTGGTGCTCTTTATTTCTCCTGCTGTAGGAACACTGGTCCCAACTCCACACCCAGAGAACTGTTCTCCTCCCTCATGGGGCCCGGCTGAGAGAACAGCTCAGGCATGTGCTTCCAGAAACTGCTACATTCTCAACTCACAGCAGCCCCACTCATGATGCTTGGTGGTGATTCACCCCGCTTCCTTCTCTGACAAACCCAGAAGTTCTCAGTGGGAAAGCTGTTTGTAATATTAGGTACCTTGGGCACTAGGGCATGTGGCACATGGATGCTTGTGGTCTGACAGTGGCCAGGCTGTCAGGTCAATGCCCCCGACATTCTTTCTAGTGACAGACTGAAGTTTGACCAGTGGGCAGCAGGGAGCACTGTTGGCCTCCCCAGGAAGAACACAATGAGGAGCTCCTGCCATGTAATCTTTAACCCCCTGAGGACTCTCAGCCTTTAGCCTCTGTGTGCTAGTGGGGACTCAGCAGCTGTGTCCCCTCTGGCTGGGAGGGGTCTCCTGCTCACAGGTATGTGGAAGGTCCCAGAAGCTGCTTCCTCGCTGGTGCATCCCAGGAGACAAACTCTGAGTCTCTGTGGAAATTAGCCCCCTCTTTCTTTTTTTTTTTTTTTTTATTTTTTTTTTATTTTTTTTATTTTTATTTTTTTTTCCCCAAGATAATTTTTTATTTATTTTTTTTTATTTATTTATTTTTTTTACAAATAGTTTATTGTCAAATTAGGTTCTACATAACACTCAGTGGTCATCCCCAAAGTGCCCTCCTTCATGCCCATCCCCCCCACCCCCCCACATCCATCAGTCCTCAGTTTTTGTCAGCATTCAAGAGTCTCTCATGGATTGCCTCACTCCCTTTCCCCCACCATTTCCCCCCTTCTTCTCCCCCTTGGTCCTCCGTCAAGTTCCTCCTAATCCTCCTATACGTGCAAACATATGGTATTTGTCCTTCTCTGCCTGACTTATTTCGCTCAGCATAACACCCTCAAGGTCCATCCATGTTGCTACACATGGCCACATTTCATTGTTTCTCATTGCCATGTAGTATTCCATGGTATAGATAAACCACATCTTCTTGATCCATTCGTCTGTTGATGGACACTTAGGCTCTTTCCATGTTTTAGCTATTGTGGAGAGTGCTGCTATGAACATTGGGGTACATGTGCTCCTATGCCTCAGCATTTCTGTATCCCTTGGGTAAATTCCTAGCAGTGCTATTGCTGGGTCATAAGGGAGTTCTATTGTTAGTTTCCTGAGGAACCTCCACACTGTTTTCCAGAGGTAGCCCCCTCTTTCTAAGGGACTAAGCTGAGACTTCAACTAGAAGACAGGGAACAAATCTGTGTGAACAGCCCCTCCCCATAAGTCCATGGAGAAGATAAAAGACTGGTACATGGCATCCCTGACCTGGGGCTGCAGGAGGAGCCTCCATCATGGCCTGGACCCTTCTCTTTGTGCTCCTGGCTCAAGCACATGTAGGGAAATCCCCAGACCCAGGAACCTCTTGAGTGGGTGTCACCCTCACTACACAGACCACCAAGCAGCTTAACCTTTCCCCTGCCCCGTTTCCCATGATTGTCTGCGTTTATAGGTTCCCTGTGCCAGCAGGTGCTGATCCATCCACCCTCCTTCTAAGGACTTCCACTGGGTTCCAGACCCATGAGGGAGTGAGACAAAAACCGGGCCTGTGCTCTCCTGACCTGACATGCTACCCACAATAGGGGCTCTACCAAGCCTAGCTCAGGAGGTCGCTTACAATGTTATTTCTTCTGTCAGTACCTGATTTTCCTCAGACCACTTGTTCTGACAGTATCACTTACTTTTGTTCAGATCAAATTTTGGATTAATCCTTTGATAATATAGTCTTACTCTGTTAGTGTTGCACTGGAAGTAATAATAGAAATTAATTACTCTTAAGTAAGAGATTAAGAGATTAGTAGCTCTTAATGAAGAAATTGGATATGAGTGAAAATGCTGATTCAGGCCATGCACTCTGAAGAGTGTAGAGTGACTCAGATATGCTTCTGTCCTAAGTGTTTCAGTTTGGGGTTGGAATGCAGTCCCCACATGCACGTTGGAATTGTATTCTCTCTTCTAGCAATCAACCTCCAAAAATGAAAATTAGAAATAATACCATTTACAATAGCATCAAAACTATGAAACATGTAACGAAAAATCTGAAAGAATTTGAGACTTTTATGCACTAAATGTTATAAACCATTCAAAGAGAGATTAACAATTTAAATAAATGTACAGATACATCTAGCTTATGGGTCTAAATATTCAACTTGGAGAAGACGTCAGTTCCCCCAGAATTAACCAATCCAATCATTATAATAGCTTTGGTAAAATGTCCTTGAAATGATGGGGAATTTTAGAAAAGAAAAAAAGTAGAAACGCTGAGAAAACATGTGACTGGAATCTAGCCCTGGGAGAATCCTGCCCTGTATCCTCAGGGTCGGCCTGCCTCTGAGAAGGATAAGGCACAGGAAATTGGTTTGAAGTCAGAAGAAACAAATCAGGGTGAGAGCACAGATGCAGTGTCAATCAAGGACACAGACTGGGTGGAGGATCCTCTGTCCTGAAGGCTAATGCACAGAGTATGGGTGCAACAGGCCTGGTGCTGGGGCCCATGGGCAGTAAATATTTATGGTGCCCCACACAGTGTGCATCTGGGGCGATGATTTCTGTTCACCACTTTAATTAAATTTTTTAATTTTTATTTATTTTTGAGAAAGATAGAGTGCAAGCAAGGGAGGGGCAGAAAGAGAGAGACAGAGACAGACAGACAGAATCTAAAGCAGGCTCCAGGCTTCAAGCTGTCAGCACAGAGCCCGATGCAGGGCTTGAACCCACAAACAGTGAGATCATGACTTGAGCCAAAGTTGGACACTTAACCGACTGAGCCACCAAGGTATCCCAGAAAATCCTCATTAATTATGGTGAAATGAAAAATAAAAATAAAACTCACAATTAAAACCTCTGCATCATCAAAAAGGAAACAGAACAAGAAAACTCAGGGTGCAAAATGTTTGTAAGAACCCGTTCCACCTAATAATGACAACACTGTACAAAATTCTTATTGTGTAATTTTTTCAAAAAGTGTCTTAAAAAACAAAGCTTACACACAAAGTGATATATCAAACCATAAAATCCTTGTAAAATGCAAAATTCAAATAAAGTATATGTTTTCTTTCAGTTAAATTCATGGAGTACCTTTTTAACTAATGATCTTAGATTTTTCACCAGTCAATTTAAACATGTTGGTGCATTTAAAATCCCAAAGTAATACAACTTCATTGTTCAGCTGTCACACTGAGCTGAACACACTGACAATCAAATTGTTCTTTTCCATGTAAACAACTCACCAAACAAAACTAATAGTTAAGAGTCTAGTGAGGAGGAGGGCAGGATGGCTGAGAAGTAGGGAACTCTGTACATTTCACTCACCCCCATATCTCACACGGAGAAGGCCTAAAGCCACAGGAACCCTTACAGAATCCAGAAGTCTGGGAGGAAAAGGAGACAGAGTCTGATGAAAAAACCTTCTAGCGTGAGTGCAAACTGGGAAAGATAAAATCCGGCCGACTGGAGACACAGAGGGACAGTGGGAATCCCCCTCTGCGGGAGCCGCAGTGAGTACAGGGGGAGAAAAGAGTGGCTGAAACTGCTCAAGACACTGTTCGTGTCACGGGAGAAGACAAAAACCTCCGCTCAGGACTCAGAAGGATCTAGTTTCCTGCTCTCCAGCTGACCCTAGGCAAGACACACTTGTCCCAGGCAACCCCGGGGAATCTGCTCCCTGCTCGCCAGCTCGACATGCAGGAGCCACGTGGCAGCCTCGCCTTTGTGCTTCTGGCTTGGCTGGATCCCTAGGGGAGAGGCGAAAGGCTTAAAACTTCTGAGAGTACTGCCCGCAATTTACATTCGTGCGACAGGACACAGAGGGACCCTGTTTCCTGCTCTCCAGCTGACCCTAGGCAGGATGCACTCATCCCAGGCAACCCCCCGGGGAAACTGGTCCCCGCTCGCCAGCTCGACCTGGAGGGACGCATGGCAGCCGCGCCTTTGTGCTTTTGGCTCTGCGGGATCCCTAGAGGGAAGCCAAAGGCTTAAAACTTCTGAGAGTTTTGCCCAGGAGGTTATATTTCGGCGACAGGACACAGAGGGACCTGGTTTCTTGCTCTCCAGCTGACCCTAGGCAGGACGCACTCGTCCCAGGCAACCCCCTGGGGAAACTGTTCCCCACTCGCCAGCTCGACATGGAGGAGACTGGAGCAGCAGCTTCTGGCTCAATCCCAAGGGGGTAGGCGAGAGGCTTGAAACTGCCCCGAAGGGCGCCTGCAAGTTTACTTTTCTGGCAATTTCAATGGGACTAACAGACGGAGATCTGGAAATGAGGCCTGGCCTGGGATATAGAGCACGGCCCACCTTGGCTACGCCCCCGGCGCAGGGAGTTTACACATCCAAAAAAGTGACTTGCAACGCTTGGTTCAAGAAGGGACTGGGGTGCCGCCACTCTTCCACCCACAACCACCAAAGCAGGACTCCCGCAGGACTCACTGGATCAAACCACGCCAATCCCTGCTAGAGAGCTGCCCTCTCCTTTTTCCTTTTCTTTCTTTTCTTGTCTTGTCTTGTCTTGTCTTTTTACCAGAGCCAGAGCAAGACGAACATGGATGCACTGCCCTGATTAATTCTGGTCACTGGCTTGCTTAAACAGTCACATTTAATCCATTCTCTAGATGTAAATTCTACACCTACCTACTTTTCATCTCTTTCTCTCTGGAGTAATCAGACTATATAGTTTTTCTGGATAGCATCATTGTCAATTCTTTCCCCTCCAACCATATTCCACTCCTTTGCTCTTTGAAATAAGCCTCTTATTCCTTCTGCCTACTCATGTCATTTCCAATTTCACTTCATCCCCGCCCATGTTCTCTATGCTCTTCCACCAGGACTGCATACACCCAATTATTTATTTGTAGCTGGGAAATCTGGTTATATGCTGTAAAGTGTTCTTTGTCTATTGGTTTTCTTCTTTTCTCCTTTTCTTTTCTTCTTATTTTCTTTTTTATGTATTTTTATCTCTGATTACATGCCTTCACTCCTTCCTCTTTTCTTTTTTTTTTTTCATATTCCCTTTCAGTTTGCGTGTTTGTGCATTTGTGTGCCTTTGTTCCCTGTGTGTGTATCTGTCTATTTTCTTCTCCAGGGCTACCTCAAGAAACAAGCCAAAATACACATGGTGGAGGCTCTCAAATACCACTACAAGTAGGAAAATAAAATAACCAAGGTCTCAACAAGAAAGACCAAGTGATACCATTCAAAGAACACTTTCTGAAAGGATAGGCCCTGAACAGTCAAAGAGCCTTCTTTGGTACAGCCGTTCTCACAGGTGCAGAGTGCATAACAAGCTTTTAAAACTAACAAGAGATAGTAAGCTAACTAAAATGATTAAGGAAAAAACTCTCCTCCAAAGAAATTCCAGGAAGAATTGACAACTAAAGAACTGCTCAAAACAGATATAAGCAAAATAACTGATTAAGAATTTAGAACAATAATCATAAATTAATCGCTGGGCATGAAAAAAGCATGGAAAACATCAGAGAAACTATGGCTACAAACACTATGGAGCTTAAGAATAGTTATGATGAATTAAAAAATGTGATAAATGAGATACATAATAAACTGGAGCCGTCCAATGCACAGATTGAAGAGGCAGAAAGGAGAATAAGTGATTTAGGAGAATCAAATACAGAAAAAGAAGAAACCGAAAACAAAAAAGAGATAAACTGATCCAGAAATAGGAAAGAAGAGATCGAGAGTTCAGCGATACAATCAAAGAGAACTATATCCGTATCATAGGAATCCCAGAAGAGGAAGAGAGAGGGAAAGGTGCTGAAGGAGTCCTGGAACAAATTATAGCAGAGAACTTTCCCAACCAGGGGAGGGAAGTAGATGTTGACATTCAAGAGGCACAGAGAACCCCCCTCAGACGTAACTGATTCAATCTTCACATGACATATCATAGTGAAAATGGCAAAATATAAGGACAAAGAGAGAATTTTGAAAGCAGCTAGGGATAAAAGGGCCCTAGCATACAAAGGGAGGCCTATTAGAGTGGTGACAGACCTATCTACTGAAACTTGGCAGGCCAGTAAGGAAGGGCAGGAATCCTTCAAAGTGACGGACAGAAACAATATGCAGCCAAGAATCCTCTACCCAGTAAGCCTATCATTCAGAATAGAAGGAGAGATAAAAGTCTTTCAAATAAACACAAATTTAAAGAATTTGTCACCACTAAATCAGCCCTACAAGAAATCTTGAGGGGGACTCTCTGAGGGAAATGTTCCAAAGAATGCAAGATGCTAGAGACACCACCGCAAGCATGAATCCCACAAAGGACACGACGACTCTAAACCCATGTATTTCAATAACAACACTGATGTAAATGGACTAAATGCCCCCAATCAAAAGAAATAGAGTAGCAGAATGGATTAAAAAAAAAAAAAACCTAATCCTCTATTTGCTGTCTACAATAAACTCATTTTAGACTGGAGGACACCTTTAGATTGAAAGTAAGGAGATGGAGAAATATATATCATGCGATTGGAAGGCAAAACAAACAAACAAACAAACAAACTGGTAGTAGCTATACTTATATCAGACAAACTGGACTGTAAAGACAGTAACAAGGGATGAAGAAGGACATTATATAATAATTAAAGGGTCTATCCATCAGGAAGAGCTAACAATTATAAATGTCTACACACCAAATATGGGAGCACCAAAATACATAAAACAATTAATCACAAACAGAAACACTCTTATCGATACGAACATGCTAATAGGAGGGGACTTTAATACTCCACTTACAGCAAAGGACAGATCAACTAAGCAGAAAATCAATAAAGACACAATGGACTTAAATGACACATTGGACCAGATGGATTTGACAGATATATTTAGAACTTTACATCCTGAGGATATGGAATTCACTTTCTTCTCACGTGCGCATGGCACATTCTCCAGGATAGATCACATACTGGGACATAAAGCAGTCCTTAATAAATATAAAAGAATTGAGATAATACCACGCACACTTTCAGATCACAATGCAATGAAACTCGAAATCAACCACGGGAAGAAGTCTGGAAAACTCCCAAAAACATGGAGGTTAAAGAACACCCTACTAAGAACGAATGGGCCAATCAGGCAATTAGAGAAAAAAGTAAAAAATATATGGAAACAAATGAAAATGAGAATACAACAATCCAAACTCTATGAGATGCAGCGAAAGCAGTCCTAAGAGGAAACTACGTTGCACTCCAGGCCTATTTCAAGAAATTAGAGAGAGGGCAAGTGAAAATCTAAAAGCGCACCTAAAGCAACTAGAGAGAGAGCAACAATAGCGCCCCAAACCTAGTAGAAGAAAATAAATAATAAAAATCAGGGCAGAAATAAATAATATAGAAACCAAAGAAACAGTTGAACAGATCCATGAAACCAAGAGTTGGTTTTTTGAAAAAATAAAAAAAATTGACAAACCTCTAGCCAGGCTTTTCACAAAGAAAAAAGAGAGCACTCAAATAGACAAAATCATGAATGAAAATGGACTGGTTACAACCAACCCCTCAGAAATACAAACAATTATCAGGGAATACTATGGAAAACTATATGTCAACAAGCTGGACAACTTAGAAGAAATGGACAAATTCCTAAACACACACTCACTACCAAAATTCACACGGGAAGAGATAGAAAATCTGGACAGACCCACAACAAGTGAGGAAACTGAATCAGTTATTCAAAATCTCCCAACAAATAAGAGCCCTGGGCCAGACAGCTTCCCTGGGGAATTCTACCAGACATTTAAAACAGAAGTAATATACATTCTTCTCACACTATTCCAAAAAATAGAAATAGAAGGAAAACTTCTAGACTCATTTTATGAAGCCAGCATCACTTTGATTCCCAAGCCAGACAGAGACGCAGCAAAAAACGAGAACTACTGGCATATATCCTTGATGAATACAGATGCAAAAATCCTCAACAAGATACTTGCAACTCGAATCCAACAGCACGTAAAAAGAATTATCCACTAACATCAAGTGGGATTCATTCCTGGATTACAGGGCTGGATCAGTACTCGCAAATCAATCAATGTAATACATCACATCAACAAAAGAAAAGATAAAAATCATAGGATCCTGTCGATAGATGCAGAAAAAGCATTTGACAATATACAGCATCCCTTCTTAATAAAGACCCTTGAGAAAGTCAGGATAGAAGGAAGTTGCTGAATCATAAAAGCCATCTGTGAGAAGCCCTCAGTTAACATCATCCTCAGTGGGGAAAAACTGAGAGCTTTCCCCCTGAGAACAGGAACACGACAGGGATGTCTACTCCCACTACTGTTGTTTAACATAGTGCTGAAAGTCCTAGCATCAGCCATCAGACAACAAAAGGAAATCAAAGGCATCAGAATTGGCAAAGAAGAAGTCAAACTTTCAGTTTTCACAGACGACATGATTCTCTACATAAAAAACCCGACAGACTCCACCAGAAGCCTACTAGAACTGATCCAAGAATTCAGCCAACTTGCAGGGTACAAAATCGATGTACAGAAACCGGTTGCTTTTTTATACACCAACAATAAAGCAACAGAAAGAGAAATCAAGAAACTGATCCCATTCACAATTGCACAAAAAAACCCATAAAATACGTAGGAATAAACCTAACCAAAAATACAAGAGATCTATATGATGAAAACTATAGAAAACTTATGAAGGAAATTGAAGGAGACACAAAGAAATGGAAAAAAATTCCATGCTCATGGATTGGAAGAATAAATATAGTTAAAATGTCATTACTACCCAAAGCAATCTACACATTCAATGCAATCCCAATCAAAATTGCACCAGCATTCTTCTCAAAACTAGAACAAACTATCCTAAAATTTGTATGGAACCACAAAAGACCCCGAATAGCCAAAGTAATATTGAAGAAGAAAACCAAAATGGGAGGCATCACCATCCCAGAATTTAGCCTCTACTACAAACCTGTCATCCTCAAGACAATATGGTATTGGCACAAAAACAGACACATAGACCAATGGAAAAGAATTGAGAACTCAGAGCTGGACCAAATTAATCCTTGACAAAGCAGGAAAGAGTATCCAATGGAAAAGAGACAGCCTTTTTAACAGATGGTGTTGGGAGAACTGGACAGCAACATGCAGAAGAATGAAACTAGATCACTTTCTCACACCATACACAAAAATAAACTCAAAATGGATAAAGGACCTGAACGTGAGACAGGAAACTATCAAAACCCTAGAGGAGAAAGCAGGAAACAACCTCCTTGACTTCAACCACAGCAATTTCTTACTTGACACATCCCCAAAGGCAACGGAATCAAGAGCAAACATGAACTATTGGGACCTCACCAAGATTAAAAGCTTCTGCACGGTAAAGGAAACAATCCATAAAACTAATAGTCAACCGACGGAATCGGAAAAGATAGTTGCAAATGACATATCAGAGAAAGGGCTAGTATCCAAAATCTGTAAGGAACTCAATAAACTCCACACCCTAAAAACAAACAGTCCAGTGAAGAAATGGGCAGAAGTTATGAACAGACACTTCTCCAAAGAGGACATCCAGATGGCCAACAGACACATGAAACGATGCTCCGCATCCCTCCTCATCAGGGAAATACAAATCAAAACCACACCGAGATACCACCTCGTGCCAGAGTGGCTAAAATGAGCAAATCAGAGGACTCTAGATGCTGGCGAGGATGTGGAGAAACGGGCACCCTCCTACACCGTTGCTGGGAATGTAAATGGATACAGCCCCTCTGGAAAACAGTGTGGAGGTTCCTCAAAATATTAACAATAGAATTCCCCTATGACCCAGCAATAGCACTACTAGGAATTTACCCAAGAGATACAAGAGTGCTGATGCACAGGTGCACATATACCCCAATGTTCATGCCAGCACTCTCAACAATACCTAAAACATGGGAAGATCCTAAGTGTCCATCAACTGATGAATGGATCAAAAATATTAGGTTTATCTATACGATGGAATACTACATGACAATGAGAAAGAATGAAATCTGTACATGTGTAGCAACATGGATGGACCTTGAGGGCGTTATGCTGAGCGAAATAAGTCAGGCAGAGAAGGACAGCTACCCTATGTTTGCACGTATAGGAGGATTAGGAGTAACGTAACGGAGGAACGTGGGGGATAAGAAGGTGGGAAACAGGGGGAGAGGGAGGGAGGCAAACCATGGGAGACACTGAATGTTGAGAGCAAACTGAGGACTGATGGGTATAGGGGAGAGGGGAAGGAGGATGAGGGCATGGAGTAGGGCACTTGTGGGAATGAGCACTGGGTGTTGTAGGAAACCAACATGACAATAAACTGTTTAAAAAATGAGTCTAATGAGTACAATTCTAGAATTTTTCTTATTATAAAGACGTGCTTATTTTATTTTGGTAGATGACATCCATAGATTTATTTTTCTTTTTTTTAATTTTAGTTTTCTTTTTCTTTTGCAATGAAGTTGATTTTTCTGGAAAAATCATGATAGATAGTGGCTGTATGTTCAGACACATGTACATTACTCTCTTTTGTAATCAGCTCCCATAGTAGTGATTCTTGAGTATGGACTATATTTTCCTCAAATCCACTATTTGGAATATGGGTCCTGACAGCCACCACGTCTCAATCTCCTAGAAAATTCTGTGTTCATAGGATTCAGAGTTTAAGTCAAATGTTGCAGAGAATATCATTTGCCACAGTTGCCTATAGACCAGTATCCTGTGTGTGCAGAAGCCATTCATAGGAGTGAGTCAAAGTGGTCAAAACTATGCAGACAACAGTAGTGCTCAAGTGTGAGGGGACACTGATGTACAAAGACATTTCACACAGCATAACCCGTTAGGGATGTCTACCCAGACTCTTCCTATAGCTTCTCATCCCTAGAGAGAAGCTTTCAATCCCCTCAGTGCTGCCCAGGGTCCACAGGGAAGAGGAGGTGTAGTCACCTGGGGGTCACGTGAGAGGAAAGAATGTGTCGTTTGGCACAGAAAGGGCCATGTGTACATGTGGATCCGTCACTGGCCTGGGCTTGATCTTTATCTAAGGGGAGTTTGTGTAGTGACACCATTTCCATCCTGACCCATGAACAGCCAAGGAAGCTGAGGACAGAATCACCCTGAAGGCTCTGAGTAGAGTTCAAGTCCATCCCAAGGTAATGTTAGGCAAGCAACATAAAGGGACACCTGAACTGATCCTAATGCAAGGGAGAGTAGACAAAACAGTGGAGAGGCAGGAGGTGTCTGTGATGGGCTCTGGTCATGTTGTCACTCAATGGCATGTCTGGGTCTCGATACCAGGGGGCATACATTGTCCATTTCTGAGGGTTAAGGGGTGATCAGAGGTAGGAACTCTGCCAGCTGCTCAGGACTCACAGCTGTGACCTCACTCCCCCCCCCACCCCGGCCTGAAACATCCTCAGGCAGAGGGACCTGATCAAGGGCCATGAAGGGTCTAAGAGCTGGGAGTCTCATTTGCATGAAAGGGCCCACCCTCTCTCAGAGGATGAAGAGGGGGAGGGAAAGGTTAGGGGAGGCTCTGCTCAGCTGTAGAGCCACAGAAGGCAGGATTGGTGATGACCTCCACCATGGCCTGGTCCTCTCTTGTCCTCACCCTCCACGCTCACTGCACAGGTGACTGAATGTAAAGACAGGCCAATGGGCCTTGGGAGGACAGGTGGGGTCCTGCTTCCTCCTTTTATCTCCAGACCCCAGCATCACCTTCTCTGTGTCCCTCCCCCAGTCTGTGTAGACTCAGCCGCCATCAGTGTCTGGTGTCCTGGGTCAGAGGGTCACCATCTCCTGTACTGGAAGCAGCCCCAACATTGGGGGTGGTTATGGTGTGAACTGGTACCAACAGCTCCCAGGAATGACTCCCAAACTCCTCATCTATTATGATGGCCTCAGACCCTCTGGGGTTTCCAATTGATACCCTGGTTCTACGTCTGGCAGTTCAGCCTCCCTGAGCATCACTGGGCTACAGGCTGAGAATGAAGCTCATTATTACTGCCAGTCATTTGACAGTAACCTCAGAATGACATAGTGCTCCAAGCCTGTGAGGAAGTGAGACACAAACCTACTATCCCCATAGCAGTGGGGTTCCTGTCACCACCCCAATCTTTGGAAAACTCAGCTGCTTCCTGGAGTCTGAGACCCACCTGAAGGAGCTTTGTCTACAGAATCTTGCCACATGTCTTACATTCTGGTCCCAAAGCTGGCTCTTGAAAGCAAGAGATACTGTGATTTTCCCAAATTGGGCAGAAATTTTTGGCTGCCAGTAACAGGATGCCCTTAAGACAGAGTCCATGGCAGATGAATAAAGGAGTAAGTATACAGAATTCAGCTCTGTCTGAGTCAGGACACATCAGGAATGTTCCCTATGTGTCCTGGTACTAACAGGTTCCATGAATGGGCCCCTAAATCCTCATCTACTATGATGGTTAAACCTCTGGGGACCCTGATCTATTCTCTGTCTCCATGTCTGTCAGTTCTGGCTCCCTGACCATCACTGGGCTGAGGTCTGAGGAGGAGACCACTCCTCACTGCCCCTCCTTTGACAACATTTCAGGGTTCATTCAAGCCCCAGTCCTGTGGGAATTGAGACCAGAGCCCCTGTCTCCTTTCCTGGGAGAAGGCGCCCCAGGAAAGGAGGCTCAGCCTGTGACTTCTGCTTCTGCTGCTCCTGCTGCTACCACCCTGTACCCAGGTGCATGCAGCAGTACTACCTGGGAATGAGGGCTCCTCCTTCCCTTTTGTCCCCAAAGTCACTCGCTGCAGCCTCTTCCAAGACTAACGGTGTCAAAGGACACAGAAAGGTCATCTCCCCCATCAGGATGAGACACAAGTTCTTTTTGCACTGAAGTTCACAGACTGGTGGTAGCAGGTCCAGAGTGCTCATCTCATACCTGGAGTCTGAAGAGTCAGGTCTCTCCATCCTTGATCAATTACATATTTCTATAAGTTTTAAGTGTTCTGTCACCTCTTTAGACCTCAATAGAAAATTCGTATTCTTTTTGCTCGTTGGAAAAATTTCTTTTTCTCACTTCTCCACCAGCACTGGGGTATTTTAGGCTACATCATACATTTGAATCTTTTGGAATGACTACCTGTTTATGCCCATCAATCATAAATCTAACCAGTGATTTTTTCCTGTTTACTTGCATTGTCTAATAAGTGAAGAATGATGATGAGTAATAATGGATTTAAGTTCACAGTTATCTGTTCCCGATTTTGTGCAAATGTCCTCCCTCCTCATGCCACTAGCTAATTTCTAGGCTGTGGAAAGGAGCCATATATCTGTGAAATAGGGTGTGGTACCATGTTATAAATATTCTGGTCTATTTCTATTTTATGTAGTTTTTATTATGATTTTTCTTTCATTTGGTCAAAGGGTCATTAAAGATCTGTTGAGATAATATGATTTTTATTTAGTTATCTATTAATATGATGTCTTATATTGAGTATTTATTAATTTAGAACCAACTTGTATTCTTGGAAGAACTCACATATGGTCATGGTATACCAATATATTAATCTCATATTGCGATCTTTATGATGATATTTTATATAGAATATGCACAAATATAATACTGGTCTGCAATTTTCCTTTTACTATATTTTATTTACCAGGTGTGGGTTTCACTGTTTTATATATTTTCTATAGGACTTTAAATTATCCATTGTTTTCAATGTTTTCTGTGAAACTAATTACATTTGATTATTTTTATAGGAATAATTCCTTAATAATATAGTCTTTTTTTTCCTGAGGAAATTGGTCGTTGGTTCTTTTCTTTTTCTAGTGGAAACATTTTTTAATCTTTCTGGTAAAATATGACTTTCATGTATTATTAATGCACTTAAGAGTATGGTTTTTCTAATTTTTAATTTTGTCCACATGTCATTTTTAAAATTTTGCTTATTTGTGTATTATGCATTTCCATTCAAAAGTTAGTAATTCTAACATTTTATTCTGTCATTCAAAAAACAATTCTAAAGTGTCAATTAAATTTATTCTTTTCTGATCATTTTTATTGTTATATTTATTATTGTAGTGAAATATGAATTCTTATTTGCCTTTTTATTTTCTTGTACCTGGCAGACTCTAAATTCTCCTCTTAATTGTGTTTTTCTCAACTACCTGTATGCAGCTATCATGTAAAGAATGTCTGCTCTATTTGTAACAGGACATGCTGAGCCTTTTTCTCTCTACATGGCATTAGCTCCTCATTCAGGACATAGAATACCCCTAGGATGACAAAACTGGGGATAATTTGGGTTCTTACATGGCACAGATTTATTCACTGAAATGGTTCCATTGTGATCAAATATAATTAAGGAGTATTGATAAGGGATCCTGTAGGAAATACCACATAGACGTAAAATGGGATTATATGGTGACTTAATGGAACATTAAAACCATGACTTAGTAACAATGGGACCAGTGATGTTTGTGTAAGATGGGGCAGAGTAATGTGGGGATGAAGCAGACCAACCGGGGATTCCTCCAGGCTATGGTAACCACACAGGGAGAGGACCTGGGAAATCACTGATCCCGACACCCATATTCCCTCTGTAGATGTGAGAAGGCACTTTAAATACAGGTTGTGATTCTGTGAACACCTCCATAGCTGGCTCAGTCTTTCCCAGAAAGAGTGTGAGGATGCCCCACAGCAGATGAGGTGCTGGTAGCCTCTTCTTGTGGGGTTATGTGTCGATGGCCACTTGTGCCCAGTGAAAAATATTGTGTTCCCAGACTTTGCTTCCTTGTGACCATGACTTCTCAAGGTCTTTGCAGGACACAAAGCACAAAGCTAGCATTGCCTCACCACTTGTTTTGATCTCTCTGTAGAATTAAATCATGCAAAGGGCTAGAGAAAGCAAAGAATAAGATGAGATTTGATAAAGGACTACATGTGAGTTAGGGTTCTCCTGAGAAACAGAGCCAATAAGATGTATGTATGTATGTGTAATATAATGTACATATATGTGCATGTCTATGTGTATGTAGATGCATATCTATCTGTCTATTTGTCTATCAATCCATCTGAGAGATTTATTTTAAGTAATTTTTAGCCATTGTTGTAGAGGTTGGAAAGTCCAAAATCCATAGTGTGGACTGGAAGGCCACAGACCCAGGAGAAGAAGTGCAGATGTTGTAGTTCTGTTCTGAGGGCAATGTGTTCCCAGAATTCCTTCTTTCTGTGTAAGGTCAGTCTTTTCTCCATCAAGGCCTTCAACTGATTGGATGAGGCCCACTCACATTATGGATGGTACTTGGCTTTAATCAAAGTCTACTGATTTAATTCCAGTTTTAAAAATGTATTTATTTATTTGAGAGAGAGAGCACAGTGGGGAGGGTCAGTGAGAGAAGGGGAGAGAGAATCCCAAGCAGGCTCCATGCTTTTAGCTCAGTCCTGATGCAGGGCTCAATCTTATGAACCATGAGATCATGATCTCAGCTGAAATCAAGAGTCAGATGCTTAACCAACTGAGACACCCAGGCGCCCCCACTCATTTAATTCTTAATCTCATTTGAAATATATATTCACAGAAACTACTAGAATCATGTTAGACCAAACATCTAGCTCTCCATGGCCTACATAATCTACACATGATTTAACCATCACAGATCCGAACCTTTTCCTCAGGGTGTGGAATGGGGTAAAAGATGTGAGGCAGGTGTGCCCTAGGTGAGGCAGATGTGCCCTAGGTGGGGCCTTTAGGATCAAGGTTTCAGGTCGTGGCCACCACATCCTGGATGCCCCTAGCCCTCCCTGTTCTTACTTACCACCAGATGAATGCTTTTTGAGCTCCAGCAGGGGTCCTGCCCCAACTCTGCCCCACTCCCTGCAATGTTGTTCCTGCCCTGTGCTTACAGATCTCTGCACCTCTCCCTGCTGATTCAGCCTCCACCAGGGACAGAGGCCCCAGAACATAAATTTGTTCTCTACTGCCCCCCGATGGAGCAACAGCAGTGGACAGAATGACATGATTTTGATACATCACTACCTGGGTATTTCCTCAAATCTCTGGACTCATTGACTCAACCATGTACCCTGGGACTCAGGTTCCTTTTTTGTCTCCACATCACACTACCTCAACCACACTTATTTCCAATGCACAATGAAGCCAGACGTCACTGACCAACACAACCAAGGCCCCAGTGCTCTTCGACTGCCTCAGGCCCAGAGACATGAGATCCAACCTTTTTGGACCCCACAGTCAATCCCCTCCACCCTGCAGTACTAACTATAGATTGACTACTTCTTCTTCCACTTTGTCTTCTCCTTCTCTTTGTCCTTCTTCTTCTGTTTTTTCTTCTTCTTCCCTGAGATTCCCCTGTCTGTGTCTCCACTGCCCTCTTTCAGGGTCTTGGGCACAGTCTCCACTGACACAGGAAGCCTACATGTCAGCGTCTATGGAACAGAAGGTCACCCTCACCTGCACTGGAAATAGCAACAACATTGGAGTAAATTATGTGGGCTGGTACCAACAGATTTCTCATGGTGTCCCCAAAACTGTGATGCTCAAGACAAGTTAGGTTTCACAGTTCCCAGATCTCTGGCTCCCACTCTGGGAGCAAAGCTTCTCTGACCATATAGCGCCTGTAGCCTGAGGACGAGACCGATTATTACTGCTCAGTGTGGGATGAAAGCATCAATGCTGACACAGTGCTGCAGGCCCATGAGGACCTAAGACAAAATCCTGTTCCTGCCCCTGATGGTCACTCCCGTTACTATCTGTGACAAACAAACAGGGAGACCATGGACACTCTAGAGGTTGTGAGGGTCTGACTAAGCACAGAACAAGCTTAAAAGGTTGGTCACAGTTGCTCTCCCTCATATTGTTTTTCTGAAAACAAAGCAAAACAAACTATTGAGATAATTTTCATGCCACAGAGTTCATTCATTTAAAGTGTATAATTACGTGGTCTTTAGTATATTTACACAGTTGGACAATCTTCATCATGACTGAATTTGCCACATTTCTATCACCTGCAGAGAAACCTTGAACCTACCAGCAGTCAGGTCACTGTCCCCACTGCACTCAGCCCTTTGTAGCTACAAATTCCATTCTGTCTTCAGTGATTTACTGTGGACATTTCATGTGTACTGAAACACTGAACATGTGCCATTTTATGTGCCCCATTCAATCACATTAGAAACATGTGCATTGCTATGGGAACATCACCATCACTATCTTAAGTGTATGGAATGTGTCACTTAGTTGGATATCATTCTAGTGTGGAGCCCATGTTAATCTATCTGGATGGTTCTAATTTTATTGCATAGGCTGCCAAAACAAACATGTGATGCCTTATGTTGCCAAATTCTTATGTGTAATATGCTTTTGGGATTCCTCTAGTCATACCAGGCACTGTAGTTCACTTTTAAAAATTGGTGAATAACATCTCACTGTATGGATGCAGTGCATATCCATTATCCATTTATCAGCTGATGTACATGTGTGTTGTTGATGCCTTCTGTCTATCATGCATATTTCTGCAGTAAACACTCCTTTGCAAATGTTTGTGTGGACATATATTTTAATTTCTTTTGGTTTGATACCTAATAGCTGAATGGCAGGGGGCCATATCATAACTACATTATACACTTCTCAATAAAGTGCCAGACTGTTCTCCAATGTGGCTGCATCAGACTGCATTTCCACTAGCATATATGAGGTTTCCAATGACCATCTTCTCATAAAGCTGAAGTGGTATCTAAGTGGTGCTGACTTGCATTTCCCTAATGGGTAAAGATGTTGATCTCCTTTTCATGGTCTCTACTGTTTCTATCACATTACAGGTGGCCCAGGCTCTGAAAGTCTCTAGGAAGCATTGGCTTTAAGGAACTTTAGACTGGGCTATTGTGGAAATTATAGGCTCAGCCTGCTCATGTGAACACAGCAGAAAAGCCTTGTTCAGGAAGATAATTCTTTCAGAGACCCTGAAATGGGGAGACTGAGGGACAACCCTACCATGTGAGGACCATAAGTTAGGAATGTCCTGTGGAATCTGCCTGTGCCAGGCTCAGCACGTGCAGGACTTTAGACCTGTTCTGGAATCTCTTCCTGACTATGTCATTCGCAAGTCAGCACGGGAGACAAACTTCAGACTCAGCAAGTCTCCCCATGGCTCAGAAGAGAAGGTGCCTCTGGGAACCAGGATATTCTTCCCTGCCAACACACAGCGGCAACTTTATGGACCACACATTCCACAGAATCCAGCCCATCCCTGAAAAAAAAGTGCATAAACACTAGGAAAAAATGAAAAATCCACTCAAGAAGATAGAAAATAAATATATATACTTGCATAAATATAAAGATAAACTTGTTGGTAGTTTGGCTTAATGTTAAAAAATGATAATTATTCTCATTCAATCCATTAATATAACAAAATTTAAATAAATAATTGTCAGAAACTTTGGGAAAGTTAATTTTTCCCCCTAATATTTATAAGGACAATTTTAGGGACAGAAATAGCCTAGAGCATTTTGCAAATGAATGGACAAAGAAGTAGGATATAAATTGTTAGATACTGAGACATTTGTTAAAGCTAAAATAATTTAAACAATGTGACACTGATATGATAATTTAAAAAAAGATATGTGTTAACATCCAAGAAAATAATCTATGCATACAATGCACTTAAGATTGATGTTTCAAGCACAATGCAGCAGTTAGACAAAATAACCTCACACATGAATAGTATACTTTTGAATTCTAGAAAACTGAGATTTGCCATGAGATCTATGAAAAATTAGTTTTTAGGTAAATTTAAAATAGTTTAAATAGAGAAACCCAGAAAGGAGTCAACCACCTGCAATTCTTATCACTAATTCCAGCATGTGGTAGGGGTTTCCCCACACCAGCAAGCAATACTGAGACATCAGCTGGGTCCCTTAAAATCAACTCAATTCTACATTCAGTGCTGGAGATAACACAAATCCCACAGGGCAAGGGCTCAGTCCTGCAAGAATGCCCTCCATTTTGGATGCCAATCACAAGTCTGGGGTGTTACCTGGGCTTTAGGCCCACTTGAAATAGGTTGCAGTTTCCAATCACCTCCTACAGGGATTTGATTAATTTGCTAGAGTGGTTCCCACAATTCAAAGAAAAAACATTTTTTTTTCTGACAAGATTACTGATTCATTATAAAAGGAGAAGCATCCAAATGGAAGAGATGCATAGGGCCAGGTGTGGGTATAGGGCTTGGAGCGTCCATGCCCACTGTGAGCCTGATACGGTTCCAAATCTTCACCTGTCCACCAACCCTGAAGCTCTCTGACCCCCCTACTGTTTAAAAAAATTTTTAGAGAGAGAGAAAATGCAAGTGGGAAAGAGGGAGGGAGAGAGGGAGAGAGACGGAGACAGAGAGAATCTTAAGCAGGTTCCAGACTCAGCACTGAGCCTGATGCGGGGCTCAATCCTACAACCCTGGGTTCATAACCTGAGCCAAAATGAAGAGTTAGATGCTTAACCAACTGAGTCACCCAGGTGCCCTTCCTTTTGAGTTTTAATGGGGACTTCATTACATACACATGATTGATTAAATCACAAGCCATTGGCAATAGATTTAAACTCCAACCCTCCCCACCCAGGTCAGGAGGTGGTATTGATAGTTCCAACCCTCTACTCACAAGTGTGAGTGCTGGCAACAATCCCCCTATCCTTAGTTGCTTTCCAAAAGTCACTTTACCCAAAGGCACCTTTACCACTGGCATCACTTGCAAAGTACATCTTTTTGTTTGCTCTGCAGTTGCTGAGGGGTGGGCATGAGAACTCCCCCTACTGGTCTCCCAGCAGCATTTTAAAGGAAATTTTTCTTTCATTAATTTTGATGCTATGTATACACGTTTACACTCCCATAGATCAGGGCTCCTTCTTTTTTTTTTTTTTTTTAATTTTTTTAAATGGTTTTATTTATTTCTAGGAGAGAGAGAGAGACAGCGTGAGCAGGGGAGGGTCAGAGAGAGAGGGAGTCACAGACTGAAACAGGCTCCAGGCTCCAAGCTGGCAGTCAGCACAGAGCCCAACGCGGGGCTCGAACCCACAAACCGCGAGATCATGACCTAAGTGAAAGTCGGACGCTTAACCGACTAAGCCACCCAGGCGCCCCGATCAGGGCTCCTTCTAAGAGTGAGAAAAGGTATAATAATCATGTGCAGCACTACAAGATCACAGCATTTAGAAATCTTACTTGGATGCTGGAATAGACTGGGATTCTGTAAGCTGCAGAAACAGCTGGTCTATCAGGGCTTTGGGCCATGGTAAGGTGTGTGCCCTCCATCCTGACCCATGAGCAGCCAAGGAGCTAAGCATACACTCACCCTGAGGAGTCTGAGTAGAATGTAAAGTCTGTCCTGAGATGATGGGAGGCCACATAAGCGGAAACCTGGCCTGGTTGTAATGCAGGCTCGGATCAACACAATGTCACACCATGTTGTGTCTAGGCTTGGAGACCAGGGTGCATGTGGGTTGCGTTTCTGAAGGGTCAGGGATGAATTTGACCTAAGACCTGCCACCTGGCACTTCCTGTGCCCTCTACTCAGAACTCAAAACTGGGGCCTCCCCACCCCTTGACTCCACCCAGGCACTCCCCTATCAGTCCCTTGACATTCTCAGACAGAGGGACCTGACCCAAGGCCAGTGAGGGCACAGAGAGCTTGGGTCTCATTTGCAAGAATGGGCCCTCCTTCTTTCAGAAGATGAAGAGGGGAAGGGAGTGAATAGGGGAGGCTCTACTCAGCTGTGGGGCCACGGAAGGCAGGAACAGTGATGGTCTGCACCATGCCTTGCATCCCTCTCCTCCTTGCCCTTCTTGTTCACTGTAGGGGTGACTGGATTCAGGGACAGGGAAGTGGTCCAGGGAGGAATCTTCGGCTTTTTATCTTCCTCGTGTGTCTAGACCCCAGCATCACCCTTCCTTTGTCTCTCTCCCCGTTGCAGAGCTGTAGGCCCAGTCTGTGCTATTTAGCCATCCTCAGTGTCTGGGACCCTGAGTCAGAGGTTCTCCATGCCCTGCACTGGAAGCACTGACAACCAAAATTAGTTATGGTGATTATGTGTACTGGTACCAGCAGCTCCCATGAGTGTCCCCCAGACTTCTCATATATTAAGATAACAATTGACGATTGATGCTCAGGAGTCCCTGATTGATTCTATAGTTCCAGGTCCTGAAGCTTGAGCTCCTTGACCATCACTGGCCTCATGCTGAGGCTGCAGCTGATTATTATTCCAAGCCTGTGAGACCGTCTTAGTGCTAACATAGTGTCCCAGGTCTATGGGGAATTGAGAGAAAAATTTACTGTCCTCATAATGATGTGGATCCCTGTGCAGCCCCCACTCTGTCTGTCACAATAGTTGCTTCCTTTGTTTGTTTGGGTGAAAACTAGGGTCTGGGATCCATTCGTCGGGAACTTGCTATAAAGAATGGAAATCATTCTCTCAAATTCTGCCCCCAAGCTTGCGGTTGGCAACAATATATTGTCTATTTTTCTCTAATCAGGGATAAATCTCTGGATTCTGGCACAGGTTATCCTGGGTACAAAGCCCATGAGAGGTGGAGTCAGTCTGCTTGGGCTGCCATTGTGTAATAACACAGGCTGTGTGGCTTAACCAACAGAAGCGCATTTTCTCAATGTGGAGATGGGAGGATCCAGTTCAAGGTCTTTGTAGATCTGCTCTTCTGAGGTCTTTCTTGTAGATGGCTGCATTCTTGTGGATCCACACCATTTGTCATCCCCTGCTTGAGGCTTGCAAGGATGTGCTGGTAAGCAGTGTTAGGACAGGCTCATTATGTCCCAGGGAACACTGTCTTGAAGAAATAAGGAAACTACTAGAAACCCAATGGGAAAGCACCTAAAGAAGTCAAAATCTAGGGAGGAGGCAAGATGGTGGAGAAGTAGAGAGCTCCGTACATTTCACTTGCCTCCATCTCTCAAGCAGAGAAGGCCAGAAGCCATAGGAACTCTTATAGAATCCAGGAGGTTGGGAGGAAAAGGAGACAGAGTCCGCTGAGTAAACCTTATAGCGTGATTGTGAAGTGGGGAAGATAAAATCGGGCCAGGACTGGAGACACAGAAGGGGGGGGATCCCCCTTTGCAGGGAGCCACGATGAGTCTAGGGGAAAAAAAGAGTGGCCAAAACTGCTCAAGAAACTGTCCCTATCGCTGGAAAAGAGAAAACCTCCACTCGAGACACAGAGGGGTCCAGTTTCCTGTTGTCCAGCTGACCCTAGGCAGACACACTGGTCTCAGGCGGTCCCAGGAGAAACTGTTCCTCACTGGCCAGCTCGACCTGGAGGGGACGCGAGCAGCACCTGAAGCCTTGTTTTTGTGCTTCTGGCTCAGCTGGACCTCCAGGAGGGAGGCGAGAGGCTTGAAACTGCTCTGAGGGACTTGCCCGCAAATTTATATTTCAGGTGACGGGACACAGAGGGACCGGTTTCCTGCTATCCAGCTGACCCCAGGCGGGACGCATTGGTGCCAGGCGACCCAGGGAGAAACTGCTCCTCACTCGCTAGCTCAACCTGGAAAGGACACGAGCAGCACCTGAAGCCTCGCCTTTGTGCTTATGGCTCGGCTGGATCCCCAGGGGGAAGGCGAAGCCTTGAAACTCCTCTGAGGGACTCACCTGAGAGTTTATATTTGGGGCAATATCAAAGGGGCACGTGGCCTACGACCTGGAAACGAGGCCTGGCTTGGAATATAGAGCACAGCCCACCTTGGCTACGCCCCCGACACAGGGACATCACACCCAAAAGAGTGAGTTGCAACACTTGCTTCAAGAAGGGACTGGGGCGCTGCCACTTTTCTCCCCACAACCACCAAGGCAGGACCCCCGTGGGATGCACTGGACCAAACCACGCCCTTCCCACTAGAGAGCTGCCTTTTTTATTTTTATTTTTTCTAACCAGAGCCGGGCAAGACCAACATGGATGTACTGCCCTGATTAATTCTGGTCACTGGCTTGCTTAAACAGTCACTTTTAATCCATTCTCTAGATGTAAATTTGTTGCGGGCGAAATGACACAAAGGACAAGACACACACAAAAGACAGACACAGACACAACTCCGGCCGGAGGAACAATTCTACACAAGCCCCTCTTGCGGTTTATTTCATACCCCGGTAACTGGATACAAACTGAAATCTACAAGATGCATTCCTTTACCAATTAAGGGCAAGTAGCCAAACACATTTCAAGGACAGGGGGGAGCAAAGGGAGGAAGCGACCACAACATGTTTACTAAGAGGCCTGCTCACAATTCCAGCCTTCTCCTTACTTCTAAGGAGGGCATGTTCCCTCGTTTGCGAGTGGACCATTCAACTTGGATATTGTGTGCAGGCCTCCTGGCAGAGCATCCTGTTTGCAGGCATGCTTTGCCCAGGCAAGGAGCCCCGTGCGCAGGCACATCCCCGCGTCCCTAACCACGCTTTCTTGTGGTCACTGTCGGGCTCCCACAAAATTCTACACCTCCACCGCTACCTTTTTTTCTTTCTCCCTCTCTAGAGTAATCAGACTATATAGTTTCTCTGAGTAGCATTATCGTCATTTCTTTCACCTCCTCTCCAACCATATACCCCTTTCTCTCTCTGAATTAAGCCTCTTAGTCTTTCTACCTGCTCATTTCATTTCCAATTTTGCTTCCTCCCCACCCTATCATTTCTCTCTTTGAATATGCTCTTTCATCAGCACAGCATACACCCAGCTCTTTATTTGTAGCTGGGAACTCTGGTTCTATGCTTTAGACTATGCTTTGTTTATTGTTTTTTTTTTTTTTCCTTTTTTCCTTTATTTTTTTTTTTTTTTTTTTTTTTTTTTTTTTTACTTTTTTTTTTTTTTTTTTTTTTTTTGTTTTTGTGTTTGTTGGATTTGTCTGTGTGTTTGTGTGCCTTTGTTCCCTGTGGGATTTTCAGTCTTTTTTTTTTTTTCCAGGGCTACCTCAAGAAACAAGCCAAAGTACACATGGTGGAGAGTCCCAAATACCACTACGAGTAGGAAAATAAAATAACCAAGGACTCAACAATGGAGACCAAGAGACATCATTCAAAGAACACTTTCTGAACGGACAGGCCCAGTACAGTCAAAGAGCCTTCTTTGTACAAGAGCACTCACAGGTCAGAGTGTATAACAAGCTTTTAACACTACAAAAGACAGAAAGTTAACCAAAATGACGAAAAGAAAGAGCTCTTCTCCAAAGAAATTCCAGGAAGAATTGACAACTAAAGAACTGCTCAAAACAGATATAAGCAAAATAACTGAACAAGAATTTAGAACAATAATCATAAATTAATCGCTGGGCATGAAAAAAGCATGGAAAACATGAGAGAAACTATGGCTACAAACACTATGGAGCTTAAAAATAGTTATGATGAATGAAAAAATGCGATAAATGAGATACATAATAAACTGGAGCCGTCCAATGCACAGACTGAAGAGGCAGAAAGGAGAATAAGTGATTTAGAAGACACAATTATAGAAAGATAAGAAACAGAGAAAAAAAGAGATAAATTGATCCAGGAACACGAAAGGAGACTTTGAGAGCTCAGCGATACAATCAAACGGAACAATATCCGTATCATAGGAATCCCAGAAGAGGAAGAGAGAGGGAAAGGTGCTGAAGGAGTCCTGGAACAAATTATAGCAGAGAACTTCCCCAAACTGGGGAAGGAAACAGACGTTGAAATCCAAGAGGAACAGAGAACTTCCCTCAGACATAACTTGAATCAATCTTCAGCATGACATATCATAGTGAAACTGGCAAAATGTAAGGACAAAGAGAGAATTCTGAAAGCAGCTAGGGAGAAAAGGGCCCTAACATACAAAGTGAAACCTATCAGAGTGGTGACAGACCTATCTACTGAAACTTGGCAGGCCAGAAAGGAATGGCAGGAGATCTTCAGTGTAATAAACAAAAAAATATGCTGCCAAGGGTTCTCTGTCCAGCAAGCCTGTCATTCAGAATAGAAGAGGAGATAAAAGTCTTTCCAAATACAAAAATTGAAAGAATTTGTCACCACTAAACCAGATATACCAGAAATCCTGAGGGGGATTCTCTGAGGGAAATATTGCAAGGAACACAAGACACCAGAGACAACACCACAAGCATAAATCCCACAAAGGACACGATGACTCTAAACCCATATTTCTCAATAATAACCCTGAATGTAAATGGACTAAGTGTCCGCAATCAAAAGACATAGGGTAGCAGAATGGATAAAAAAACAAAAACAAAACAAAACAAAAAAAACCCACCAAAATCCATTTATTTGCTGTCTACAAGAAAATCATTTTAGACTGGGGGACACCTTTAGATTGAAAGTAAGAGGATGGAAAATATCTATCATGCTACTGGAAGGCAAAAGAAAGCTGGAGTAGCTATACTTATATCAGACAAACTGGACTTTAAAGTAAAGACAGTAACAAGGGATGAAGAAGGGCATTATATAACAATTACATGGTCTATGTATCTGGGGAGCTAACAATTATAAATGTCTATGAACCTAATATGGGAGCACCTAAATATATAAAACAATCAAAACAGAAACAATCTTATGGAGGAGAATGTGCTAATAGTAGGGGACTTTAATACTCCACTTACAGCAATGGATAGATCAACTAGGCAGAAAAATCAATAAAGACACAATGGACTTGAATGACACATTGGACCAGATGGATTTGACAGATATGCTTAGAACTTTACATACTGAGGCTATGGAATTCTTTCTTCTCAAGTGCTCATGGCACATTCCCCAAGACAGAGCACATACTGGGACATAAAGCAGCCCTCAATAAATATAAAAGAATTGAGATCATATCATGCACACTTTCAGATCACTATGCTATGAAACTTGAAATCAATCACAGGAAGAAGTCTGGAAAACCTCCAAAAACATGGAGGTTAAAGAACACCGTACTAAATAAAGAATGGGCCAATCAGGCAGTTAGAGAACAAATTTAAAAATATATGGAAACAAATGAAAATGAAAATACAACAATCCAAACTCTATGGGATGCTACAAAGGCAGTCCTAAGAGGAAAGTACATTGAACTCCAGGACTATTTCAAGAAATTAGAAAAAGCACAGGTGCAAAATTTAAGCGCACCTAAAGGAACTAGAAGTAGAGGAACAAGAGCACCCCAAACCCAGTAGAAGAAAAGAAATAATAAAAATTAGGGCAGATATAATCAATATAGAAACCAAAGAAAGAGTTGAGCAGATCAATGAAATCAAGAGTTGGTTTTTTAAAAAAATAAACAAAATTGACAAACCTCTAGCCAGACTTATCAAAAAGAAAAGAGAGAGCACTCAAATAGACAAAATCATGAATGAAAACGGACTGACTACAACCAACCACTCAGATATACAAGCAATTATTAGGGAATACTGTGGAAAACTATATGCCAACAAGCTGGACAACTTAGAAGAAATAGACAAATTCCTAAACACACATTCACTACCAAAATTCACACGGGAAGAGATAGAAAATCTGAATAGAGCCATAATTGTGGAGAAAACAAATCAGTTACCAAAAATCTCCCAACAAATAAGAGTCCTGGGCCAGATGGCTCCCCAGGGGAATTCTACCAGACATTTAAAACAGAATTAATACCCATTTTTCTCAAGCTATTCCAGAAAATAGAAATCAAAGGGAAAATTCTGGACTCATTCTACAAAGCCAGCATCACTTTGATCCCAAGCCAGACAGAGACCCAGCAAAAAAAGAGAACTACAGCCCAATTTTCCTGATGAATACAGATGCAAAAATCCTCAACAAGATACTTGCAAATCGCATTCAACAGCACATGAAAAGAATTATCCACCAAGATCAAGTAGGACTCATTCCTGGGTTACGGGGCTGGTTCAATATTTGCAAATCAATCAGTGTGATACATCGCATCAACAAAAGAAAATATAAAAACCATATGATCCTGTCGATAGATGCAGAAAAAGCATTTGACAAAATACAGCATCCTTCCTTAATAAAGACCCTTGAGAAAGTTGGGATAGAAAGAACTTACTTAAACATCATAAAAGCCATCTATGAGATGCCCTCAGTTAACAACATCATCAACGGGGAAAAACTGAGAGCTTTCCCCCTGAGATCAGGAACACGACAGGGATGTCCACTCTGAACTCTGTTGTTTAACATAGTGCTGGAAGTCCTAGCATCAGCCATCAGACAACAAAAGGAAATCAAAGGCATCAGAAATGGCAAAGAAGAAGTCAAACCTTCACTTTTCACAGACAACATGATACTCTACATAGAAAACCCGACAGACTCCACCAGAAGCCTACTAGAACTGATCCATGAATTCAGCAAAGTTGGTGGGTACAAAATCAACGTACAGAAATTGGTTTGTTTCAATACACAATGAAGCAAGAGAAAGAGAAATCAAGAAACTGATCCCATTCACAATTGCACAAAAAAACATAAAATACCTAGGAATAAACCTAACCAAAGGTATAGGATATCTATATGATGAAAAGTATAGAAAACTTATGAAGGAAATTGAAGAAGACACAAGGAAATGGTAAAACATTCCATGCTCATAGATTGGAAGAATAAATATAGTGAAAATGTCATTACTACCCAAAGCAATCTCCCCTTTCAATGCAATCCCAATCAAAATTGCACCAGCATTCTTCTCAAAACTAAAACAAACTATCCTCAAATTTGTATGGAACCACAAAAGACCCCGAATAGTCAAAGTAATATTGAAGAAGAAAACCCGAACGGGAGGCATCACCATCCCAGACTTTAGCCTCTACTACGAAGCCAAAATCATCAAGATAGTATGCTATTGGCACAGAAACAGACAGAGACGCCAATGGAATAGAATAGAGAACTCTGAACTGGACCCACAAATGTACAGTCAACTAATCTTTGACAAAGCAGGAAAGAGTATCCAACGGGAAAAAAAGATAGCCTCTTTAAGAGATGGTGCTAGGAGAACTGGACAGCAACATACTGAAGAATGAAACTAGATCACTGTCTCACACCATACACAAAAATAAACTCAAAATGGATAAAAGACCTGAACGTGAGAGAGGAAACCATCGATACCCTAGAAGAGAAAGCAGGAAACAACCTCCTTGACCTCCACCACAGCAATTTCTTCAATTGCTTACTTGACAAGCAATTTCTTACTTGACACATCCCCAAAAGCAAGGGAATCAAGAGCAAAAATGACCTAGTGGGACCTCATCAAGATTAAAAGCTTCTGCATAGCGAAAGAAACAATCCATAAGACTAATAGGCAAGTGACAGCATGGGAAAAGATAGTTACAAATGACATACCAGATAAAGGGCTAGTATCCAAAATCTATAAAGAACTCAACCAACTCCACACCCAAAAAACAAAGAATCCAGTGAAGAAATTGGCAGAAGATATGAACAGACACTTCTCCAAAGAGGACATCCAGATGGCAAACAAACACATGAAACAATGCTCAGCATCCCTCCTCATCAGGGAAATATACATCAAAACCACACTGAGATACCACTTCATGCCGGTCAGAGTGGCTAAAATGAACAAATCAGGAGACTCTAGATGCTGGCGAGGATGTGGAGAAAAGGGCACCCTCGTACACTGTTGCTGGGAATGTAAACTGGTGCAGCCCCTCTGGACAATAGTGAGGATGTTCCTCAAAAAATTAACAATAGAACTCCCCTATGACCTAGAAGTAGCACTGCTAAGAATTTACCCAAGGGATACAGGAATGCTGATGCATGGGGGCACATGGACCCCAATGTTCATAGCAGCACTCTCAACAATAGCCAAAACATGGAAAGAGCCTACATGTCCATCAATGGGTGAATGGATCAAGAAGATGTGGTTTATCTATACCATGGAATACTACATGGCAATGAGAAATAATGAAATCTGGCCATGTGTAGCAACATGGATGGAACTTAAGGGTATTGTGCTGAGCGAAATAAGACAAGCAGAGAAAGACAGATACCATATGTTTGCACGTATAGGAGGATTAGGAGGAACTTAACGGAGGACCATGGGGGAGAAGAAGGGAAAAATTAGTGGGGGAGAGGAAGACAGGCAAACCATGAGAGAATCTTGAATACTGAGAACAAACTGAGGGCAGATTGGGGAGTTGGGGTGGGAGGGTGATGGGCATGAAGGAGGGCACTTGTGGGGATGATCACTGGGTGTTATATGGAAACCAACTTGACAATAAACTATTAAAAAAAGAAAGAAAAGCAGAATCCTCAGGAAACAATGTTTGCTCCCATAATCACAAAAGAAGAAATTTCTACAATAAGTTCCTTTACAAAGTGCAACCAGCATATTAGGGCCAGAATAAGGGGACATATAACTCCTGAGACCAATCAACAAGGTGCCTCGGAGGTTGGTGCTCAAGCAAAAACAATTGATTAGGGGTAAATATCGGTCATCATCTGATAGTAGAAAGCCTTGCAAACCTGCCTTAACCTCACAAGGAGTATTCTCAACTAGTGAGTTCAGAATGGTCCCCAACACAATGCCACACACAGAGCTTTTGCAGACTTGTGTCTGTGTGATGGGAAGACAGATCCTAGGAGGGAATCACAACCCACAGTGTGTGGAGAACTGTTGGTTCAACCAGGTGGAAGTAGTGAAATGTGACAAAGATTTTCAGTCTGTAACCCCTTCTAGGAATGCACATGAGGGCTTTTACCAACAACCTAGAGAAAAGGGCTCCCTGTGCCCTCAGTGCTGAGGGAACTTCTAGGAAAGGAGAACTCTGAAACCAGGAGGAATCAAACAAAGGGAAAGAAATCAACCTCTTACAAAGAACCGGCCATGTTGCAATATGGACCTATCACTGCTCTGTCCCTCATCCTCATCTGTTTGGTTGTACAAGTCACCACTTCCATCCTGCCCCATCAACAGCCAAAGGAGCCTGAGCAGCACAAAGTGTGCATTCACTATATGGAGCCTGAGTAGCACAAAGTGTGCACTTAAGCGATGGGAGGTCACATAGGGGGACTCCTGGATTGGCCCGAAGGAAGGGGACAGTGGACAGAGCAGTGGGGAGACAGTAAGTCTCTCTGATGGGCTCTGGTCACCATGTCATATAATGCTGTTCCCACGCCTTAACACCAGGGGGCGCACATCACTTGTTTCTGAGGAGTCCAGGATGATCAGAGTTAGGACTTCCCTCCCCCCCCCCCCCACCTCCGGCACTGCCTGTGCCCTCTGCTCAGGTCTCACAGCTGTGACTGCACCACCCCCTTACCCAACAGAGCCCCTCCCCTCCCCTGCCCACCACCCTGACGTCCTCAGGCAGAGGGACCTGACCCAGGGCAGTGAAGTGTCTGAGAACTGGGGATATCATTTGCATAGGTGGGCCCTCCCTCTCTCAGAGCATGAAAAGAGGAAGGGACAGATTAGGGGAGGTCTGCTCAGCTGTGGGGCCACAGAAGGCAGAATCAGTGAGGACCTCCACCGTGGCCTGGACTCCTCTCCTCCTCACCCTCTTCATTCACTGCAATAGGTGACTAGAGGAGGGGAACAGGAAAGCGGTCCTGGGAGAACGTGTGCGATCTGATTCTTCCTCTTGTCTTTAGATCCCAGCATCACCCTCTCTTTGTCTCTTCCACTTCCAGGGTCCTAGGCCCAGTCTGTGCTGACTCAGCTGCCCTCAGTGTCTGGGGCCCTGGCCCAGACGGTCATCATCTCCTGCACTGAAAGTACCAACAACATCGGTATTGTTGGAGTGAACTGGT
This sequence comes from Hyaena hyaena, assembly GCF_003009895.1. NCBI lineage: Eukaryota > Metazoa > Chordata > Mammalia > Carnivora > Hyaenidae > Hyaena > Hyaena hyaena. The sequence goes on from NW_024080651.1 coordinate 6,496,040, forward strand.
ACCAACAGCTCCCAGGAAAGGCACCTAATAGCCTCATCTATAGGAATAGCAATCGACCCTCAGGAATCCCTGAATGATTTTCTGGCTCCCAGTCTGGCAGCTCAGGCTCTCTGACCATCACTGGGCTCCAGGCTGAGGATAAGGCTAATTATTACTGTTAGCCCTTTGATGCCAGCCTCCGTATTGACACTGCTCCAGGCCTGTGAGGAAGTGAGACAAAAACCTGCTGTCCTCCCAGCAATGGGACCTCTCATCTAGCCCTGACTCTTTGGCCAAGTCAGCTGCTTCTTTGATATAAACTGGGGTCTGAAACCCACCTCAAGGAATTTGTCTATAAAGTCTTACCACATTCTCTGAAATTTCTCCTTGTAGCCTCCTCTCCTTGAGAGCAGATATTGTGTAATTTTCTCAAACTGAGCACAAATTCCTGCATTTTAGGGGCAGGCTGCCCTGAGGATAGAGCCCATGACAGGTCACGGCAGAAACCGTCAAAAAATTAACAATAGAACTCCCCTATGACCCAGCAATAGCACTGCTAAGAATTTACCCAAGGGATGCAGGAGTGCTGATGCATAGGGGCACATGGACCCCAATGTTCATAGCAGCACTCACAACAATAGCCAATACATGGAAAGAGCCTATGTGTACATCAACAGATGAATGGATCAAGAAGATGTGGTTTTTCTCTACAATGGAATACTACATGGCAATGAGAAAGATGAAATCTGGCCATGTGTAGCAACATGGATGGACCTTGAGGGTATTATGCTGAGAGAAATAAGTCAGGCAGAGAAGGACAGCTACCATAGGTTTGCATATATAGGAGGATTAGGAGGAACTTAACGGAGGACCATAGGGGAGAAGAAGGGGAAAATTAGTGGGAGAGAGGGAGGGAGGCAAACCATGAGAGACTCTTGAATGTTGAGAACAAACTGAGGGCAGATGGGGGAGGTAGGGAGGGAGGGTGATGGGCATGGAGGAGGGCACTTGTAGGGATGATCACTGGGTGTTATATGAAAACCAACTTGACAATAAACTATTAAAAAAAATAAAATAAAGAGAAAATGAAAATGTATCCTAAGAAACATAAACAGTAAACACATTTTGGTTGAAGGCATTTTAGTCTCATGACAAATGCAGACATCAAATGCACAGGACCTGTGCAGAGGGTTATGGGATGTAACAGAACACTCTCATAAATACAACAGCAAAAGATCCTTGTATGGAAAACTCAAACAGCCTTAAAATTTTTTTATTTATTTAAATTCAATTAGTTAATATACAGTGTAGTATAGGCTTCAGGAGTAGAACAAAGTGATTCATCACTTACATATAACACCCAGTGCTCATCCCAACAAGTGCCCTTCTTAATGTCCATCAGTCACTTAGCCCATCCCCCACCTACCTCTCCCCCAGGAATTCTCAGTTTTTTATGATGTATTTTATGGTTTGTTTCCTTCACTGTTTTTATCTTATTTTTTCTTCCCTTCCTTATGTTCATCTGTTCTGTTACTTAAATACCACATATAAGTGAAATCAGTCTTTATCTGACTATCTTGCTTAGCATAATACACTCTGGTTCCATTCCCGTTGTAGCAAATGACAAGATTTCATTCTTTTTGACCACTGAGTAGAGTTCCATTGTGTATATATATGTACATTGTATATACATATACCACATCTTCCTTATCCATTCTTCAGTCAAGTGACATTTGGGCTCTTTCTATAATTGGCAATTGCTTTTATAAACATAGAGGTGCATAGGCCCCTTTGAATCAGCATTTTTTTAATCCTTTGAATAAGTACCTAGTAGTGAAATTTATGGGTCATAGGGTAACTGTATTTGTAATTCTTGAGGAACACTCATACTGTTTTCCAGAGTGGCTGCACCAGTTTGCATTCCCACCAAGAGTGGAACAGGGTTCCCCTCCTACACATCCTCACTAACACTTGCTGTATTTAGCCATTCTGACGGTTGTGAGGTGGTATCTCATTGTGGTTTTGATTTGTATTTCTCCGAAATGAGTGATGATTGAGCATCTTTTCATGTTTCTGTTAGCCATCTGGATGTCTTCTTTGGAAAACTGTCTATTTATGTCTTCTGTCAATTTCTTCATTGGATTATTTGGAGGGGGGACATTGAGTTTGATAAGTTATTTATAGATTCTGGATATGTCATTTATCTGATATGTCATTTGGATATTTTCTCCCATTCCATCAGTTGTCTTTCAGTTTCATTATTTCCTTCACCAAGCAAAAGCTTTTTATTTTGATGAAGTCCCAATACTTCATTTTTGCTTTTATTGCCTCCAGAGACACGTCTAGTAAGAAGTTGCTGTGGCCAAGGTCAAAGAGGTTGCTGCCCGTTTTCTCCTGTAGGATTTTTTAAATTAAAATAATTTATTTTCAAATTGACTTACATACAACACCAGTGTTCATCTCAACAAATGTCCTCCTCAATGCCCATCACTCATTTCCCCCTCTCCTCCACACTCCCATCCACCCTCAGTTTGTTCTCCGTATTTAAGAGTCTCTTGTGGTTTGCCTCCTTTCCTCTCTGTAAATATTTTTTCCCTTCCCTTCCCCCATGTACTTCAGTTAAGTTTCTCAAGATCCATATATGAGTGAAAATGTATATCTGTCCTTCTCTGACTGACTTATTTCACTCAGCATAATACTTTCCAATTCCATCCACGTTGCTGCAAATGGCAAGATTTTATTCTTTCTCATTGCCAAGTAATATCCGATTGTATATATAAACCACATCTTCGTTATCCATTCATCAGTTGATGGACATTTAGGCTATTTCCATAATTTGGATATTGTTGAAATCACTTCTATAAACATTGGGGTACATATCCCCCTATGCATCACCACTCCTTGGGTAAACGAACATCCATACTGTTTTTCGAAGTGGCTGCACCAGTTTGCATTCCCACCAACAGTGCAAGAGGGTTACTGTTTCTCCACATCCTCGCCAGCATCTACAGTTTCCTGATTTGTTCATTTTAACAACTATGATTGATGTGAGGTGGTATATTAGTGTGGCTTTGATTTGTATTTCCCTGATGAGGAGGGACGCTGAGCATCGTTTCATGTGTCTGTTGGCGATCTGAATGTCTTATTTAGATAAGTGTCTATTCATGTCTTCTGCTCAATTCTTCACTGGATTATTTGTTTTTGAGCTGTGGAGTTTGATGAGTTCTTTATAGATTTTGGATACTAAACTTTTATCTAATGTGTCATTTGCAAATATCTTTTCCCATTCTGTCGGTTGCCTTTTAGTTTTGTTGATTGTTTCCTCTGCAATGCATAAGGTTTTTATCTTGATGAGGTCCCAAAAGTTCATTTTTGCTTTTGATTCCCTTGCCTTTGGAGATGTGTCAAGAAATTGCTGCAGCTGAGGTCAGCAATGTTGATTGCTTTCTCCTCTAGGGTTTTGATAGTTTCCTGTCTCACATTCCTTCATCCATTTTGAGTTTATTTTTGTGTATGGTTTAAGAAAGTGGTTTAATTTCATTCTTCTACATGTTGCTGTCCAGTTCTCCCAGCACCATTTGCTAAAGAGATGTCTTTTTTCCATTAGATGTTCTTTCCTGTTTTGTCAAAGGTTAGTTGGCCATACATTTGTTGGTCCAATTCTGAGTTCTCAATTCTATTCCACTGGTCTATGTTTCTGTTTTTGCACAAAAAACATACTGTCTTGGTAAATACCGTTTTCCAGTAGAGGCTACAGTCTGGAATTGTGATGCCTCCTGATTTGGCTTTCTTCTTCAATATTACTTTGGCTATTTGGGGTCTTTTGTTTTTCCATAAAAATTTTAGAATTGTTTGTTCTAGCTTTGAGAAGAATGCCGGTGAAGTTTTGATTGGGATTGCATTGAATGTGTAGATTGTTTTCGGTAGTATTGATATTTTAAGAATATTTATTCTCCCGATCCATGAGCATAGAATGTTTTTCCATTTCTTTGTGTCTTCAATTTCCTTCATAAGTTTTTTATAGTTTTCAGCATACAGATCTCTTATATCTTTGGTTAGGTTTATTCCTAGGTATTTTATGAATCTTGGTGCAGTTGTGAATGGGATCAGTTTCTTGATTTCTCTTTCAGTTGCTTCATTATTGGTGTATAAAAATGCAATCCATTTCTGTACATTGATTTTGTACCCTGAGACTTTGCTGAATTCATATATCAGGTCTAGCAGTCTTTTGGTGGAGTCCTTCGGGTTTTCCATGTAAAGTATCATGTTGTCTGCAGAAAGTGAAAGTGTGACTTCTTATTTGCCAATTTTGATGATTTTTTTTCACTTTGTTGTGATTGCTAATGCTAGGACTTCCAACACTGTGGTAAACATCAGTGGAGAGAGTGGACATCCCTGTCATGTTCCTAATATCAAGGGGAAAGCTCTCAGTTTTTCCCCATTGGGATGATATTAGCTCTGGGCTTTTCATATATGGTTTTTATGATGTTTAAGTATGTTCCTTCTATCCCAACTTTCTTGAACATCTTTATTAAGAAGGGATGCTGTATTTTGTCAAATCCTTTTTCTCCTTCTATTGACAGGATCATATGGTTCTTATTCTTTCTTTTATTATTGTGATGTATCATATTGATTGATTTGTGAATATTGAACCAGCCCTGCGACCCATGAATGAATCCCACTTGATCATGGTATATAATATTTTTAATGTTTTACTTATTTCTGAGAGAGAGAGAGATAGAGCGAGCAAGGGAGGGTCAGAGAGAGAGACAGAATCCGAAGCAGGCTCCGGGCTCTGAGCTGGGTGTCAGCACAGAGCCTGACAAGGTGCTTGAACCCATAAACCGTGAGATCATGACCTGAGCTGAAGTCAGACGCTTAACCAACTGAGCCACCCAGCCACCCCTTTAATTCTTTTTATATGTTGTTGAATTCGATTTGTTGTATCTTGTTGAGAATTTTTGCAACCATGTTCATCAGGGATATTAGCCTGTAGTTCTCCTTTTTTGTGGGGTTTCTGCCTAGTTTGGGAATCAAAGTAATGCTGGCTTCATAGAATGAGTCTGGAGGTTTTCTTTCATTCCTATTTTTTGGAAAGTTTGATAAGGATAGGTATTAACTCTGCTTTAAATTTCTGGTAGAATTCACCAGGGAATTCTACAAATTCTCCTAACAAATCTTATTTGTTGGGAGATTTTTGGTAACTGTTTCAATTTCTTTACTAGTTATGGGTCGGTTCAACGTTTCTATTTCTTCCCATTTTAGTTTAGGTAGTGTGTGAGTGTTTAGGAATTTGTCTATTTCTTCCAAGTTGTCCAATTTGTTGGCATATAATTTTATAGGGTTTTTTTTTTATAACTGCTTGTATTTCTGAGCATTTGGTTGTAATAAATCCATTTTCATGTGTGATTTTATCTATTTGAGTCCCTTCTCTTTTCTTTTTTAGACGCCTGGCCAGAGGTTTTATCAATTTATTTATTTTTTTCAAAAAACCAACTCTTAGTTTCGTTGATCTGTTCTACCAGTTTTTTTTTTTATTCAATAGTGTTTATTTCTGCTCTGCTCTTTATTGTTTCTCTTCTTCTGCTGGCATTGGGGTTTCTTTGCTGTTCTGCTTCTAGTTCCTTTAGGTGTCCTATTAGATTTTGTATTTGGGACTTTTCTTGTTTCTTGAGATAGGCCTGGATTGCAATGTATTTTCCTCTTAAGACTGTCTTTCCTGTATACCAAAGGGGTTGGATTGATGTGTTTTCATTTGTTTCCATATATTTTTAAATTTCTTCTTTAACTTCCCAGTTGACCCATTCATTCTTTAGTAGCATTTTCTTTAACCTCCATACATTTGGAGGTTTTCTAGACTTTTTCCTGTGGTTGATTTCAAGTTTCATAGCATTGTGATCTGAAAGTGTGCATGGTATGATCTCAATTTTATACTTATTGAGGGCTGTTTTGTGACCCAGTATTGATCTATCATGGAGAATGTTCCATGTGTACTCGAGAATAATGTGTGTTCTGCTGCTTTAGGATGAAAAGTTCTAAATATATCTGTCAAATCCATGTGGTCCAGTGTATCATTCAGGGCCATTGTTTCTTTATTGATTTTCTGTCTAGATGATCTGTTCATTGCTGTAGGTGGAGTATTAAAGTTGCCTGCAATTTCCACATTCCTACCAATAAAATTGCTTATGTTTATGATTAACTGTTTTATATATTTGGGTGTCTCCACATTTGCTGCATAGACATTTATAATTGTAAGCTCTTTTTGATGGATAGACCCTGTAATTATTATATAATGCCCTTCTTCATCTCTTCTTACAGCCTTTATTTAAAATCTAGTTTGTCTGATATAACTATGGCTACTCCAGCTTTCTTTTGACTTCCAGTAGCATGATACGTTGTTCTCCCTCCCCTCACTTACAATCTGAAGGTGTCCTCAGGGCTAAAATGGGTCTCTTGTAGACAGCAAATTGATGGGTCTTGTTTTTAATCCATTCTGATACCTTATGTATTTTGATTGGAGCATTTAGTCCATTTATATTCAGTGCTATTAATGAAAGATATGGGTTTAGAATCATTGTGTTATCTGTAGGTTTCATCTTGTAATGATGTCTCTTGTCCTTTGTGGTCCTTGCAACATTTCACTCAGAGTCCCCCTTAAGATCTCTTGTAGGGCTGGTTTATTGGTGATCAATTCCTTCAGTTTTTGTTTGTTTGGAAAACCTTTATCTCTCCTTCTATTCTGAATGAAAAGCTTTTTGGAAAAAGAATTCTTGACTACATATTTTTCCTGTTCACCGCATTGAAAATTTCCTGTCACACCTTTCTGGCCTGCCAAGTTTCAGTAGATAAGTCTGCTACCTCCCTTATGTGTCTACCTTTGTATGTTAAGACCTGTTTATCCCTAGCTGTTTTCAGAATTCTCTCTTTATCTTTGTATTTTGCCAGCTTCACTATGATATGTTATGCAGAAGATCAATTCAAATTACATCTGAAGGGAATTCTCTGTGCTTCCTGGATTTCAATGTTTGTTTCCTTCTGCAGATTAGGAAGTTCTCAGCTATGATTTGGTTAAGTACACTTTTGACCCCTTTCTGTCTCTCTTCTGGAACTTCTATGATATGAATTTTGTTTCATTTCACTGAATCACTTAGTTCTCTAATTCTCCCCTCATGATCCAGAAGTTGTTTATCTCACTTTTTCTCAGCTTCCTCTTTTTCCATAATTTTATCTTCTATTTCACCTATTCCCCACTTCAATCCTCTTCAATCCTTGCTATAACTACCTCTATTTTATTTTGCATCTCATTTATAGCATTTATAATTCATCATGACTATTTTTTAGTTCCTTGATCTCTGCAGCAATAGATTCTCTGCCATCTTCTATGTTCTTTTCAACCCCAGTGATTAATCTTATGACAATCATTCTAAATTCTTGTTCAGTTATTTTGTTTATATCTGTTTTGATCAATTCTTCAGCTGTTATTTCTTCCTGGAATTTCTTTTGAGATGAATTCTTCCGTTTCATTATTTTGGCTAGTTTACTGTCCCTTATGTGTTTTAAAAGCTTGTGATGTGTACTGCACCTGTGAGCACTACTGTATTAAAGAGAAGTCATACATTTTCCAGGGCCTAGCCCTTCAGGAGGTGTTTTTTGGAGAGTGTTACTTGCTCTCTGTTGTTTTACTTTCGTTACTTCATCTCCCTACTTGTAGTGATATTTTGGACCCTCCACAAGGTGTGCTTTGAGTTGTTCCTTATAGTAGCCTTAGGGCCTATCAGGTTGTCCCAGCGCGTCCCTGGAAGTGCTACTCTCTCTTTACCTCCCAGGCCCTTGAGGTTCAAAGTTCTTTGGCTTCAACACTTCCATGGTCACAGACTCTCCCTTGTTCTCAGTTATTCTTCGGAGCATTTCCCTCTATTTGACATCAACGTTTTCCATTTTCCTATTAAAATTGGTGTATTCCCTCAATGTATTTCCGGTAGAATAAATTTTGTATCTTCTTAAACAGGAATGTATTGTTCTACTTTATATAAGAGTTATCTCTTACAAGTTTTTTTTTTCATTTTTAAATTTTTCTACATGAGATCAACAGGGGGCACTGTGGAACAGCGCTGCAGTCCATACACAGCTGCTTAGTGAGGACTATTCACTCAGAGGAGGCCTGGCTTCGAGGCTTTGAATTGTGTCACCACGTGCTTCCTTGCAGAGTTATCCCCAAGGATTAAGCCACCTCCAACTTCCTCAGTGCTTGATGTGAGCTGAATTCCAGCACCAGGGCTCAGGGAGGGGCTGGGCAATAGGTCTCATTTGCATGGACAGTTACTCCTGTGGCAGAGGTTGAAGGAGAAATGGAGACCTGGAGCAGTCCAGCTCTTTGTGGGGACCAGAGACTGTGTCACCATGGCCTAGACTCTTGTTCGCCTCGGGCTCCTTTCCCACTGCCCAGGCATGAACAGGCTTCAGGCACCAAGTTACAGTTTCCAGGCTCCATCAGCCCTCTGGCTCAGATACTGAGAAGATTTACTCTGGCCCCTGCCCCATCACCATGAATGTCAGTGTTTTCAAGTTTCCTGTCCCAGCCTATGGTGACCCAGCCATCCTCTCTCTCTCTCTCTCTCTCTCTCTGCATCTCCAGGAACAACAGCCAGAATCAACTGCACCCTAAGTGGCTTCAACGTTGGCAGCTACTACATAAACTGGTTCCAGCAGAAGCCAGGGAGCCCTCCTTAGTATCTCCTAAGCTTCCACTCCGATTCAAATAAATGCCAGGGCTCTGGGGTCCCCAGCCATTTCTCTGGATCCAAAGATGCCTCAGCCAATGCAGGGCTTCTACTCATCTCTGGACTGAAGCCTGAGGATGAGGCTGACTGTTACTGTGATACAAGTCATAGCAGTGGGAGCAGTTATCATTACTCAGAGTAACTCAGATAATAAGAAAGTGAGACAAAAACCCGGGGGCCCACGAGCCTTGTCTCTGAGTCTCTTTTATTGAGAAGCTTCTGTGGAGGTTCCTGTAGGGAAAATTCCTCTGGTGAGAACTGTCCTTGAGGAGGAAAGAGTGACACACAGATTATGCTGTTGCCTGAGAAAGCACAGGTGTCCCAGGAACAGACACGGGTGAAGGAATAGAGCCCAACTGCACATGCCACAGGGTCTGGAATATATTAACAATAATAAATAGTTTTAAAGGAAAAACCTCAGCCTTTCCTTCCTGTTTGGCTCCTTTACTACTGTTGTAAGAGAGGAGTGTCCTGTCTATTTCAAGATCCCTCTACCTGGACTAAGATTCAAATTAACATGAGGCAGATTAACAAGAGAAAGTAAGATTTAATAGCACACTTATACAGAATCCATACAGACATGGAAATTTCAAAGACACTCCGGCAAAATGAGGTATGGTAGCTTTCCTCCCTAAGGAAAAAAAAAATAAAAAACACCTCAAGGCAACCTGACTATATGCATACATGACAATATCTTTCACAACCTTGTAACATGAGACCACTTAATTAGACTACATATTTGTGTGTTACCATGTATGGGAGACAAAGAAGTAAAAAATATATAAAAACCTGTGCCATGTAGTGTTCGGAGCTCAGTTCTTTGGGTACAAACCCAACTGAGCAGTGCTAGCAGGAATAAAGCTGCTTCCTGGAAAGAGAAGCCTTGATGTCATGACTCTCTATGTAAGAATCCTGCTATGTTACTTGGGGGCTCATGTCTAGGCTTCAGAGATAGTGCATTTCCACTTGCTTTGCCACTGGGGATATGAACCTCGGAGCCTCACCTGGTGCCAGCAGACCACTTGATCCACAGGAAACCACCCCTCTTGGCATGCCAAGGCGAAGACCCTGTGTGTGCCAATGGAACCCCCGGGGCCCAGGAACCAGCTCAAGGAGTGCCGCCCATCAGACTGGTAAGAACCCGAGTTCGTTTTGGCAGACTTGCACATAAGAGGCAGAAGGGGAGCCTGATCACCTCCTAGAGTTGCCCTAGTAATTCCACAAGGGTCGAGGAATGAAGCTGCAACTCTAAGGCTCTGGGCGCTGGGTGGCCGGTTGGAGTCACCATGTGACTGTGTGTGGGGACTTGTCTCTCTTTCATTTCCTGGGTCAATAATGATAATTAGAGCCAATTGTCTCTGGTTATTCTACCTCAGAACAGGGGCATTAAGGAATATTCCCAAGCAGATGCCAAAACTCCTCTTGTTTCAGGAGAATTCCCTATTTTCTCTGGATTGACATACTGCCTAATTCCACTAGTGGTAAACAAAACAAAACAAAACAAAACAAACCTGGAGTCTGCTCCTCTGTCTGAGCTGACAAGATTTAAAACTGGGAATTCTCTTTCTCTGCCTTCTGCTGGAATCTTTCCTCTTCTGCCTTCCCTTCCCCTCCTACTTTTCTGCACCACGTGGGGGGCAACTTGCATAATTGGCTCCTCAATGCCTCAGGCACAGTCAGCTCTTCCTCCCACCCTGGAGGTCCTGGAGCAAAGGCAACACACTTCAGACTTCCCCACAGGTGTCCCAGGTAAAAATAGACAATGGGGAACAAATTTATTAACTTTTAAATGGACACAGATGGAACATATTCGGTATTTAAATAAATTTAAGTTTGTTGGTTTAAAATAGACATGTTTTGGGGCACCTGGGTGGCTCGGTTAAGTGTCTGACTCTGACTCAGGTCATGATCTCACAGTTCGTGGATTTGAGCCCTGCATCAGACTCTGTGCTGACAACTCAGAGCCCGGAACCTGCTTTGGATTTTGTTTTTCCCTCTTTCTCTGCCCCTTCTCTACTCAAGCTCTGTCTCTCTTTGTCTCTTAAAAATGAATAAACACTGAAAAAGAATTTAAAATAAATAAATAGACATGTCTTTAGAGTTATCAGCATTAAATATATAAAACTTTATTCTACATAAGGTTTTCTAGAGGTCAAATAAGCTCTTGTTATCTCTTTTGCAATTTGTCAGCAAAAAGGTGACTTAAAATGACAGTTCATTTTGTCTGTCTCCAAGTTTTCATGAGTGATTTTTAAGATAGCTTTCAAAGTCTTTGGTAACCTAAAACGTTAAAGTTTTGCTTACATGATCAATTGAGATTGAATTCATTATTTATCTAATGAGATAAGAGGCTAAAGCACTAATTACAAGATGTGGGTTTGTGCTTCTAACTTGTTGCAGAGAAATGAAGGATATTTGGATCTGTGGGAAAATATGCTTTATGCTTAATGGATTCATAAGTTTGCCATCTAAAAAAACATTCTGATGTAACATAGAGTTCACAACTGGTTACTACTTAGTTTTCACTGAAGACTAAGATTTCTAAGAGTTAAAATTCTGCTAAATATAGTTAAAACTGATAAAAACAAGAAAAGCAATTCTGTATGTAGAAAAGTAGGAGATATGAAACAAAGATATAAGAAATGGAAATATATTTTTGTTGAAAGTAAAAAAAAGTAATTTTGTTCTAAATGAGACTGGTTATTTGGACAGAAATGGCTTGGGACAAAAATCTAACTGTAAAGAAAAGTTAGCAGTTTCATGAAGAGAAATCTTTAAAAAGAAATTTTATGTGTGGTCAGGATGGACTAAGTTAAAATAAATGGATTTTAAAAGTACACAGAGTCAAAATTAAAATTCTTCCTCCTTTGGTCCAAAGGCTGAGAAATTGATGATAATACTCTTGGTACCAGCCTCCAAATCCTTCACATTTTTGTTGTTGCTGTTTAGCAGAAGAATGGATGGCTCTGTCATATGAGGAATGGATGATATATGAAGGACTTTTACTAAGATACATGGGAGCCATTTTACTAAACTTAGCCCATTGTATTAAAAAAATGGATATCCACATAGCTGAAACATATTTATGTGGTCATTGTTGAAAAAGACAGGGAAATAGACATTGAGTTTGGTCCTTTAACCTCCTATCTCAACGGCCAATAATCAATACGTAAGTTATTGCTTGGCCAAAATAAAATTAGTGCATCCTACAACAACCAGGAAAGTCTTTCTTGGTCACAGTCCACACCCCCAAGGTCCTGTAGGTGGGAAACAGAGGGGTAAGGCAAAACTAAACAAAAACAGGAAAGACCACGTCAGATCTCAGGGGTAGGATCAAGCCTGGATAAGAATGACTTATCCTAGCACCTTGTGAGACTCACAGGGCTTTTGGTTTCCAGTCACATAGCCAGCCAAAACATGGGCCTAGGAAGTGAGGTTTCTCCTGGGCAGCTGTAGGAAATTGAGGTAAGGGACAACATTCTTCCTTTTTCCTATAGATGGTAATTCCCCAACCAAGGCCATTACTCCATTGGAAAGCATTATGATTAATTTTCTTTTGCACAAAGTCTTGGCCCTAATACAAATTGGAAGAGGAACCTAGCCACCAAAGGGAAATATCAATGACAATACAATTGGACTTGCTTTACAAATATGAAGAGAAATGGGGAGAATTCCCCTATGTTGTTTGTTTTTGGGACTTAAGGGGAAAATTTTTTGAGATATATGTAAGCATGTAAAGTGGATCCTAATTTAATGACAACTCTTTCTAAAGTCCATCAATTAGGAGCACTGGGTGTTATATGGAAACTAACTTGACAATAAACTATTTAAAAAAAAAAAAGGGAGAGGAAACAATTAAGGACCCCTTACCTGTATCCAAAACACACCTAGAGAAGGAGGAAGGGAAGTCTTCCACCTCAACTTCCTCCTCCTCGGGTTCTATCTCTCTCTCCATATATATATATATTTAAAAAACCAATATATATTGCTTTTCTTTCTCTCTTTCTCCATATATATATATATGTATTATACACACATATATATATACACACACTTAAAAGAACAATTCTGTTCCCTGTTACCCACCTTATCCAGGCCCTCCCTGTAATGTAACAGGCATATTTCCCTTACAAGAAGAAAAAAACCTTTACATTACAAGGTTTAAGACAGATAAAAGGAGATCTAGGTAAATTTTCTGATTGGATAAGTATATAAAGGCTTTTCAGAATATTATGTATGTTTTTGAGTTGACCTGGAAAGATATAATGCTTTTGTTAAATCAGACTATTAATGAGACAGATGTATGGGAAAGAAAATTAAGGAAATCTAAGATTTAGCCCTTAAATTATGTTAAATTAGCCACTATATTACAAACACAAAATGAAAGCCCAATGGCCTTCCTGGAGAGGTTGAGGGAGACTCTCATTAAATATATGTCTATCTCCCCTGACACTCCTAAGGGTGAGATGACTTTGAAGGACAAATTTGTCACTCAATCAGCCATAGATATTTTTAAAAAATGCAAAAATTGGCTGTTGGCCTTGAAAAAACCCTGGAGAAGCTCTTACAAGTTGCCAAATGGGTATAAGAAAAAAAAAAAAAAGAACCCTGAAGCTTAGTTATGGCCTTATGCATTACGTCAGACTGGACTTCCCCAGGTCCTGGCACAGTTATATGGCCGTTCTGAGCACTAAAACGAGAATGTTCTCTGAGGGGACAACTAAAATGAAAATCCCATAAGCCATGCCCCTTATGTGGAGACATTCACTGGAGATCTGAACACCCTCGGGGACCTCTACCTGTGAGGGCTCAGATAACTAATGTCCCTGGAAGGGACTAACCAGGGCCTGGAACTCTTCACTGTGGCTCCCCTAAACCAACTGTCTATCAGAAATCCAAAGCCTTGGGTAGCTCTAAATATAGAATGAAAACTGGTTGATTTCCTTCTTGGCACTAGAGCTACCTTTTCTGTCCTCCTTTCCACTCCAGACCAACTATCTAAATGAGCATGATGATTAGAGGGATCTCCGGAAAACGTCTAACTAAATTTTTCTCTCAGCCCCTGGGATGTTTATGGAAAAAACTATTTTTCCTCATTTTTTCCTGATAATGCCAGAGAGCCTTACTCCCTTGCTAGAAAGGGACATTATAACTAAATTAGAGACTATGGTGCTACTAACTCTAGGATAAATAATCAATTATGTAAGCTTTTGGAAATTATTGGATGTTGTAGGTTGTAGTTACCAGGGTTCAGGAAAATAGTTTTCCTGTTTTATCAATTATTAAAGGAGACTCAATCCCATCTACTCTCCCCCTCCAAAAATAAAATAACAATAATAAACTAGAGTCTGACTCCTAGACACTGTCTCCAGCCCTTGGGATGGTTACAAACAGAGCAGGGCAATTACTATTACCAAGATCACAGAGCTAAAAGATCATTAAAACAGCATAAGGCCTTTCATTTAGGGAGGGACAAAACTTATCAAATGGCCCAAAAGATGTTTACTGGAAAAAATTTTGTCAAGGAGAGTTCTACAACTAGTATCAGCCCATAAAGTATGTTTTGAAAGCAATCCTTTCAACCACAAACTTGCTTTCCCAGGCAATCAAGGAACTGGAGGCTATCCAGGAAAGACTAAAAATTAGGTCTCGCTCAGATGCCAAAGTCAAAAAAATTCCAACATCTGTTTGTATGGGTTAATACTTTCACTAATTGGGGAAAGGCCTTCTCCTACAAGACAGAAAAGGCACAAAAAGTAGTAAAAATTCTGCTTTATAAAATAATACCCAGGTTTGGCTTACCTAAAATTTTGCAAATTAATAATTGTAAATGGCTGCTTTGATTCTTTCTCTAGAAGAACTCCTGGCTCTTAAAAAAGTTTTCCATCTCAAAATAAAGCAGACTGACTGCTTATACTCAGCAAAACTTTAAATAATACCTCACAAGCATTAGATGCATTAAAATTTTTTAATTAAATTAAGGTCAAACTCTTGGAAATAGAGCCATCATTGATTACTTACTGCTTCTGCTCCTCCATCACCTGGGTATAAGAAATTCCCTGACATATGTTGTTTACAAAGTTAGGGTCTCTTCTAGATTGTTTGACAAGTTTGAAATCTATAGACATTATCTTAAGATGCCATCTTGTTTGGTCAGTATAATCTTTATTTTGTGTTTTTCTCTCTGTGTCTGCTAATGCTTATGCTGCCTCATGCCTGCCAGCCATCCTATAAAACCATACTGTGGGACACTCGACCGTTCCTTGGGTAGACTCTAACAGCTGTACCCCTACACTGTCCCTTATCAGCTTGAAGAAGTCAGAACAGTCATTGTCTCTGTTCCCTAAAAGCAGTTATAGGCCCTATTCCAGGGAAGAAATAAATAGGGGAAAGGGTAACATGAGACAGGAGAAATAAGGGACCTTTAGGGAGACAGACTGCAACTGCAAGTTGGGGATTAAAGAAACACATGGGGTTCTGCCCTTGTAAAATCCTTTATGGGCACCCTCCCCCCATCATCAAGGGCATGAGGGGGCATTTAAATGAGATAAACAATCTAACCCTAAGACAATAGATGCAGGCTTTTGTCTTTACCCTAACCACCTTATACCACTGGGCCAGGGAGTGATTACCTGTGAATCTGATCACAGAGGCTCACCCATTTAAACCAGGAGATGCACTATGGATAAAGGAGTGAAATGTCCAACTCATAAAACCCCTCTAGAGGGGCCTGTTCACTATCATTTTGTCCACCTTTACTGCAGTAAAGGTAGCCAGTGTGGGTCCCTAGATTCACTACAGCAGAGTTAAGCCAGCATCTCCAAACTGGGAGTGCATTTTTGATTCATCAATGCCATGCAAGCTGACCATAGGAAGAAGCAATCTACATCTCCAGAGGCTCCAGGAGACTGCAGCCCTGCTTTAGTCACTCAGGAAGGTGACTAATCTATGCACAGCAGAAGCTTGAGGAATCGACCGTCCATGAAACAAGGCTGTCCTTGTTTTCTATATGTTCCATTACTGTGATACACTGTCATGTCTTGTTTCTCACTATTATTGTGATTCTTGCTCTACTATTTGCCATAGGATTGGCCGAGGCCACCCTGGCTGGCTGGAAATGTGATGAGAAATTTCTGTTAACAACTTCCTTTTGTGGATAGAATACTTCGTTGGTGCCAACATGGGGAAACAATGACCATAAGAGACTAGAATATTAGATCCCCACAAACCTTATAGTAAAACAAAATACCCCAGTCTTACTACCAGAGTCTGGCTTCTCAAAAGCTTAATTTTGGGGAAAAACTGTCTTGCTTACTGGGGAAAAAGTTCATCGACGTCCCTGTTAAAAACTTAACATGTTTAGGCCAAAGATTTTATAACTTAACTACCCAGAAAACCCAATGGTGGGGGA
Source organism: Hyaena hyaena (assembly GCF_003009895.1). Lineage (NCBI taxonomy): Eukaryota > Metazoa > Chordata > Mammalia > Carnivora > Hyaenidae > Hyaena > Hyaena hyaena. Next base: position 6,512,210 of record NW_024080651.1, read on the forward strand.
TCGCTGATCACCTTGAGGCAGATACCCAACCATTGTCTAACTTCTCTCATCTCCCAGAGGCCTGAGACAATGTCAACACAGCTGTCAAATGGTGGGCTACAAGTGGACTATTCTACTTACATGGAAGGACAGCCTATATAGTACTTCCCTCAGGATGCTCAGGGTCATATGTGCTAAAAACTACTCATCCATCTTTCTTCCTACTCCCACTTTTGAGAGGGAAACACTTGGGAGTCCAAGTTTATGGAGACAGAGAGACTCAAAGGAAGTAGCGTGCCTTACAATTGGCAATTAAAAAGATGATAAATGGCCTCCCAAGCATTTAATCCAATATTATGACCCTGCCACCTAGGCAGAGGATGGATGGATGTGTCCTGGGGCTATCGCACTCTTATTTACATGCTAAACCACATAATCAGACTACAAGCAGTTATAAAAATTATAACCAATAAAACTGCCAGAGCTCTTAACTTACTAGCCAAGAAACAAACCAAAATGCGCAATATCATCTATCAAAATTTCTTGGCCTTAGATACCTACTTACTTCTGAGAGAACAGTTTGTAAAAAGTGTAACCTAAGCAATTGCTGCCTACAGATAGGTAATGAGAAAAAGGTCATAGAAGAGATCACAAATCAAATGAAAAGGATTGCTCATGTCCCTGTCCAGATCTGGAATGATTAAAATTATGGAGAGTTATTTGGAAGATAGTTTTCAACTTTCAGGGGACTCAAAACTCTCATAAAAATTATCCTCCTAATTCTAGGAAGTTGCTTAATCCTACCTTCCTTAGCTCTCCTGGTTTTACTGTCTGTCTCTAGTCTCACTGAGGCCATAATTTAAAAAAAAAAGAGGGAGAGAGAAAAAAAGACAGTCACTCTTGTAATGATGTTATAAAAATATAAACCTCTGAATCCAGATGATGCTCTTTTGAAATAAGTTAGCCAGAGAAAGACAGATACCCTATGTTTTCACTTATAATGGATCAGGAGAAACTTAACAGAGGACCATGGGGGATAAGGGGGAAAATAATTGGGGAGAGGGAGGAAAGCAAATCATGAGAGACACTTGAATACTGAGAACAAACTGAGGGATAATGGGGTCGGGGAGAAGGGAAGGGGGGTGATGGTCATGGAGGAGGGCACTTGTTGGGATGAGCACTGGGTGTTATATGGAAACCGACTTGACAATAAACTATGAAAGAAAAAAAAAGATGATGCTCTTTGATCCAAAATAAAGGGTTCTGAGCATCAAAGGGGGGAAATATGGTAGGGTCCCCTCCCTAAGGAAAGAAAAAAATCTCAGGGCAACCTGACTATAGTATGTGACAACATCCCTCACGACCTTGTAACATGAGACCATTTAATCAGACTACATGTTTGTGTGTTACCACATATGGGAGACAACGAAGTAAAATATAAATTAAAAACTATGCCATGTGGCATTTAAGGTTCAATTCTTTGGGTACAAACCCAACTGAGCAGTGCCGGCTGGAATAAAGTTGGTTTCTGGAAAGAAAAGTCTCGGTGTTACGACTCTGTGAGGATCCTGCTACAGAGGGATATATGTTTTTCTGAACTACGCAGAAGGAGGTAGAGGTCTAATATTCAATGCAAAGAAATGTACTTTACAGACAGAAGAAGAGTAGATGTTTGGTAAACAATGTATGTAGGGCCCCTGGGAAACAATGGGACAGAGAGAACTGTAACCAAACAGGCCTTGCAGGGTCCCCCGTCTGCCCCACCTCGTTCACATCCTAGTGCAGCTGTCTGTGGTGCCAGCTCTCTTCCCGGAGCAGGTGCTTCCCCTAAGTTCTTTTAGTCAGTTCAGGAGACATGAAAGCATTTTTCCTGAGTGTGCTGGATGGGCTTCAACCGCTTTTTAACTCATGATAATCTTCATGCCAAAGTGGCCCATCGAGGGGCAGCCTGCCTTTCTCCCCTACAGATCCCTGCTCTGATTTTTCCCTAAAGTCTCATATATCCAAAGTTGAGCAAGTATATTGTTTCATCTTGTTGAACCAAATAGCCTGACAATAAGTCAGTTCAGTTAAACTCATTTCAGGAGGTGGTGATGCAGATGGGCTCCCAAAGTCAGGTCCACATTGGGCAAAGAATCAGGTAATTGATAAGTGACATTTTTATGGAAACAAAAATAAAACATAGACTAATGGTTGAAGCTACTTATAAACCAGTGTCTGAGTCCTGAGCGCTGCCAGTGAGACGTCTAGATATCTGGCTGGAAGCATCTGCAGATGGAACGAAGGCAGGCAGTGGTGATCTGATCAGCTTTAGTGTTTTCAGTTTAGACATGTCTGGTGATCTTTTTGAGGCGCCCACAGAGCAGCAGGCAGGAAGATTGTCTATGCATGAGTTAATGAGGGGATTTCTCTGAAGCTTACATGCAGTCATTTTTGTTAATTTTGCAGAATTCGGGGAGCTTTAGTTACCAAGTTATTCCAATTGTCAGAAAGGTGAGAGAAAAAATTGAAAATGTTAGCTTAGGGGCGCCTTGGTGGCTCAGTCAGTTGAGCATTCGACTTCGGCTCAGGTCATGATCTCACCGTTCTTGGGTTCGAGCCCCGCGTTGGGCTCTGTACTGACAGCTAGCTCAGAGCCTGGAGCCTGTTTCAGATTCTATGTCTCCCTTTCTCTCTGATCCTCCCCTGCTCATGCTCTCTCTCTCTCTCTCTCTGAAATAAAAAAAAAAAAAGAAAATATTAGCTGAGAGAATTGTAGCCAAGAATTGAGGGACACAAGAAGAACCAGGATTTGGTCCAGTTTACAATGATCAAGATTAAAATCTAGTATCTACAAGAGTGTGTTCTTGAAACATATTTTTCTCTGTAATAACTTTCAATTTTACTAAAAATTAGCCAAATTAATACTACTTAGTTTGCAAAATAAGTTGTTTCCAAAATATTGGCATGATTATTTATATAAATTCAGCAAGAATAGTGGCTGACAATGTAGGCTATTTAAAGCCTGATTTGATAAAACTTATATTGTTTTATATTTTTTAATGTTTTATTTATTTTTTGAGACATAGATAGTGCAAGAAAGGGAAGGGCAAAGAGACAGGGTGACAGAGAATCCAAAATTCTCGATAGGCTGGCAGCAGAGAGCCCAATGTGAGGCTCAAACTGACGAACCTTGAGATCATGACCCAAGCCAAAGTCAGACGTTCAACCAACTGAGCCATCCTGGTGCTCCTCATAGACCTTTTATAAGGAATCTGTAGATTGAACTTTCATTTATTTATTTAAAGTAAGTTATACACCTAATGTGGGGCTTGAACTCAGGACTCCCCTCTTGAGTTTCTCAAAATATCTTGAAGTTCCTGCACTTGCCATAAGTCACCTTATTTACTCACCTGGTGATGCTATGGGGAGCTCTGTAGGAAGGTACCAGGCTAGTATTTCCAAAGAGCTTTATTGTCTCCACAAAGTCAACTTTAGTTCTTTAAAGCTATCTGTTCATATCTGAGTCTATGTATGTCTCCCTCAAATGTGACACTCCAGTCAAAGTCTTGGTAATATAACCAATTTTGCTGTTGTGTCTTGTTCAAGGAGAACAGATTCTCATTGAACTTATGCAAATAAATATATCGTCAAAAAATATCACAGTACTTACTGATATTTTTTCTAAATTTTGAAGGAATAACATAGGAAGAAAAGATAAATGTTTTAATTTGCTCACAAAGATAGATTTGATCAAATTACTCTAAGTCAGCTTAAAATAAAAAGCTTTTTTAAATCTGGAAAAACAATTTTTTGAAGTTTATTCATTTTGGGGAGAGAGAGAGAACAAGAGATGAAAGGTCAGAGAGAGACAAGGAGGCACAGAATCTGAAGAGGCTCCAGGCTCTGAGCTGTCAGCACAGAGCCTGATATGGGGCTTAAACCCACAAACTGTGACATCATGACCTGAGCTGAAGTCAGACGCTGAACTGACTAAGCCAGCCACGTGCCCCAATAACAACAAATACTTTATGTGAATCACCACAGACTTTCTTTTTCAATTCTACTATTTTTAACTCTATCTTCGATAAATTTTCTTTCAGCTATTATGAGTTTCTCTCTCCCTTCTGCACTCTTATTTTAAAAAAGCCAGAATTCACTTCTGTTTATTCATATTCTCAGGACACATTGCACTTGAGAAAGTATACATCTTCTACTTTTTTTTTTTTCACATCAGGATGGCTGCCAAACCCCACAGTCCAAAACAAGACCTCTAATTAACCTTGTATCAGGCTCAGATATCTATGTTATTTCCATGACCTCAACTACGAAGAGGTCAATAGGTTCATCTTGTTTAATGGCAAAACTGGAGTCCACTACAGCCGGTGTTAACTAAGGCCTCAGCAAGTTCAGCATGCACTTTAGTATGTAGAGATGCTCTGTCCACCTCTAGGAGTATTTCTGTGTCCATTTCTTAGATTTGTTTCAAAAACTGAAGTGCCTTTTCCTTTGCAGCTTTAAATTCTTTGAATATTATTCTGAGACGAAGACCTTCCGAAATGTAGAGATATGCTTGTTTCAGCAGCTTCCCAATGATTAGGATATTGGGAGTGGTACCATCACCAGTTATATTATCCTGGGCTGTTGCTACTTTGGCTATGGAGACTGTTGGGTATTGAACTTGCATTTCATGAAGCAGCACATTGTCATCTTTAGTAAGCTTGATGTCTCCAGCACCAGAAACAAGCATCTTTATGGTGCCCTTAGGCCCCAAGCTGGTCCTCAGCATGTTCTGCAGCCCCAGACCCACTCTGATGTTGACCATCCATGCTACCTAGGCTTGGTTACCTTGGCCTTGGGGTTGAACAGTCTTCATGGCTGCCACAGATAACCAGCACAGGAAAAGGAGGAGATCCAGCTAAGGCCTCAGCTGACTCATAAGTTATTTATTTTTGACAAAGTTGAAAAATTCTTTTAGAGGAAGGATAATGCTTTGGACAAATGACCACAGAACAATTAGATATCCATAGGGGGAAATGAATATTACTAAACCTCTCTTCTTACTAAAAAAAAAAAAACAAAACCAAACAAACAAAAAACTTATTAAATGTATCCTAGACTTAACTGTAAAACATAAAGCTATTGTCTTTCAGAAGAAAACAGAAGAAAATCTTCAAGATCTAGAGTTTGTGTAAACACGTTTACCTATATATGTCAATTTTCTAAATTGCATATCAATGGAGGGATATGACGCTTGCAGTATCATCTCTGGAGTGCCAGCAACTTATGTTGTAATTTAGGTGAATTTTGCATCTCACATAAACCAGGACTCCTTCTGAGAGTGAAAAACACTACAGTAATCATGGACACCACTATGGAATCACACCATCAGTAAATCAGATCACTGATGTGTGAATACATAGGGAACTGGTGAGGTGCAGAAACTGGCTGGGCCCTCGGGGCTTTGGGCCTGTGACCAGCAGGTGGCTCTGTGAGACTGCACTGTGGTCCCTACACAACTGCTCAGGGGAGCCTGGACCTGAGGACTAGGCCCTCTGATCCCTGCTGGGAACTTAGCAGTTTTGTCCTCTCTGGCCTGGCAAAGTCACCTAAGGAGGGACCTGTGTGTCGCCTCGCTTCCTCCTAGGGCTCTCCCCAGGGCTGAAGCCAACCTCCATCCTCTTCAGTGTGTGGTGTGAGCTGAGCTCCAGCACCAGGGCTCAGGGAGGGGTTGGGCAGTCACTAGATAGAACCCATTTGCATGGACAGCCCCTCCTGTAGCAAAGGGTAGAAGACAAAAGGAGGCCAGGAACAGTCAGGCTTACTGTGGGGACCACACGTTGTGTCACCATGGCCTGGACTCCTCTCCTCCTACTGCTCCTCTGCCACTGCACAGGTAGGGATAGGCCTTGGGTACAAGTTATCAGTTCCTAGCCTGTATCAGCCCCTCTTACTCAGAACTCTGAGGAAATTTACCCAGGCTCCTGCCTCATCACCTATGTATGTCTGTGTTCACAGGTTCCATCTCCCAATTTGTGGTGACCCAGCCACCCTCCCTCTCTGCATCTCTGGGAACAACAGGCAGACTCACCTGCACTCTGAACAGTGAAAGGATTGATATTTACCCCATATCCTGGTACCAACAAAAGACAGGGAGCCCTCCTCATTACCTCCTTACCTTTGTAACAGATTCAAATAAGCATGAAGGCTCTGGGGTCCCCAATCGCTTCTCTGGATCCAAAGATGCCTCTGCCAATGCAGGGATTTTGCTCATCTCTGAGCTGCAACCTGAGGACGAGGCTGACTACTACTGTCAGTTGTTTGATGTTGGTGATGGACACAGTGATACAAATAGATGAAGAAGTTGGACAAAAAACTCAGACTGCTCTAGGGGGCACCTGGGTGGCTCAGTCATTAAGCATCTGACTTCGGCTCAGGTCATGATTTCACAGCTCCTGAGTTTGAGTTCCAATACTGGGTGTATTTGAGCCCTGCTTTGGGTGAGCTTGAGCCCTATTTCTCTCTTTTCTCTCTCTCTCTCTCTCTGCCCCTCCTTGGATTCTTTCTCTCTAGAAGGAGAAGAAGAAGAAGAAGAAGAAGAAGAAGAAGAAGAAGAAGAAGAAGAAGAAGAAGAAGAAGAAGAAAAAGAAGAAGGAGAAAGGGAAAGAAAGAAAGAAAGAAAGAAAGAAAGAAAGAAAGAAAGAAAGAAAGAAAGAAAGAAAGAAGAAAGGGAGGGAGGGAGGAAGGAAGAAAGAAGAAAGGGAGGGAGGGAGGAAGGAAGGAAGGAAGGAAGGAAGGAAGGAAGGAAGGAAGGAAGGAAGCAAGGAAGGAAGGAAACCTCAGACTGCTCTGGGTACTTTCCCATTTTAAAATAAAGTAACTTGGACATATCCTAGTGTTAGGAAGAAAACAATAGGCTCAAAATGGTCATTTATATCAAGTTCTGCAAAGACTTCATACTTAACCTATCTGAAGTTTCAGTCTCTCCAGGAGTGGAGTTTTCAACCAATCCATCAGGAATTTCCTGGTCAGCACTAGTGATGTAAATCTGCCTGATGGGACTCCCTGCCCTTCCCCTAAGAGAGAATGACCTTGCCAGAAACAACTCTTTTTCCTACTGATACCTTCCTTGTCCTGCCCAGCTTCTCCCTATGAAAGCCTCTGTTTCCTAGGACTCCTCTAAGCACCTCCTTTGTCAGATGTGATGTTGCCAGGCTCCTGAATGGATGAATAAAGGCCATAAGAAATTTCAACTTACTGGGTTGTAAGTTTGTCCTTTAACACTAGCTACACCCAGAAGTAGCTTCTGATACACCCTGGCTCTCCTCTCAATTTCCCATTTAATGTTCTGATGTCTTAGGAAATCTTAAAACAAAACAAAACTAAAACTCATGATGACAACAAAACTATGCTTTTTGATCCATATTTAATAAGACCAGAACCTCTGGAGTGTTTATTATCATCATCATCATCATCATCATCATCATCATCATCATCATCAAAAGGAAGAAAAATAATTATTCCTAAGAACTTTTCTCTCTGGGTCAGATGTTCCTGGGCCATTTCAATGAATTGACAGACCTTCTAGGGCATAGAGTATGCTCTTGGTGGGGTCAGGGCAGAGCACTTCCCTTCCTTCCCAGGCTCCTATGCTGGCACTGTCCAGGAGCATGGTGGCACAAAGGGACTCATTATGAGACTCTGTGTAAGGACACAGGCCCAGGAGGAATGGAAGGCATGGAGCTGGCCTGGCATACTGACAGGGTGCCTGAACCTTCAGTTGGGATGTCAGAGAGAGGGGTATCAGGCACAGATCGGGGTGGGTGTCAGGTATGGGGCCCTTAAGGGGTCCTAAGGCCTGATAACCACTTTTTATAATGTCAGAGGGTGAATAGGGGGCTCCACCATTACTGGAAAAACGCTGAGCCTGCTCCAGGAAAAGGGGTGAAGTAGGTCCCATGGGTGTGACTTTCCTACAGCTGATCTCACTCAGGACCCAGGAAAATGACTGTGGGTGGGATTTCCCAGGCCCAGTAAGAACCAGCCTGTGTCCTACCTTGTTACCATCAATTTCCAGAGTGATCACATGCCTGACACTATCGGGTGTACATGCTACAGTCTATTTAAGTGTACTTCTACATCTAGGAGTATGTCATTGTAGACTAAATATTTTGTTTCAAAAGGGAATCTCAGTGTCACAATTATTGTTCTCTGCTTTTCAAAACAAGTTATTTGTGAGAAAATGAGCTGCCCTCCAACTGTGGTTGAGAGGGAAAATTTCGGGGTGAAAAAGACAAAAGCTGACTTGTTGAGAATAAACCCAGGCACATTTTTTACTTGACACACCTTACTCATCCATTTCTACCACTCTTGAGTCACTTGACATTTCTAGAACAATTTACAATTTGTTCCAGATTAAATCAAAAGGAGCAAAGGGTACAAAATATCAGTGATCAGGAGCACCTGGGTGGCTCAGTCAGTTAAGGATCTGACTTTTGGTTTTGGCTCAGGTCATGATCTCACAGTTTGTGGGTTCAAGACCCACATCAGGATCTATGCTGACAGTGCAGAACTTGCTCAAGAGTCTCTCTCTCTGTGTCTCTCTCTCTGTCTCTCCCCCACTTGGACACACTTTCTCTCTCAAAACAAACAAACAAACAAACAAATTTTAAAAATATCAGTGATAAGATGTGAAAGTTCTGGGATCTTATGTGAAATATGGTGACCATAACTAATAAGAGTGATCTGTATGCCTACAGTATGCTGAGGAAGTAGAGAAAAAAGAACTCTGTGAGGTGATGGAAATGACAATAAATTTGACTATGGCACCCATTCGGCAAAGTACACGCACATGAAATCTTCACGCTGTACACCGTGAATGTACATAATGTTCATTTGTCACTTAATCCTCATAAATCTTGGAAAAACATTTAACAGGAGTGCCTGGATGGCTCAGTTAGTTAAGCAACTCAGTCTTGATTTCAGCTCAGGTCATGATCTCACGGTTTGTGGGTTCAGTCCCTGAATCAGGCTCTGCACTGGCGGTGTGCAACCTGTCTGGGATTCTCTCTCCTTCTCTTTCTCTGCTTACCCCCACCTCAAAATAAATAAGTAAACTTTAAAAATAATTAATATTATATAATTATTTGTTATTTATTGATAGAATAATTAAAATAATATTTATAATTGACATAATATAAAGGAGCATTTTTAGAAATTTAAATTTAATAAGTCATTTATGTAAGAGTAGAATTGTGAATTTATAAATGCTTCTCATTATTATGGATATTAGGTACTTCTTTTCTGTGTGCAGGTAAGTCTCTGTGTTTAGTGTCCTCTCTCCCTATGGACTCATGAACCATCTCTCTGTCATTGTGTGCATAAAACATGTCTCTTCACTGAAAAATTAAGAAAAACATATTACAATATTTCCACAGTACATTCCTGTTGTGGTGATTGGGTTGGTGAATAATTATATATTATATGATATATACCTATATATAATTATTTTAATGGAATATTTTAGATAACCCCCAGAATGTAAGATGTGTGTTTGGGGTAAGAAATAGACACCCAGTCACACATTTTTATGATCTGTTCAGGAAAATTAGCCACAGGAAGGGAAATAACCACACACAGAATTTATGGGACACTTGAAAATATTAGGACAAAATGAGACAGTTATCATGTTTACAACAAAGTCACTATCATTCATGGTATGAAATGTTATAGTACACATGCCCATCATGGCTGATTCACTGGGCATTTCTCTATATGTTTGAGAGAGAGACACAGAGAGAAGTAGAAAACCATTTTCTGAATATTTTCCTTGAGGAGGTAGGGGCTGGGGACAGTCAGAGGCAGCTGTGCAGGTCCCCAGGACTCTCTCAGGACACTTCCTCAGATCACCACACCACCAAATGATTTTCCAATCAAATAGGTGGTTCATGTCATCTTCTGATGCGTGAGGGTCCCTATGGAAACAGAGGACTTTGTGAAACCCCTCTTTTCTGTCACTTAGCCCCAGTTTAGCCACTCAAAGAGCACTTTTGGGGTTACCTGGCACAGAGCCTGATGCAGGGCTTGAACTCATGAACCATGAGATCATGACCTCAGCCAAAATCAAGAGTAGGTTGTTTAACTAACTGAGCCACCCAGGCACCCCGAAACATTTATTTTAATAAAATATCCAAAAATCTAAATAATCTAAGAGATTTTATTATCACTTACACGACAATCCTTCCCATGTAATTTAACATACATAAAGAGTCTAATTACTATAATTTTTCACAGAACCTTTGAAATATTCCATGGGCCTTCTTCACTTTGGAATTTGATTTTGGGATGTATGTCAAAAATTATCAAAACGTTTGAACATGTGATTCAATAGGATCACAAATTGTTATGAAACAATATTTAACTATCCATTTAAGCAAACTGTCAAAAAAATCCAAAAGGAAATACAAAATGTTAAATAATTGTGAACAAAATTTAGCTCTTTTAATAATAAGATTCTGTTTTTGGTTTTTATTTTTCCTTCTACACATAACTTCAAAGGTACAGAAAAAACTTCTGTTTACAATTTCTTATTAATAGCAGACTAAGAGTTCAAGAAAACTTTTTCTAATTAACAAATAGAAAATAAAAATTTTGCACAAGTGTGCTTTTGATATGAAACTTCTTTATTCACTTAAAATTGGCCCTAATCTTAGTCAGTACTGACTACACATGAAATTTCTTTCCACAGATTCCTTTTCCATAAACTTTTTAAAGACTTTCTTTCCTAAATTCACAATTTGTCCTTTGTTTCCTTTTTAAATAACCAGTGTCACCTTAGGTTAAAACCACCTTCCTCCCTCCCCCCAAACAAAAATGTATATTTATTTCTCTTATTTATATATATATATATATATATATATATATATATATATATATTTAGTTAGTTAGTTAGTTAGTTAGTTTTAGTTACCAAAACACATGTCACATTTTCCTGACATAGAGTTGTTCCTCTTGTTATTTCCAGCAGTCTTAATTACATTTATTAGAATTCTTAATTCTTAGGAACTTTAATATCTAGTGAAAACTAAGTAGTAACTGATGAGGGACCATAAGGCAAGCTGAGGTCAAGCACAAGCTAACAGAGCCAGACCATCCCCCTGCCCAGCGGGATATGTGTTATATTCCTCAGGAACTCCTGGCTGCCTAAGAACAAAGAAAAGGACAAACTTATCAATATAATGTCATCCTCATCAAGATGTAAGGGGGTTTAATTGCTTGCCATGGTGATGTGGGTAACAAAGGCAAATGAAAAATTAAATTCCCTTACTGCCTATAGCCCATTGACAAGTCCTTGAAACAGGCGGAGTGACCTTCCTCTAGGAGCTCAGCTGTCTTGATGATGGTACTTTGCTAGGGACAAAGGGGAATCTTGGCTTAACACTGTTCTGATCCTCCAGGATCCTGTGTCTCCTTAAACACATAAAAAAAATCCTTTACAAACCACCTTTATCTTTAACCCCAAGTATATGCTGGTAATTATACTCCAAGCATATGATATACATCTGAAGGGTCTCATGACTAAGGTTTTACTAAGTAGTAATAAATGACGTTATCTTAAGAACAGCTAGCCCCATGAGGTCCTGGAAACCTTACTTCCAAAATTCCTGAGAGACTTAATGCTGTTCCTAATCCCATCCCAACCTGAAGGTATGTAATCAGTCACTTTTCACAACCCCAGTGCAGTTCTTTCTGCCCACAGACCCTGTCCCCATGCTTTAATAAAATCACCTTTTTGCACCAAAGATGTCTTCAAGAATTTTTTCTTGGTCATTGGCTCCAAATCCCCACTATCACCCCAAGACCCCATCAGTAACAAATCGTGAACTATTACATCAGAATTCTGTAGATTGGCACATTTATGAATATATTTCATAATTTCTAGAAACAAGCCTTTAATAGTCAATCTATTAATTAAACATACATGTTCCTAACAGACCTAGATTTATCTTTAGTTTCTCTGTAATAAGGCAAAAGTAGATGGACTATGTTCAGTATTTAATGTTTCATTATTTTATCTTATTTGAAAATTATCTATATAATCATGAATTAACTTTACTCATCATTTAACTTAGTTAAACTTTAAAGTTTTAGGTAACCAAAGATTTTGGAAGCTGTTTAAAAGTTTACCTATGAATATTTTAATCTTACTTACATCTATGTAACGTATTTATTATCAACAGTTATGTTTAGAATTTGTGTGTACATATCGTCATGAGGCATTAGAAAAAGTAGACCATTACTTCAAAAATTTTTTTCTGCCAATTACCACAGAGATAACATGAACATATGACTTTTAATAAACATAAGCTGAATTTAACTTTTATATTTAATGCTGATAACACTAAAGATACATCTGTTTTAATTAAACCAACAACCTTAAATTAGCTTTAACACCAAATATATTTCCAGATCATGTAAGTTTGAAAACCATTTGAGTTAGTTTTATGAGTCTGGGCATGCCTGATTCTTAGAAGTACTTGCCTTTAACCTGAGGAGCCTGAAATTAAGTCCTCCATTAAGAGCAACCTCGGGCTGTAGCCCTAATTCCAGGAAAAGCCTCAGCTGAAGCCACCCTCGGACCTCCCTCAGATCAGCCAATCAAAAGAAATGTGTAACATTCCTGTGGTCTGAGTCAGGGCTGGGAACTGCAGGAAGTTACTCTGTACAAACTAGACAATCACTCACCGCTTGCCTAAACCCCACATAGGCCCTTTGAGCTCAATCATAATTGGTCATTTTCAAAGGATTCTCAAACGTCATGATTGGGTCCCACCAAAATTAACGGATGCCTCACAGACACTGAATGGTCAAAACTGTTACTATGGGTACTGTACTATTATGATTGGTGCTTATGTGATGATGCAATATGTACAATGTGTGCACTGTAACACCGCTGTCCCTTACCCCATAAAAACCCTGCTCGCTATTGTTCGCGGCTTCACTTTGCTGCCGCTGCGCGGTAGACGGGTGAGCCCCTGCTGGAGCTTGTAATAAAGACCCTTATGTACTTGCATCGGTGTCGGCTCCTTGGAGGTCTCAGGGGACTCGCGATTCAGGCACAACAAACCCAACTAAATAGAGCTATGTTTGTGTGTGTGTGTGTGTGTGTG
>NW_024080651.1:6525356-6696162 GCF_003009895.1 Hyaena hyaena
AATTTATTTTTTTTTAAATTTTTTTAATGTTTTATTTATTTCTAGGAGAGAAAGAGAGAGACAGCGTGAGCAGGGGAGGGTCAGAGAGAGAGGGAGTCACAGACTGAAACAGGCTCCAGCCTCTGAGCTGGCAGTTAGCACAGAGCCCGACGCGGGGCTCGAACCCACGAACCGCGAGATCATGACCTAAGCGAAAGTCAGACGCTTAACCGACTAAGCCACCCAGGCGCCCCAAAACTTCATGAAATTTATTACCTTATCATTCTTTTTTTAAAAATAGTTTATTGTCCGGAGAGGGGCACTTGTGGGGCTGAGCACTGGTGTTATATGGAAACCAACTTGACAATAAACTATTTTTATTTATTTATTTATTTATTTTTACAAATAGTTTATTGTCAAGCTGGTTTCCATATAACACCCAGTGCTCATCCCCACAAGTGCCCTCCTCCATGCCCATCACCCCCCTTCCCCTCTCCCCCATACCCATCAGTCCTCAGTTTGTTCTCAACATTCAAAAGTCTCTCATGGTTTGCCTCCCTCCCTTCTGCTCCCCTTCCCCCCGTTTCCCCCTTTTTCTCCCCCATGGTCCTCCGTTAAGTTCCTCCTAATCCTCCTATAAATGCAAACATATGATAACTGTCTTACAAATTAATGTCAGCAATCCCATTGGAAGTAGAGAAAATATCTGACATTTGTCACATAAATGGATGAACACAGACAAGATAGTATAAACACTGCTAATATTTCTGGAAAGGTCATTATGGGCCCAATTTTCAAATACCTCACTCTATTTTTTCCCCTGTTTAAACACAGAGCAGATAACAGATGGGGTGAGTGGGAGACTCTTTTCCTTTCTGAGTCTCCCAAACACAAGTCAGGCAACATGAGGCTTATCTGACATCCTGAGTTAAGGAGAGGAGTAAGGGTCTGGAGACACTAAAGGGAGGAAGACTTTCAGCAGGAAGATGAAAAGATGTTTGGAAAACAAAGGTTGCCCTGTTATATAGAAAAGTTTCTTAGGTAAAGAGGAATCTGTATTAATAGATGTGTTCTTCAGACAGGCAGGCAGTTGAATGGGAGGTAAAGACTTCTTGGATTGGTAGAGTTGTGATTACTCTTAACACAAAACAATGTTTATGCCAAAGATACCCATCTTGAGGATCCCTGTCCTGTCCCTCCATCATTAACTTGACCGTCGTGATACTTTCACATGTCTATCTACCTCTTGAAACATCATGTTTTTGAAAACTTTAAATTGTGTATTTGAAGTGAAGTTACTTATATATGAATAAAATTGTCATAAGCATCTTCCAATCTCTTCAATATAAAACCATCTTTCTTACTATCTGTCCAGAGCACCCTCGTTGTCCACTGTTTCCATGCAGTGGTCACTGTGTAGCAATTGTTTTTCCATCGGGAATGTCTGCTACTATGTCCCTGAGTATTGCACACTCTGCTACTTCTACTAAGAACTCTGCCCCTTTCCCAGTAGTTGCCTTCTTTGTCCTGTTGCAGAACAAGCTGCCTCCATTCAGACTAGGTCACCAGTCACCCTCACGTGAGCCTGCTAAAAAAAGTATTTCAGGCTTTGCTCCCAGACTTCTGCATTCGCACGTCCCTGAAATCCATTCACCTTGTAGAGTGTATTTCCACATGTATTCCTCCTGGTAGTCTAGGAATTCCTACAATGGAAAGAGCTGTTTATTAATATAGTTACCTGGGGACAGAGCAAGGGCTGTGGTCCATGGATATTTGAGGCCAGGCTGTCAGGATTGTGCCTCTAATATTACATTCGCTAAGTGCAGTTTGGTCAGTGGGAAGCAGGGGGCGCTGGGGGTCTTTCCCCAGTGTCTGCACCAGGTAACATCTGTGTAATCCCCTCAAATCACATAAACTCCACGGGGCTAGGTTATAGGTACTTGTGTGTGCTGGTGGGGTCTCAAAAGGTGTGACCTCTCTGGGCTGGGCAGAATCTCCAGCTCACAAGTCTGTCAAAGGTCCCCACAGCTGCTGCTTCCCCAGTCATTCCACGGGGCAAAGTCCGAGACTCACCAGCCCCCTTTGTCTAAAAGCTGAGTAACTATTGCAGTAGAGTCTCGGGGTGGAGGAGAGATCAGAGTAGAGGAAACAAATGTACAGGGACAACCTCTTCTCTCTGAGGCCACAGAAGGAGATAAGATGCCTGGGACAGCCCAAGTCCTACAATTGGGTCTTGGCAGGTCTGTGTTAACCATGGTATGGATGTTTCTCTTTTTGTACTCCTCTCTCACTGCACAGTAGACCATCCTCAGTCATCCAGGGAAGCCCTCAAGCCTATATCAACACTTTTGGATGAGACCCCCAAGTAGCTTCACCTTCATCACTGCTCCATCACCTGTGAGCGTCTGTGTTTGCAGGTTTCATCTCCCAACCTATGCTGACTCAGCATCTTCTTTGCATCCATTAGAAGAATCTGCCAGACTCACCTGTACACTGAGAAGTGACATCATTGTTGGTAAAATAGATAGATAGATAGATAGATAGATAGATAGATAGATAGATAGATAGATAGAGGCACCAGGAGAAACCAGGGAGCCCTCCCAAGTATCTTCTGAAATTCAACTGAGTCAGATATGTACCAGGGATCCCAGGTTCCCTGTCACTTTCTGGATCCAAAGATGTTTCAACTAATTCAGGTCTTCTAATATCTCTGGACTCCAGCATGAGGACAAGACTATTACTGTCACATATGCCAAGATAATGAAATACTCCAGACCTACAGGGAAGTGAGTACTTCCCCCTTCACTCTCTAGGCCTGCTGATGTTCCCTGTCAAGTGCCGCAGGGGGTGACTTGTGTTGTCAAATCTTCAACAAATCCTTTGTTTTCCTGGAAACAGATGATTTCAGTGTCATATCCTTTCCTTGAGCTAAAATTTTAGATTCATAACTTATTCTGACCATATTCATGCTCAGATATAAAAATTATTCAGAAGATATGTTAGAGGTCAACAGGTGTTGATTTCAGTTCTGGTTCTAGTGGAAGCTCACAGATGCTTCTGGTCTAAACTCTTCAATATGGACTTCAGGTTACAAAACCAACATGCAGAAATGAATGGTAGTCTATACAGAAGCAATAAACCATCAACATTTAAAAAATAAAAACAATGGCATTTATAATGACATAATTTTGAAATTCTTAAGGATACATTTTAGAAAAATTGTGGAAAAAGGACCTGAATGTGAGACAGGAAACCATCAAAACCTTAGAGAAGAAAGCAGGAAACAACCTCCTTGACCTCAATCACAGCAATTTCTTCCTTGACACATCCCCAAAGCCAAGGGAATCAAGAGCAAAAAAATGAACTATTGGGACCTCATCAAGATAAAATGGTTCTGCACAGCAAGGGAAAATAATCAATAAAACTAATAGGCAACTGACGGAATGGGAAAAGAGAGTTATAAATGACATATCAGATAAAGGGCTAGTGTCCAAAATCTATAAGGAACTCACCCAACTCCACACCCAAAAAACAAATAATCCAGTGAAGAAATGAGCAGAAGACATGAACAGACACTTCTCCAAAGACATCCAGATGGCCAACAGACACATGAAACAATGCTCAACGTCCCTCATCATCAGGGAAGTGCAGAACAAAACCACACTGAGATACCACCTCATGCCAGTCAGAGTGGCTAGAATGAACAAATCAGGAGACTCTGGATGCTGGTGAGGATATGGAGAAATGGGCACCCTCGTACACTGCTGGTGAGAATGTAAACTGGCACAGCCCCTCTGGAAAACAGTGTGGAGGTTCCTCAAAAAATTAACAATAGAACTCCCCTATGACCCAGCAGTAGCACTGCTAGGAATTTTCCCAAGGGATACAGGAGTGCTGATGCACAGGGGCACATGGACCCCAATGTTCATGCCAGCACTCTCAACAATAGCCAAAACATGGAAAGAGCCTAAGTGTCCATCAATGGATGAATGGATCAAGAAGATGTGGTTTATCTATACAATGGAATACTACATGGCAATGAGAAAGAATGAAATCTGACCATTTGTAGTAACATGGATGGAACTCGAGGGTGTTATTCTGAGCAAAATAAGTCAGGCAGAGAAGGACAAATATCATATGTTTGCATGTATAGGAGGATTAGGAGGAACTGAACTGAGGACCATGGGGGAGAAGAAGGGGAAAAATAGTTGAAGAGAGGGAGGGAGGCAAACCATGAGAGACTCTTGAGTACTGAGAACAAACTGAGGGCTTATGGGGGTGAGGGAGATGGGAAGGGGGATGATGGGAATGGAGGAGGGCACTTGTGGGGATGAGCACTGGGTGTTATATGGAAACCAACTTGACAATAAACTATAAAAAAATAAAAATAAAAATAAATCATTTGGTGCATATTTAACAAGACACATACAGGTCATGGATGCTGAAATCTGGACATTCCTGGTATGTTTAATCAAAGTGGATCTAAAACAATGGAGAGATATATTCTATTCACGGATTAGAAGACTCAATATAGCATAAATGTCAATTCTACTTCAATTGTATAAAAGTCCAATTCAGCCTCTATCACAACAAGACAGAGAGGCATGGGTGGAGGGATAGACACACTGATCAATGTAACAGAACAGAAAACCCAGAAACAGACCCATGAAAGTATGGATAAGTATTTTGTTTTATTTTTTAATGTTTATATATCTTTGAGAGGGAGAGCACGCACACGAGTTGGGGAGAAGTAGAGAGAGAGGGAGATAAGAATCTGAAATCAGCCTCCAGGTTCTGAACTGTCAGCACAGAGCCCAATGCGGGGCTTGAACCCACAAGCCATGAGATCATGACATGAGCTGAAGTCAGAGGCTCAACTGACTGAGCCACCCAGGCACCTCTTGGTAATTATTTTTGATAAAGTTGCAACAAATGTCTTTCAGAGAGGAAAGGATGGCCTTTTGGAGAAAGAGCCTCAGAATTATTGGATACCAATAGGGGGATATGAATCTCACTTAAATTCTCACCTTATAAAAAAAAGTCACTAAATGCATAGACATAATGTATAACATAAAGCTATAAACGTTTAGAAGAAAACATGGGAGAAAATCTTTAGGATCTAGGGTTTGTATAAACATGTTTAGACAAAACACCAACAAGCACAACATATACAATTAAAAAATGATAAATTGTACTTCATTAAAGGTAAATTCGTTGCTTTTCCTTTACTTTGTAAATTGGTAAGATGATGAAATTTGTTGAAGAACTCAATTTATGAGGGTAGTTGGAATCCACTGCTTTAATGCAGAGGAGTTTTTAAATACTCAAACTATGCATATTCTAAATGACATACCAAGGGAGGGATTAATGCAGTTAATCTTCTCTGGGTGCCAGCAACTTAAGTATTAATTTAGGTAAATTAAAATTAGGTTTTCATCTTCCATAAGCCAATACTCCTTTTTAGAATGAAACATGCTACAGTAATCACTGGCAGTACTATTGGCCACACCTTCAATGGATCAGATCACTGATGTGTGAACACGCAGGGACCTGGTGAGCTGCAGAAATCAGCAGGTCTCAGAGCTTTGGGCCATGACCATATGGGTATGGGATGCTGTGGAACTGCCCTGTGGTCCTTACATAGCTACTAAGTGAGGGCCATTCACTCAAAGGAGCCTGGTGGGGGCTGGGCCCTGTGCTCCCTGATGGGGACTCAGCAGCTGTGTCCTCTCTGGCCTGGCATGTCCCCTGAGCAGGGACCTATATATTGTCTCAGCAGGTGCTTCCTCCCAGGGCTCTCCCCAGGGGTAAAGGCAACCTCCAAACCCCTCAGTGTGTCATGTAAGCTGAGCTCCAGCACCAGGGCTCAGGGAGAGATGGACAGTCAGTGGATGGACCCCATTTGCATGGACAGGTCCTCCTGTGTCAGAGAGTGGAGGAGAAAAGAAGGCCTGGGGCAGCTTAGTCCACCGTGAGGACCAAGGGCTGTGTCACCATGGCCTGGACTCCTGTCCTCCTCATGTTCCTCTCTCACTGCACAGGTAGGGACAGGCCTCAGGGACAGAAGGAACCCTTCCAGCCGGTGTATGGCCCTGTGGATCATATCCTGAAAAACTCTACCTTGGTCTCTAACCCTATCACCCTTAAGTGTCTGTGTTTGCAGGTTCCCCATCCCAGGCTGTGGTAACCCAGCTGCCCTCCCTCTCTGCACCTCTTGGAACAATAGCCAGACTCACCTGCACCCTGAGCAGTGGATTTATTGCTGGCAGCTATAGCGTGCAGTGGTACCAGCAGAAGTCAGGGAGCCCTCCCTAGTATCTCCTGTACTACTACTCAGACCATGTAAACACCAGGGCTCCAGGGTCCCCAGTCCTTTCTCTGGATCCAAAGATGACTTGGCCAGTGCTGGGGTTCTGTTCATCTCTGGGCTCCTGCTTTAGGACAAGTGTGATTATTACTGTCAGATCTGACACAGCAGTGCTGCTCATAGGGACACACACATGGGGAAGTGGGGCAAATATCTCAGCCTTCTCAGGACCCTGGACACTGACTCTCTTGCAATTTAAAATAACTTGAATACACACTGAGTGTACTTGGAAGTAACTTGTGGGTGACAATGTCCTTCCTAACAATTTCTTATGCAACATATGTGACTTCAGGAGAAACAAAGACGAAGACAACAGAAAAACTATCATGACACAAACTTTGCCTGGTGATCCAAGTTGTAAAAATCAGAGCCTGTTGAGCTGGCTTTTTTTTTCTCTCTCTCTTTACAACAGCTAAAAATTTTTTTAGTTTTCTTGTTGTTCAGGGCCTGAGGACCATTTCAGCAAGTGGACAGTCCTCCACAGCATGGACTCTGTTCCTCCAGGGGTCAGAGCAAAGACCCTCCCTTCCCTTTCAGGCTCCTGTGCTCAGGGCTGGCTGAGGCTCATTGTGTCCAGAGACAAGGCACTGCAACGTGAGATGTTATGTGAGGATACATGCCAAAGAAGAATTTAGATACATCAAGCTGTCTTGGAACCTTTGCTGGGTACCTGAGTTTTCAGTTGTGATGTTAGGGGTGGGCATTTAGGCAAAATACCCAAGTTCAGGAAAACAAAGAAAGATTGAACACCTCAACACATTGGAGGATTTTAGTGTGTCAAGATGAATAAATGCAATGTGGTTACTTGGATTGGACCCCAGAACAAACAATGACATTAGTGGCAAAAAAATAAAAAAAAAAAACAACTTGTGAAATCTGGATAAAGTCTCCAGTTTCATTAATATCATTGGACCACTGTCCAGTTTTTGTTTTAATAAATATGCCATGGTTATGCACGATGTTATCATTAGAATACTCTGGGTGAAAGGTATATGAGAGATCTCTGTATCCTTGCATTTTTTTCTGCAAATATAAAATTATTACAGAATAAGTTTCAACACAAACACATGAGGAATAAAAAAGAATAAAAATATATCCTAGCTTGAACTCCAGTTCTCCCCTGCCCATGATTTTACCAGGTCCTGGGGGAGCTCACTTCAACCCCATCCTTTGGCAGGGAGACTGAATGAGGTGCTACAAGACAGAACTGGTCTACACTCCTGTACCCCTGCTGGTGACTATGGGGCCAGTGAGAAGCTTACTGGGGACTCCTACCTGACATTAGGCACTAATAAGGTGGTGGTAAGCAGGGGAGCTGGCCTTGCAGTTGACCACTCCTCTCCCTGGTACGGGGAGGGGAGAGTATGGGGCCCAGTTAGGTGCTGTGCATTGATCCTAGGCAGCAAAGCAGCTACATTCAGGCCTGTGCTACCCTTCCTGGGGTCACCAGGGAGCTTGTCCCACTCTACCACCTGATGGGAACTGGGAGGTGACAATCATTGCCCCACTTTTTCCAGGGTGAAGTCAGCAGCACAGCAATGGGGGTGAGCACTCCACTTCCTCTGGGGCCACTGGGAAGCTGACATACAACCACTGACATTCTGTTGCACTTCAATGAGAGGATTGAATGATTGAAGGATGATAACTGGGGACCCACATCACATGATATAATATCCCAAATATCTAGGATCTAGTAAAAAATATCACCTGTCATGTTAAGAACCAGGAAGACCAAACCTTGAATGAGAAAGGAGAATCTACTGCCACCAACACTTAAATGACTCACATGTTGAAATTATGAGACAGATATTTTTAGGCAACAATCATAATATCCATTTAATGAGCAGCAACAAATACTCTTATAACAAAGGGAAAAGACAGAAAATGCAGACTTGAAATAGATGTCATCAAAACAAATGGAATTTATAGAACTGAAAAATAAAACAGACGGAACTGAAAAAGAAAACTCTGGAGATATTTGAGAGTAGGTGATTTTTTTTTTTATTATTCACTTGCTTCTTGAGAGCAAGAACAGGCTACATTTCCTCTGCAGAATTCTCATCACCATGAAGAGACTCTTGAGGATGCCACCAGGGGGCATTATGCACCTGCTCAGAACTGCCAAGGCCTGAAAGTAACTGAAATGGTTCCAACTGAACAGGCTCTGCACCCATCCATGCCCACTGGCCTGAGTTAGAGGTGACAGCAGCTGCTTCCTCCCAAGAGTCAAATTCAGAGCTCTTAACCACCCCGGATGTCCTCTTTGTAGGAAATCTACTAGCAGGCCTGAGGACCCAGTACCAAATGAAGTTCATATTTGCATAATGTAATATGTTAACACCAAATATACCCTTTACTCTTGAGCTGAGGAGGAGATAAAAGAGACAAGCCAGAGACCAGCATCAGCTGTAAGGCCAGGGAACTTTGGAAAGTCCACACCATGATCTGGACTCCTCTCCTCCTTCTCCCCCTCGTCATCCACTGCCCAGGTTCATAGGGATTTCAGAGGCCAGACTTTGGAGGGATTCCTCTGCTTTTATTCTTCATTCCTAACATGTGTCTATTTTCATTTCAGGGACCAGTTCTCAGGTTGTGGTGACTCAGAAGCCCTCACTGACTGTGTTCCCAGGAGGGACAGTCACTCTCACCTGTGGCTCCAGCACTGGAGCAGTCACCGATGTTCACTATCCATACTGGTTTCAGCAGAAGCCTGGCCAAGCCCCCAGGACATTGATTTTCAACACAAACAGGAAACACTCCTGGACCTCCTCGTGGTTCTCAGGCTCCCTCCTTGGGGGCAAAGCTGCCCTGACCCCCACAGGGGCCTAGCCTGAGTACGAGGCTGAGAACTACTGCTGGCTACACTATAGTAGTGCTTGGCACAGTGGGAGATCCAGATGAGGAAGGAAGACAAACTTTTGTTTAACAGAGTGTGGGTACAAACAAAACTATGTGATGTTGGCATCCCATGTCCAGACACCTGAGTTCTCAGGTTAGCCTAAATGTTGACCTTCATAGAGACAGTGATGCAGAGAGTCTGGATTGCTTCCCATTCCTGTTCGAGTCTTAAAGTGGAGCAAATATATGAATGGCTTGGGAGGAACTGGTCCACAAAAAGCAAGTTTCAATTATTTTGCATTAGATAAGGAACAGTATGTGCCTGGATCAGAACTAAAAACTGAGGCCAAACACATTTCCTCCTGAAAAAAAAAACAGTTCCAATATTCCTTGTTAGCTAAGAACAAACAGAGGAAACTCTCATTTTGTATATTTCCAAAGTTTATTGGGACACCTGTCTGGCTCAGTTGGCAGAGCATGTGACTCTTGATCTCAGGGTTGTAAATTTGACCCCCATGTTGGGTGTAGAGATTATGTAAATAAATAAACTTAAAAAGTTATTTCTAAATAAAGTTTATCATACTAGGTTGCATTTTAATGCAATGCAAGAATCTTGTATATTTTTTAATATTAAAAATTATAAATAATTTTTGCAAAGAATTATTTTTCCATAATATTCTGGGTCAAATTGTATCCTCCCAAAGAACATATATTGAAGTCGTAGCCCTTAGGACCTAGGAATATGATCTTATTTGAAAATAAGGTTGTCATAGATGTAATTAATTAAGATGAGATGATACTGGGGGAGGGTGGCCTCCTAGTCCAGTATGTCTGGTGTGCTTATAATAAGGTAGCCAGCAGAAGCCAAGGAGAGTACTGTGGGAAGCTGGAGGCAGAGTTTGGGGTTTGCGTTCACAACCAGGGAATTCCAAAAATGGTCTTCAAACCACTAGTAGTCATGGGGAGGCATGGAAGGGATCCCCTACTGGTTTCAAGGGGAATGTGGCCCCACCCTATGGACCTGGGGCTTTGGGCCTCCAGATCTGTGAAATAATAACTTCTTGTTGAAGCCACCCTGCTTATGATATTTTGTTCTGGCACCCCTAGTAACCTAATACATCAAACAGTATATTTCTGAATTTGAACAATTTCTCTCTAACTGGTTTTTATTAATTACTCAATTGTGATCATAGTTTCACTTATATTTCATATTTTTGTTCATGTTTCAAGCACTACTATTGACATTAAAGGCTAATATAAGTAAGTTATCCTGAGTTCAGAAGTCAACAATAATTGCTTAATATTTTAAAGCTAACAAGTTTACAATTATTAATAATTGTATTAAGAAGTTAACAATTATTGGTTAATATTTTAAAGTTACATTAAAAATAAAGATAGTCATTAAGTATTTCCAATTGTTTACCAGTTGTAAAGATTGTGGAGTTGTAAAGTTGTAAATATTATCTTGTTCATATTAAAACACATGTGGATCTAGTGAGAGAAAAGGTAGATGTCTATTATTTTCAATGGGAAGCCCTGAGTACATTATTCTGAACAAAAAATTCACAAATTGATAAAGCAGAGAGTTCATTTCCTGAAGAAGTTGGTTGGAAACAGAATAGAAACATGAGAAGTGATCAGTGACCAAAAACAAAACATGTCCTTCTGCATATGTTAGATCAGTTAGTCTCAAACTTCAATCTGCATATGAATCATATGGAATCTTATAAAATTTGGATTCTGATTCCTTGAGTATGGAGTGGGGCTTGAGATTCTGCATTTTATTCATTTATTCATTCATTCATTCATTCATTTAAATATAGTTTATTTTATTTTCAAGACAGAAAGAGACAGAGTATGAGCAGGGGAGGGACAGAGAGAGAGGGAGACACAGAATCTGTAACAGGCTCCAGGCTCTGAGCTGCCAGCACAGTACCCAATGCAGGGCTCGAACCCATGAACCGCGAGATCATGACCTGAGCCAAAGTTGGACGCTTAACCGACTGATCCACCCAGGCGCCCCAGATTCTGCATTTTAAATCTGTGAGAATGACGTAAGAGGGAAGTAATTTGCAAAGAGGAACCGAAGAATAATCTCTAACAGAACTAAAGTCTTTTGATTGAAGAAGAACCCCACAGTCCACATATCCCAGGTACAGATGCCTACTATTCAGACAGAAGCCTTGCTGTCTTTTCCATCTCTCTCTCTTCCAATGAATCATTTCTAGGACTTTCCCTTCTTAACTGACGCTTCTCATGCTCTGGCTCTGACCTCGTTTGGTACCTGACCATCCATAATATCCAGGAAGAAGATGATACTGACTCCAACTGTGGAGCAAACCATAGTAGTGGGAGCAGTTTTGTATATGCACAGTGTGACAGGTATGGGTAGTGAGACAAAACCTCACAGCTGATCCACCCTGGACCCATGTCCCTCCCCTTGGCTTGACTCACCATTCACCTCCTAACCCTGCTTTGAGAGTTTTCACTTTCTGAGGTATTTTGGCAATGAGCACCTATCTTTGACAATCCTATTTCTGCATACTCCACCTGGTCTTGGTCCACAGCAAATGTTGTCATGTATTGCAAAGTATTTTCTCAGACACTTCTTGAATCATGAGAAGTTAATACATGGACAGGTATGGCTGTTGCCACTCACCTGTTCCCTGATGGGTTTTTAGTTTCCAGGGTGTGTTGAGGCCTTTCACAGGTAGGCTCATAGTACAAACAGCATCATCAGCTCTTCTGTTCCCATTGACCTCATAGCTCAGTCATGTAGTTCTTAGTTGGCCCAGGCTAAGATAGAAGGATTCCATTACTGAATTGTTTTCTCTGATAGCAACAGGATCATATGATCCCAAAACATTAGAGGGCAGAGAAACCTCTTATTATTAGAATATGGTATGGGGCGCCTGGGTGGCTTGGTCTGTTAAACGTCCGACTTCGGCTCAGGTCATGATCTCATGGTTTGTGGGTTTGAGCCCCGTGTCGGGCTCTGTGCTGACAGCTAGCTCAGAGCCTGGAGACTGCTTCAGATTCTGTGTCTCCCTCTCTCTCTGACCCTCCCCTGCTCATGCTGTCTCTCTCTCTCTCTCAGAAATAAATAAAAACATTTTTTAAAAAAATTTAAAAAGAAGATGGTAGATTAAATTATGGCAAAGAGCAGCAGTCTGAGAATGCAGTGGGCATGGCTACCGGGGGACAGTATTCCAGGGGACAGGACACAAAGGAGCCACTGAGGATACTGTCCATATATACTACCAAAAGATAAAGAATGGATGTATAAGGGACTATATGCAACCACCCCAAATAAAATAATACATTTTATTGCTCACTAGCCATTTTTTAAGCCTTAAAACTTTTAACTGAAATTTAGGCTGGACTCTGTGAGGAAGTCACCTCTTGACTAATAGATATAGTAATGATTCCTTCACTGCTGTCCCAAAGTGACCTCTGGTCATTTAATGGACTATACCCTGGAGAAGAGGAAATATGAAAATATTCTGAATATTGTTGAACACATGGTTCAAGTGACATTCATATTCAAGAACCAAGATTATCACCATGCCCTCCATTACAGTGGGGATAACTGGATATTCCATCTAATAGAGGTATAGCTTACAGCTGATCTTTTGGGTCTATAGAATCACCCAATGGACTTATTCTCATAATTGTCAGGAGAATCTCCATACTTGTTTATTGGCCTAGTAAAATAGGCCAAGAAGTAAGAGTATTGGTCGTTTAGAAGACCAAGGGAAAGACTCTAGAACTGTGCCTTGCTGTATTTTCTTCAAGATGGAAATTTACAAAATAACATTATTGTGGGAAAATAGCAGAGATAACGTGTTACCCATAATGATGGAGTGGTGTTTGTCTCCAACATGTCGGCATTTAGTTCATCAATCTGGCTTCTAAACAAAAACAACCAACAGCAACAACCAAAACATATGGATCCTGCCAGATGAAGGTGGACTATTGTAAACTCAGACAAGTTGTACCCCAATCAAAGCTGCCTGATGTGCTATATCTTCTAGAGCATATTGCTTAACATCATTTCAGTTAAAAGGTATAGTCATAAAACTGGTGGATGCATACTTTTCCATACCTATCATATGGAAGTGTCAGGTGTTGTTGACACTCATGTAGAGTAGACAGTTGTACACTTAAAGTATTGCTCCAAGAATATTTTTACTCTTCTTCTTACCCAACATATGCCCAAGAAAACTGGACCATCTGCATGTTCTACAGAACTCACAATGATGCATTATATTGCTGACATTGATTTATTTGAACAAGATGAGTAGGAACTGGGAAGTACTTCAAAGTCCTTGGTAAGACACCAGGGCTCCTGAGGACGGGGAGCACACTCTATAAGGAATCAGGGGTCCATCACACCATTGAGTCCAGCAGTCCACTAGGGATTTCCCAGTCTGTAATATTTTTGGATACCTTTAAAAGTAAGAAATAAATTGTTATATCTCACAATTTTCATTCTCAAAAAGAAATCACAACACTTTACTAGGCCTATCCTGGATCTATAATCACATATTCTACAACTGGAAAAATTGCTGTGACCTATTTTCAGGGGACCAAGAAAGAAACTAGGTTTGAAAAAATCGGAGACAAACAAGTGTTCTGCACACACTGTATGAGGCAAGCACTCTGCCATTTGAGCCATACAACCCTGTGTTAGTAGAGCTGTCTGTCATGAGGAAAGGAGAATAATAAAAACATCATGTGGAATATTTGGCAAGTACTAATAAGATAGTTATCACATCATCTATTACAGTTCTAGAGCAATAGGAAACTATAAACTACTCAAATGTAACTTATGGAATGTTCCTGGGCTCTAGAAAAGACCTATATGGGACAGTTGACAGATAATGTGTCTAGGTATACACAGTGGGAGCTGTGTTTAAGGGGGACCTAAGTTGAGACACCAGTAGTACCCAAGATCCTGGCTCTTCCACTCATTAGAGATGGCTGCTGTGTATGATGTGCAATAAAGAAGAAAGGAAAGCAGTGGTGCATTTATTCCACCATATCCCCAGATTCCTTTGCCAGTTTCCTGTATATAGAACCCCAGGCACTGAAAGTCACATTCACAAGGAACTACAAAAGGCAGACCTGAGAATTAGAGGGGGAGAAGAAGGGAAAACCTGTAGGAGTGCATCCTTCCATCAACAATGAACACAATGATGGCTGGGAGGCAGATATGAGAGGAGGGCTAGCTGTGGGTCCTCCAGGCCTGGGATCCCACCGACATGCAACAGCTCAGTAGCTGTGACCTGTCACTACTGTTGCTGAGAACTCCTGGGAGGGAAGCTCATTTACATGAGAGTCCTGCCCCCACAGGTGGTAACAGTTATCATGAGAGCTGTGCAAACTGACTCTGCTGGGCTGTGCTGTGAAGCTCAACACTGGGGCATCTACACAATGGCCTGGACTCTTCTGTTCACAATTCTGGCTCACTGCACAGGTCAGGGGGACTTTCTGGACTGGGGGTGGGAGAGGCCACACTGAGCCTTCATGCCCCTGTCCTGTCTCCAGCTCTTTGGTCTCTCACCTATTTTCAGGGGCCACTTCCCAGGAAATAGTGACTCAGGAAGCTTCACTCTCAACAACTCCTGGAGGAACAGTCATACTCACCTGTGGCTCCAGCACTGGGGCCGTCACCACCAGTAATTATGCTGGCTGGGTCCAACAGAAGCCCTACCAGGTACCCCAGGGTCTGATAGGTGGTACCAGCTACTGGATCCCAGGGGTCCATGCCCGATTCTCTGGCTCCCTCCTTGGACAGAAGGCCATCCTCACCATCACAGGGGCCCAGATAGAGGATGAAGCTGAGTATTACTGTGTTCTGTGGTACAGCAACCATTACCACAGAGACACAGGCAGGTGGGGAAGTGAGACACAAACCCCTGGGCTCAGCCTCACTCTCTGCTCCCAATGTCACCCATCTTCTGTTCACAGATGCTGCATCTGGCTAATGTGGGCCCAGAGAGCTTGGTCTCCATGGTCACAGAGGAAGTAGTCAAATATATAGTTGTAAGCTTCAAAATGTTTCATTTTTAATCCACTATTTTTTATAATAGTTTACTCACAAAAGCCAGTACAAAGATATATATCATCAGCTGTCTGGTTATTGACAGAAATAGCAAAATAAAAACTTACACACACACACACACACACACACACACACACACACACACACACACTCACCATAGCAAGTCCTGATTCAGGCCAGCCAGCATTTAATTACCAAAAGAAAATTTTCATACTATACTGCTGTGATTCTATGTGTAAGGGCAAACTTATCAGGAAAATATATAAGGTGACACTTAAGGGAAACAGGGAAGTAATAACACCTCCCTCTTACTGACTTGTAGGAAAGTCTAAAGTAAAGTAAAATGAAAACAATCCAAAACAGTAGGGTCAATTCCAAAATATAGTAATAAATGCAAAATTTTAATGTAAATATGAGATGATTTATACTCTAGGGAATGCAGTTTCTTTCCCTATCTCTTAATCCAATTTACAAAACTGATCTCTGTGTCTTGGAGGTAGAAAAGAAGTTTAAAAAAGAAAAGCAGACCACTACTGGCCCCTCTGCCCTCTGTGCATGTTCCATACAGAGGCTCTGAAGGTCTCCGTGGTGTTTACTGCAGAGTTCTAATGAATAGGCAGAACAATGGGAAGTTTGGGGATTGGATTGACACAGGGCAAAAATCTACGGGGAAGATACATCACAGAGGCAAGCATCATTTTTCTCTAAATCCGGTCTACTTCCCCCATGATTGATCTTTATTTTTCCCCCAAAAACATCTTCAAAAAGAGCTACAAAGTAAGGTTTAAAATTATGAAGGAATAAGATATCAAGGAGTTTTGGATAAGTGAATAATTGCAGAATTGATATATCAAAACATTTTCACAATGGTAGCAGATAAGCAGGCCCTCATTGCAAATTGATATGACAGAATGGAAATTTTGAAATCTCTGTACCTGTCAAGGAGGATGCTCATGAGTTATGAGCCTGTATTCAACACAGAATCCCAGAAGAACACAGGGTTGAGGTTCCCAAAGGCTGGGTATAAATCATAAAGAAACAGGCCCCCTGGTCAAGAGTTTTAATAAGGATCAGTGGGAACTTTAGGTCCCTTGTCTAAATTAATATATTCTAGTGATTGTGCCTCACACACCACCCTGGGTGGAACCAGGTATGTTACACAGGTAACTCAGATCCCCTTTTATTGTGAGGCTTCAATGGTCGGCTTCAAGCTGTCAGCAGTTTAAGGGTTAGCTTCATCTGCAGAGTGACATGCTAATCCCAAAGAATTCCACATTCAATGACAGACTTGAAGGTATAAATGCCAGGTAAGCTGGCATTGAAGCAGAGAGATACCAACCCTAAGACACACTCTTTCTCCTGGAGAGCTATATTTGAGAATGCATATTCTCTAAAGCATAGTTATCACTCTAAATTTTTTTTAAATGTTTTATTTATTTCTAGGAGAGAGAGAGAGACAACGTGAGCAGGGGAGGGTCAGAGAGAGAGGGAGTCACAGACTGAAACAGGCTCCAGGCTCTGAGCTGGCAGTCAGCACAGAGCCCGACGCGGGGCTCGAACCCGCGAACTGTGAGATCATGACCTAAGTGAAAGTCGGACGCTTAACCGACTAAGCCACCCAGGCGCCCCCATAATTATCACTCTAAAGCATAATTAATTTATGATGTTTTGCCCTGAATTGAAAAAAATTATATGGTTTCTGGTGCTAGAGGGTACAAGAAGTCCCTGTATTCATTACAACTGGTGATCCACTTGGGGAGTATGTGTGTTCATTCCCTAAAACTCTGAGCTGTATGGGTTTGGAGGCCATGATTCCTACACATAAATGCATACATGAGAAGACATTGCAAGATTCCAATAAACTTTAAGGTCAGCCCTGGGTCACTTGACACCCTTTGTGACAACAGAACAATAGGCAAAGAGAGAAGCCACCAAATGGGAAGGAACAACTGAGCCTGATCATCAGGATACAGTAGAAAAAATTCTGTGACTCACATGAATGTTATCTATCAACATGTCTTCTCGGTCTAATTTGGGTGATAAGTGGATAGATCCAACAATGTAGCCTGAGAAAGACACAATGATTGAGTTCACACTCACGGATGAGAGTCTGGTTAACCCCACCAGGGAACACACCTGGACTAGCCCAGGTGCTCACCAAAGTTGAGGCCAATATAAGATGGGTAGTGGAGACAGAGGACAATTAGCATTGGCTATATTCTTGAAACCACCTTCAGCAGTAAGGTCTGCGTTTAATCCCACTGAATGACCTCTTTCAAGTTTCCATCTGAAAAAGAGACCAAAACATATCCAGGAGGAATTGTTCCCAAGACTCATTGTATGAAGACTGGGGATCTGAGCAAGGGCATGAGGTGAACCTGTAATGGCTGTAGTGAGGCCCTGCCATTACTCCCCATTCTAGGACTGAACCATGTCTTCTCCAGCAGTTGAGTGTAACCAGCCAACAGGTCTCAACTGAATCATGCTATGAGACTGAGCCTTGGACAGGTGATCACCCAAGGCCATTAACTCTTCTAGGTGCAGCTTGTATTCAAAGACTAATGGATGCATAGTTACCAGGTTCTACCCCTCTTATCCTACTTCAGGATCCTGGGGAGACTTCTCAACTCTAGAGCCCATTATAGTAGTGTCTGTGTTGTTGCAACTGCTTCACAACATTTGCCTCTAACCAATCATGTGTTCTTCACTTCTCCACATCTGGTTACCCTGGAAGAGTTCCCCATAATCTTTGTGGAAAAGCTTGCCATCTCAAAGTCAGGAAATTACTGGTAGTTTAGGAAATTTGGGCCAGAGAATGACTTCCACATGACTCTCCAACTGAGCGGAGGTGGAGATGAGAGTCCTAATGGACAAGGAGAATGGCATGTGCTAACCATTCCCCTGTGGATAGAAAATACTCAGCTTATTTATGGGAGGGTCACAAATGCCTATGAGACATATCTGCACTTAATAAAGGATAGAGGAATAACTTATTTTACTGCAGTTTGCTTTATTGTACTTCACAAATATTGCATTTGAAATTTTGTGGCACCCTGCACTCAGCAAGTTTATCAACACCATTTTGCCAACATTTGCTCGTTTCATGTCTTTGTGTCACATTTTGTTAATTCTCAGAATATTTCAAACTTGTTAATTATTATTTTAATGATTATTATCATAATTATTATGATGATGATCTGTGATTACTATTGTCACTGTCCTGGTGCACCACAAACCCTGCATGTATAAGATGGTAAACTTAATTGAAAAATTTATGTGTTCTGGCTGCTCCACCAATCAACCATTCCCCCATCTCTCTCACTCCCCTTGGGCCTCTCTATTTCCTGATTCACAACAATATTAAAATTAGGCCACTTAATAACTCTACAATGGCCTCATCATGTTCAAGTGAAAGTAAGAATTGCACATCTCTCACCTTAAATCAAAAACTAGGAATGATTAAACATAATGAGGAAGACATGTCAAAAGTCAAGATAGACTGAAAACTAGATCTCTTGTGCCAAACAGTTGGCCAAGTTGTGATGGGGGGGAGATGTCCTGAAGGAAATTAAAATTTCTACTCCAATGAATACACAAATGACAAGAAAGCAAAACAGCTTTATTATCATCTGGAGAAAATGTGAGTGGTCTGGATAGAAGATTGAACCAACCACAACATTCCTTTAAACTAAAGCCTAATCCAGGGGAAGGTCCTGAGTCTCTTCAATTCTGTGAAGGCTAAGAGAGGTAAGGAAACTGTAGAACAAAAGTTGAGATCGGTTCATAAGTTTAAGGAAAGAAGACATCTCCATAATATAAAAGTGCAAGGAAAAAGCACCAAGTGCTAATATATAAGCTGTAGTAAGTTATCCAGAAGATCTAGCCAAGACAATTCATGAAAGTGACTCCACTAAATGGTGATTTTCAATGTAGACAAAATAGCCTTCCATTGGAAGGAGATGATGTCCAGTATTTTCATAGTTAGAGAGGAGACGTGAATGCTTGACCTCAAAGTTTCAAAGGACAGGCTGACTGTCTCATTAGGGCTAATGCAACTTGTGACTTTAAATTGGAGCCAATGCTCATTAACTATTCCAAAACTCCTATGGCCCTTAAGAATTATGCTGAATATATTCTACTTGTGCTCTATAAATGGAACGTCAAATGGATGACAGCACATTTGTTTACAACATGATTTACTGAATATTTTCAACCTACTGTTGAGATCTACTGCTCAGAATAACAGATTCAAAATATTAATGCTTATTGACAATGTGGCTGGTCACCCAGGAGTTCCAATAGAGACGTACAATGAAATTAATGTTGTTTCATGCCTGCTAGCACAACATTCATTCTGTAGCCCATGGATCAAGAAGTAATTTTGACTTTCAAGTTGCATCATTGAAGAAATATTAAAGAAATCAAATAGATAATAGTGATTCCTCTGATGGATCTGGATGAAGTAAATGGACAGCTCTCTGGAAAGGATTCACCACTCTAGATGCTGTTGAAAACATTCAAGATTCATGGGAAGAGGTTAAAAGAGAACATTAACAGGAGTTTAGAAGGAGTAGATTCCAACCTTCACACATGACATTGAGGGATTCAAGACTTCAGTGGAGGAAATAATCGCAGATGTGGTAGCTATAATAACAGAACTAGAATTACAAGTGCATCCTGAAGATGTGACTGAAATTGTAACAATTTCTTATGGATGAGCAAAGAAATTATGGCTTTTGAGGTGGAATCTAGTCACGGTAAAGATCTGTGCAGCTTGTTGAGATGACAAGGATTTAAAACACTATACAGCTTACTTGTAAAGCAGCAGCAGGTTTTGAGAGGATTGGCTCCAACTTTGAAAGAAGTTCCACTGAAGGTAAAATGCTATCAAAACAGCATCACATGCTATAGAGAAATCATTCTTGAAAAAAGTCACTCGACAGGGCAAACTTAATTATTGTCTTATTTTAAGAAATTGCCACACCCCAACCTTTAGCAACCACCACCCTGATTGGTCAGCAGCCATTAACATTGAAGCAAGACCCTCCACCAGCAAAAAGATGATAGCTCGCCAAAAGCTCACATGATGGTTAGCACTTTTTAGCAATAATGTATTTTTTAATTAAGGCATGTACATTGTTTTTTAGGCATAATGCTATTGCATGTTTAATGCACTACAGTCTAGTATAAGCATAACTTTTATGTGTACTGGGAAACCAAAATTTTCACTTGACTCACTTCATTGGGATATTCACTTTACTGCTGTGGGAAAGAACTGAACTGGCAATATCTCTGAGATACGCCAATATTAGATTTGGCAATGATTTCTTAGATATGATACCAAAAAGAAAGGCAAAAAAAAAGAAAAAGATAAGACAATAGATAAGTTGGACTTTATCAAAAAATTTAAATGTATGTGCACCAAAGGACGCTAACAACAGAATGAAAAAGCAACTTACAGAATGGGAAAATATTTGTAAATCTTGTATCTGATTAGAGATCAGTAGCCAGGCTACATAAAGAACAACAAAATAAAAATGATTACAACATGGACAATGGACTTGAATGACATTTCTCCAAAGAAAATATACAAGTATCCAAGAAGCATTTGACAAGTTGCTCTATACCATTAAAGCATAATGGTATAAATCATTAACCATAAACCATGAGGGAAATGCAAATAAAAATCAAAGTGACCTATCACGTCACATCCATTATCATGTTATTGCCAAAGAATAGAAACTAACAAATGTTAGGAAGGATATGTAGAAATTGGAACCCATATATATTGCTGGTGGGAATATAAAATTGTGCAGTCACTGTGGAAGACAGTATGGCCATTCCTCAAAAAAACTAAACATAAAATTATCATATGATTCAGAAATTTCACTTGAGTACATACTCAAAAGAATTTTAAGCAGGGCCTTGTAGAGATATTTGTACACCCCTGCTCATAAGAGCATTATTCACAATAGCTAAAAGGTGGAAGCAATCCAAGTGTACATTAAAAGACGGATGGATTAACAAAATGTTGTATATACATTATACATACAATGGAGTATTTTTCTGCATTAAGAAGACAGGAAATTCTGATGCATGCTACAGTGTGAATAAGCATTGAAAACATTATGCTAAGTGAAATAAATCAGTCACAGAAGGATAAACACTATATCATTCTACATATATGAGGTTCTTAGAGTAGTCAAATTCATCAACACATAAAGTAGAGTGGTGGTTCCTAGGTACTGGAGGATGGGAGAATGGGCAGGCACTGTTTTATTGATATAGAATTTCATTTTCAAAGATAAAAAGTTCTGGAGCTGGATGGTAGTGATGGTAATAGAGTGCAACGAAGTGAATTTACTAATGCCACTGAACTGTGCACTTAAAAATTGTTAAAATTGTAAGTTTTATGTTATGAATGTTTCACCACAATAAACATGTGGTAAGAGGGAGATTTATAGTTGCTGCAATTTCTCTACTTCCAAAACTGTGGAAAAATACAGAACTAAGAAGGTATGCTTGAGTGTCCAGGATATCCTTCCATTTAGGCTGGTCCTGCAGCATCTTAACAGGCCAAGAGACTTGGAGTTGCCTCATAACAGGTGACTCAGAATAATATTATAGATGTCAGAAAACAAACTGATATGTCTGGACCCTGAAAAGTTCGAGGGTACCACAAAACATCCTTTATTCTGACACTAGTTGCAAATTCAGGAGTCCTCAAGGCCACCTCAATTTTGATAATTCCCCGGAAGGACTCAGATAATTCCCTAAAACCTATTGTACCCATAAATATGACTTATTACAACAAAAAGATACAGATTAAAATCAGCCAAAGGAAGAGGCACATGGACAGGGTCCAAGAGAACTCCAAGCAAAAGCTTCCAGTTGTCTACTCCCAGTGGAGTCATAGACCATGCTAACTTCTCCTGGTACGAATGTGTGATACTAATGCATGGAGAACTGCCAACCAGGAAAGCTTCCCCAGCCTCAGTATCCATAATTGGGTGGGGGGTGCCTAGTCCTGTAGAGTTGGTTGATCATTCAACATGTCTGACTTTAATCTCTACTGAATTCATGGTAAAAGCTTTAACACTCAGTATTTGGTGGCTTTCTTTTTTAAAGTTCTCTTAAGTAATTTATTAAAATAATTATGACTTAAACCAGCTGTTTATTCAATGTAAGGTTCAAATTAATAACTTCCTTAGAGTCACCTGGTCATGAAACAATTCCTTTAATCACTCTAAACACTCAGATAAGAAATTAAGACCATGTAACACTAAAATTGATACAGGGGGTGGAGGGGTGGGGGGTGCCTGGCTGGCTCAGTCGGCAGAGCATGTGACTCTTGATCTCCGGGTTGTGAGTTCAAGCCCCAGGTTGGGTATAGAGATTAGCTAAAAATAAAATCTTGCAGTCCCTGGGTGGTTCAGTCGGTTAAGTATTCTGCTCTTGATTTCAACTCAGGTAATGATCCCAGGGTCGTGGTATCAAGCCCTGTGTTGGGCTCTGCACTGAGCATGAAGCCTACTTAAGATTCCCTCTCTCTTTCTCTCTGCCCCTACCCAAACCCCAACTCTCTCTCGCACTCACTCTCTCTCAAATAAAATAAAATCTTTAAAAAAATAAATAATAAAATAGACACTGGGTGGGGTCTTCAACAACTGGAGAAAGAAATACAAACATGAATGACTGAAGAAGAGACAGCAATGAGTATGGAATGGATTGGCAAATACAGTTGCAATGTCAAAAAGTTAAATCAATAGTTATTTGTTAAATGAATGAGACCACACACCCTCAGCACAAGGAGGCCAGCAGGGGACACTGTGGATCTTCTCAGAGGACTGGCAGAAATTCAAGGTTTTCCAATTTAATGGACCCTGAACAGTTTCTCACTGGCCTGTGTAAAATCTCAGAGCAGCTGTTTCCTTCCAAGGAGTAAATCCACAACACACAACCACCCTTGGCCCTCACCCTAACCATGTAGTGTCAGGGCAGAGGAGGTAATAAACGGCTCAGATTTGCATAGTGCAACATTCAAACACCCCCTTCACACACCAACCTCAGTAGGGGATAAAGAACCATCAGAGAGTCCAGCCTTTGCTCTGGGGAAAGGGGTTCTTCACCAACATCTGCACCATGGTTTAGACTCCTCTCCTCCTCCTCCCCCTCGTCATCTACTGCTCAGGTTCATGGAGATTTCAGAGGCCAGACTTTGGAGGGATTCCTCTGCTTTTATTCTTCATTCCTAACATGTGTCTATTTTCATTTCAGGGACCAGTTCTCAGGTTGTGGTGACTCAGAAGCCCTCACTGACTGTGTTCCCAGGAGGGACAGTCACTCTCACCTGTGGCTCCAGCACTGGAGCAGTCACCGATGTTCACTATCCATACTGGTTTCAGCAGAAGCCTGGCCAAGCCCCCAGGACATTGATTTTCAACACAAACAGGAAACACTCCTGGACCTCCTCGTGGTTCTCAGGCTCCCTCCTTGGGGGCAAAGCTGCCCTGACCCCCACAGGGGCCTAGCCTGAGTACAGGCTGAGTACTATTGCTGGATGGTATACAATGGTATATTTACATAACAACTATATTCTAACAAGTAGAATTCAAAAGTGATGGGATGTGACTTCTGATACTAGGTTATAAAAAAAAAATAGTGGCCCATCTTGGTTGCTCTCTCTTCCTTTCTCTTAGATCATTGTCCAACAGGAAGATACTCTGCTCAACACAACCCCATGGAGAAGCCCACTTGGTAAGGAACCAAGGCTTGCCCATAGCTGGCCACAGGAGAAAGCAGACTCTACTGCTCCATGCAAGCCTTCAGTTGTCTATGGCTCCTGCTGACAGCTCACGTACAATTGAACAGTAAGCACTTTAGCAAGCTCTCAGGGGTTTGTGTGTGTGTGTGTGTGTGTGTGTGTGTGTGTATGTGTCTGTGTGTTTTTAAGTTTATTTATTTATTTTGAGCGGGGAGGGACAGAGAGAGAGGAAGAGAGAGAATCCCAAGCAGGCTCTGAGCTATCAATACAGAGCCCGACACAGGGCTCAATCTCATGAACCGTGAGATCGTGACCTGAGCAGAAATCAGGAGTTGGATGCCTAACTGACTAAGCCACCTAGGTGCCCCTCTCAGTTGTTTTTGGTTCCACTCCCAGTGCCCAATCCACACAACTTCACATGACAGGTATCATTTATTATTTTAGGTCCAGGTTGATATGTATATGTTCTTTAATTCTTCCCTCCCTTCCTTCTTCCCTTCCTCTCTCTCTCCCTTTCTATCTTCCTTCCTTCCTATTTACCTTTTGCCCTTGCTTTATTAGATAATAAATCCACAAACTAATTCGTTATCCTTAATTCCTATATCTCTTGCACTTCTTCATTTATTGATCTATTTCAATGAGTATTTATGAATACCCACTATGAAT
Organism: Hyaena hyaena; assembly: GCF_003009895.1. Taxonomy (NCBI): domain Eukaryota; kingdom Metazoa; phylum Chordata; class Mammalia; order Carnivora; family Hyaenidae; genus Hyaena; species Hyaena hyaena. Next base: position 6,550,038 of record NW_024080651.1, read on the forward strand.
TAGGCCACGTTCTAGGTGCTGAGGATACAGACCAACGACATCATGAAAAATATGTTTTCAGAGAGAGCAGAGAAACAAATTGTGTAGTACGTTAGAAGGTAGTAAGTGCTGTGGATAAAAATAAAGCAGAGAATGGAAATAAAAAATGACATGGGAATATTTGTGCAAAACTTTGAGGAGGTTGGAGAGGAAGCTATGCAGGGCCCTGAGGATCACTGTAAGTCTTTTGATGCAACATATCTTCTTAATGTTTTGTTTCTATTATTTTTCCTAATTGTATCCTTGAGAACACTACACTTATTTTTAAAAGTTTATTTATTTACTTTGAGAGGAGCAGGGGAGGGACAGAGAAAGGGAGAGAATGAATCCCACTTCATGGTCAACACAGAGCCCAATGTGGGGCTCGAACTCACGAGCTCCAAGATCTTGACCTGAGCCAAAATCAAGAGTCAATCACTTAACCGACTAAACCTACAGGAGCCCTGAGAACATTACACTTATTTTAAATCTTGACATTCTAGGAGCACCTGACTGGTTCAGTTAGTAAAGCATGCAACTCTTGATCTCAGGGCCTTGAGTTCAAACCCCACATTGGGCATGGAACCTACTTTAAACAAACAAACAAATAATAAAAAAAAAACAAAAAAACAAATCTTGATGCTCTATTTCATTATTCTAATTCATGTTGTTATTCATGTTAAAATGTTGAGTTGATGCCTCTTTTTATATAGTGCGTATGTTTTTATAGATGTCTTTTTATTTTCGTGACCGTTCTACAAGCAATCATATCAGTTACTCAGATTAGAAAGGTATGAGGAGGGTGCCTAGGTAGCTCAGTCGTGAAGCATCTGACTTTGGCTCAGGTCATGATCTCATAGTTAGTGAATTTGAGTCCCACATGGGGTAAGCTGGCACCCCGCTTCAGGTGAGTACTAGCCTCACTTGGGGTAAAAACATAAGCCCTGCTTTGGATGAGCTCCGCTCTTCCTTCTCTTTTTCTTTCTCCTTCTCTTTCTCTTTCTCTCTTTCTCTTTCTCTTTCTCTTTCTCTTTCTCTTTCTCTTTCTCTTTCTCTTTCTCTTTCTCTTTCTCTTTCTCTTTCTCTTTCTCTTTCTCTTTCTCTTTCTCTTTCTCTTTCTCTTTCTCTTTCTCTTTCTCTTTCTCTTTCTCTTTCTCTTTCTCTTCTCTTCTCTTCTCTTCTCTTCTCTCTCTCTCTCTCTCTCTCTCCCTGTGCCCCCAATCACTTGTGCCCTTTCTCTCAAAAAGAAAAAAAAAAAAAAGAAAGAAAAGAAAGGTACAAGGAGAAGGCACTGAAGTCCAAGATGGTGTTACTTCTATGAATTTAAGGAGGAGTGGTCTGCTCAAGGACAGAACCAGGCAGGGTTTATAGTGCAGTAGAGTTGCTTTTGCCCCTCTAGGTGACTATTGACCCCACCCGCATCTCTCTTTCTCTCCTCTTTAGATTGATTTTTTACAATCAGTTCATCTTTTTTTTTTTTTCATGTAAATTTAGGGCCTAGAAGAGGATGAGTGTAGGAAGAAATACTTTGTTGCCCCATAGTTAGGTTGCAAATCCAGTTTGTTCTGAGCTGGGTTTGTTTTGTTTCGTTCTGTTCTGTTTTGTTTCTTAATTTCTCAGTGGTGAAGTACGGCCTGGCACCAACCCAGCCAGGGAAACTAGTGGGAGAAAAAAGAGCCTAACTCAAAAGCTGCTTTGCAAACTTTTGCTCTCACAAAGAAATCTGGCCCTCCAGCCCTATCCTCCAAGTTGCTGTTTTCTCTATGTAACCAAGGACTCTATGCCCTGATTCCCCACCTGGTCCCCCTTCCCTTTTAAAGCAAACAAAACAAAAATATTGTTTCCACAGATTGGTGCTGGGCAACTGGTGCTCTCTTCTGAGGTCTTTCCATGGAGAAGTAGGGGTTATGGTTTGATATTCTACCTCCTCCTCCCTCCCCACACCACCACTAACCCCCACCCACCCCATTATTCAGACCTTTGCAGAAGGATTTCCTTGTTTGTTATCTCCTCAAGTACTCTTGTTAATGTCAGGAAAGAGCTTCTAATTGGCAACTTCATGGATGTATTTTACTTTTCATCTAACTTGCTCCATCACCATCCATTAAAAATACTGACATCTTCCTTGTTGAAACATCATTTCCTTTAAGTCCCAAGACAGGACTCTATTCCTCCTTTCTCTCTGAACTCCCCTCACTCTTCTTTTCCTTTCCTTCTATCCAGCATCCCCCACATCCATATTTCATCTGTTTTCCTAAACTACAAGTATGCTCCTGACTTTTCTCCTAGCAAAAGTCACATACACAATCTAAGACATCACGTCCAAAATCCTAACTGAGATATCTTCAACCTTTTTCAGCATCTGTGATCCAACTTCTCAGTCCCACCTCTGGGTCCAGCCAAGTCAAGTTACTTGACTCCCCAGAAAATTTACCCCACTTACTCATGTGTTACAATAACCTATTTTCTGAGCTATATGTTTTCCCATGTCTTCTCAAATAGACTCTAAATTTCAGGAGGGTAGAATTTGTTTTCAATTCATCTTCTGTTTGTAATAAAAATTTTATGAAGCTGAATGAATGGATGAATGAATATTTAAATCATTTCATTTCTAAAGGCTCTATCTTATTAGCATCTCCATGACTAGAATAATCCTGATGTAACCCAGGAAAATCCAAACAATCATAACCTCTAATTTCAGAGATGGTCTAGAGGTGGTTGTGCTGTTAGGCCCTAACTCCCTGCATGACAGATCTGTTGCCATTCTGCTCTATGATATATTCTTTCTGGTACCTGGAAGAATATCTCCAGTACAGGAGCTGATGAATTTTCATCTAAGTGAGTGAACTCAGACATGAATGTATTCTTTAATGGAAAGTTCCACCCTCAAGGTACACCGATTGTTTTAGTAGGCAACTTTGCTGAGAAGGGTGAAGAAAGAGTCCAGGACTAGGTATGTGAATCCTGGGTCTAGGGAAAAACATTTTTTTTTGTGCCATCCTCAAAATATCTTAACACCCAACTCTTAAAAATGTCTCATTAGAAGTGGCAGTAGTCAGAGCCTGTGAATGGCTTCAAGTGTTTATATCAGTTCTTTAATCTTTCTGTATTTCCATCACTGTCAGCAATTAACATGTTTCTACCATGACAAAAAGTTTTTGACAAAGTGATTGAGATGAAAGCCACATTAAGGTTGCCAGGGAACAAGGAGTAGCATGAGGTGATTCCTTTGTCATGCTGGAACAGTTCTGTATCTTGACTGTGATGGTAGTTACACAAATGGAGACACAGGAAAAACTGTGTAGAAATACTAACACACAAATGAATACATATAAAATATGGTGAAAAGTAGATCAGGTCTATAGTCTAGTTAACAATACTGTACCAATATCAAGTTCCTGGTTTTGATATTATTTCATATATATGTCACCAATGTGGGAAGCTGAATAAGGGTACACAGTACTCCATGTACTATTTTTGCAACATCTTATGAGTATATGATTATTTTATTTGTTTTCAAGTAGGTTCCATGCTCAACGTGGGGCTTGAACTTACAACCTTGGGATTAAGAGTTGGATGATCTACTAACTGAGCCAGCCAGCCACCCCAGTGTATTATTTTAAAATAATTAATTTTATATAATAATTACTTTAAAATAATTTTTTAATAAATGTTTTTCAAGAAAATATAATCCAAAATTTGGAAATACAACAAAAAGTTAATTGTATGATCCTGGGATGTCACAGTAGAGATTTTTTTTCAATGGTCCCATATGCAGCCTAGAACATCTCCAAGACAATTGCCACATTACAGAACCATAATCTATCTCACTGCTGACAATCCTGTTCTGAACCTACAGAATGAAAGTTTTACCTGGGGCAGTGACAGCCTCATGAAGGCTAAGAAATGAGCTAGTGAGCAGCAACTCCATCCCCAGAGAATAAGTGGATCTGTTTCTCCCCTGGTTTTTGAGGAGTCAGTTTAGAGTTCAGCAGTCCCCTATTCCACACACCCCCCCCACCCCACCCCACCCCCGGTGTTATGGGATAGTCTCTTCTGCATCAGTCCTCGCAACACTTCTTGGATTAACAAAGCCTGACCAATGTTGGGGAGAATGATTTTCTTCCTTCCTGTGTTGGCCAGAGGTGTTGGGACAGTGTAATTTTAGAGTTTGATTTCCTACAGTGTTGGTTCCTCCCTCCAGGCCAGGAGGCGATAACTACCATCCCAGGGGTTCTCAATGAATTTTTATTACTTAAAGCAAATGAATGAATGATCCCATCTAACCTTAAAAGATTTTTAAAATTTTTTCGTCTAAGAATTGATTAGAGTCCAGGGCACCAAGGTGGCTCAGTCGGTTGAGCATCTGTCTTCAACCCAGGTCATGATCTCGTGGTTTGTGAGTTCAAACTCAGTGTCAGGCTCTGTGCTGACAGCTCAGAGCCTGGATCCTGCTTCGTATTCTGTGTCTACCCCTCCCCCACTGGTGCTCTGTCTGTCTCTCTCTCTCAAAAATAAATAAACATTAAAAATTTTAAAAAATGATTAGGGTTCAGATATTTTATAACACAAATTTAAATTAGCATGAAAATAGATTAGAAGTAAAATAGAAAGGATAATCCCAAGGGTTACCGTTTTAGGATTTTTAACCATCTTTGTATTTAATTTAGCAAACATACTTTAGCTATCTTATTTCAACAGCCCTCCCTCCTCCACACACACTCCGAGAATGTAAATCCTACTTCTGTATGTCCTTATTGAATCAGCTTTACCATTCTGGTTGCTCCTTCATTAATGGGATACTTATATTAGGCATGTGCTCACTGTTTATGTGATAACTATGCTCTCAGTAATATAAGAATTGTGCTTTCACAGTACTTGAAGGTACCAATGAAATGTGCTCACTTCATGAAAAATCACTGGAATAGACCCTATGTCAAGGAACAACATGACAATAATGCTCTCAAGATCCTTTTTATTTCCCTGAACTTGATGATTCATGAGGTTTTAACTGATACATAGTAAATAGTATTCATAGGGCATCTGGGTGGCTCAGTTGGTTAAGTGTCCAACTCTTGGTTTCAGCTCAGGTCATAGTCTCACATTTCAGGAGTTCAAGCCTGGCATTACAGCTCAGCGTTGCTGGTGTGGAGCCTGCTTGGGACTTTCTCTCTCTCCCTCTCTCTCTGCCCCTACCTTGCTCTCTCTCTCTCAAAATAAATAAACTTTAAAAAAATTTTTTAAAGAAAAAGTATTCATTTTCAGAGCTTATATATGCCTGATTACTTAACACATACCTACTGTTCCCACACAAATATGTATCCTCACCCAGAAATTGCTGGCTTGTGCTATCATATTTTAATGACTTATTATTGCATAAAAAGTAAAATATATGTTACAGGAAACTTTCTCCTTGAAAATTAATTAAAATGTTACCAACAAAAGTCCGTGGAACATTTTTATGGAAGGGACCAATTTGACCTATGTTCCTCATCAAAGTGAACCCTGAGTTAAATCAGAGATTTAATTTTGGTTCCAAAATAAAGCGAGGAGGACATAAAAATTGGAAAGGAGAAAGTAAAAACTATCTCAATGTTTTTAAGATATTAAATATCTTCAAATTGGTATTGACATTCAAAGCAATCCCACAATTCCATTGAGTTGGCAGAAATTATTAAATTACTTTAAAGTTACATGGATATCTGAAAGGCCTAGAATAGCCCTAAAAATTTTGAAACTTTCTAGACGGTGGAGTCTGTCGAGTTTTCTATGTAGAGTATCATGTCGTCTGCTAAAAGTGAAAGTTTGACTTCCTCTTTGCCAATTCTGATGCGCTTTATCTCCTTTTGTTGTCTGATGGCTGATCTAGGACTTCCAGCACTATGTTAAACAACAGCGGTGAGAGTGGACATCCCGGTCGTGTTCCTGATCTCAAGGGGAAAGCTCTCAGTTTTTCCCCGTTGAGGATGATGTTAGCTGAAGGCTTCTTATAGATGGCTTTTATGATGTTTAAGTAGGTTCCTTCTATCCCAACTTTCTCTAAGGTCTTTATTAAGAGATGCTGTTTTTGTCAAATGCTTTTTCTGCATCTATCGCCAGGATCATATGGTTTTTATCTTTTCTTTTGTTGATGTGATGGATCACATTGATGGATTGGTGAATATTGAACCAGCCCTGTAACCCAGGAATGAATCCCACTTGATCTTGGTGGATAATTCCTTTTATGTGCTGCTGGATTCGATTTGCAAGGATCTTGTTGAGAATTTTTGCATCCGTATTCATCAAGGATATTGGCCTGTAGTTCTCTTTTTTTGCTGGGTCTGTGTCTGGCTTGGGAATCAGAGTGATGCTGGCTTCATAAAATGAGTCTGGGAGTATTCCTTCGATTTCTATTTTTTGGAATAGCTTGAGGAGAATTGGTATGAAGTCTGTTTTAAACGTCTGGTAGAATTCCCCAGGGAAGCCATCAGGTACAGAGCTCTTATTTGTTGGGAGATTTTTTTTTTTGCATTTGGTTGCTGTTTCTTTTTTTCTTTTTTTACAAATAGTTTATTGTCAAATTAGTTTCCACATAACACTCAGTGCTCATCCCCACAAGTGTCCTCCTCCATGCCCATCCCCCCCTCCCCCCTGTTGGGAGATTTTTGATAACTGAATCGATTTCTTCACTCGTTATGGGTCTATTCAGATTTTCTATCTCTTCCCATGTGAATTTTGGTAGTGGGTGTGTGTTTAGGAATTTGTCCATTTCTTCTAAGTTGTCCAGTTTGTTGCCATATAGTTTTTCATAGTTTTCCCTGATATTTGGTTGTATTTCTTAGGGGCTGGTTGTAATCAAGCCATTTTCACTCATGATTTTGTCTATTTGAGTGCTCTCTCTTTTCTTTTTGAGAAACCTGGCTAGAGGTTTATCAATTTTGTTTATTTTCTAAAAAAAAAACACCTGAACTCTTGGTTTCATTAATTTGTTCAACTATTTCTTTGGTTTCTATATTGTTTATTTCTGCCCTGAAATTTATTATTTCTCTTCTTCTGCTGGGTTTGTGGTGCTCTTTTTGCTCTCCCTCTAGTTGCTTTAGGTGCGCTGTTAGATTTTGCATTTGTGCTTTTTCTAATATCTTGAAATAGGCCTGGAGTGCAATGTACTTTCCTCTTAGGACTGCTTTCACCGCATCCCATAGAGTTTGGATTGTTGTATTCTCATTTTCATTTGTTTCCATGTATTTGCAATTTCTTCTCTAAATGCCTGATTGGCCCATTCGTTCTTTAATAGGGTGTTCTTCAACCTCCATGTTTTTGGAGGTTTTCCAGACTTCTTCCTGTGGTTGATTTAGAGTTTCATAGCATTGTGATCTGAAAGTGTGTATGGTATGATCTCAATTCTTTTCTATTTATTGAGGGCTGCTTTATGTCCCAGAATGTGATGTATCTTGGAGAATGTGTCATGCGCACTTGAGAAGAAAGTGAATTCCATGGCCTCAGGATGTAGAGTCTTAAATATGTCTGTCAAATCCATCTGGTCCAATGTGTCATTAACTCCATTGTGTCTTTATTGATTTTCTGTCTAGTTGATCTATCCATTGCTGTAAGTGGAGTATTAAAGTCCCCAGCTATTAGCACATTCTTATCGATAAGAGTGTTTCTGTTTGTGATTGTTTTATGTATTTAGGTGCTCCCATATTTGGTGTGTAGACATTTATAATTGTTAGCTCTTCCTGATGGATAGACCCTGTAATTATTATATAATGCCCTTCTTCATCCCTTGTTAGTGTCTTTACTTTAAAGTCCAGTTTGTCTGATATAAGTATAGCTACTCCAGCTTTTTTTTTTTTTACTTCCAGTAGCATGATAGATATTTCTCCATCCCCTTACTTTCAATCTGAAGGTGTCCTCCGGTCTAAAATGAGTTTCTTGTAGACAGCAAACAGTTGGATTTTTTTTTTTAATCCATTCTACCCTATGTCTTTTGATTGGGGCATTTAGTCCATTTACATTCTGTGTTATTACTGAAAAATATGGGTTTAGAATCATCGTGCCCTTTGTGGGGTTTAAGCTTGTGATGGTGTCTCTGGTATCTTGCGTTCCTTAAACATTTCCCTCAGTGGATCTCCCTCAGGATTTCTTGTAGGGCTGGTTTAGTGGTGATGAATTCTTTCAATTTTTGTTTATTTGGAAAGACTTTTATGTCTCCTTCTATTCTGAATGACAGGCTTGCTGGATAGAGGATTCTTGGCTGCATATTATTTCTGTTCATCACATTGAAGATTTCCTGCCATTCCTTTCTGGCCTGCCAAGTTTCAGTAGATAGGTCTGTCACCACTTTGATAGGTTTCCCTTTGTATGTTATGGCGCTTTTATCCCTAGCTGCTTTCAGAATTCTCTTTGTTCTTATATTTTGCCAGTTTCACTATGGTATGTTGTGCAGAAGATCGATTCAATTGAGGGGAGTTCTCTGTGTCTCTTGAATGTCAACATCTACTTCCCTCTCCAGGTTGGGGAAGTTCTCTGCTATAATTTGTTCCAGGACTCCTTCAGCACCTTTCCCTCTCTATTCCTCTTCTAGGATTCCTATGATACGGATATTGTTCCATTTGATTGCATTGCTGAGCTCTCCAACCCTTCTTTCATGTTCCTGGATCAGTTTATCTCTCTTTTTCTCAGTTTCTTCTTTTTCTATAATTGTGTCTTCTAAATCACTTATTCTCCTTTCTGACTCTTCAATCAATGCATTGGAAGCCTCCAGTTTATTATGTATCTCATTTATCGCATTTTTTAATTCATCATAACTATTTTTAAGCTCCATGGTGTTTGTAGCAGTAGTTTCTCTGATGTCCTTCATGCTTTTTCAAGCCCAGAAATTAATTTTATGATTATTGTTCTAAAATCTTGTTCAGTTATGTTGCTTATATCTGTTCTGAGCAGTTCTTTAGCTGTCAATTCTTCCTGGAATTTCTTTGGAGGAGAGCTCTTTCCTTTTGTCATTTTGGTTAGCTTTCTATCTCTTGTTAGTTTTAAAAGCTTGTTATGCACTATGCACCTGTGGGTGCTGCTGTACCAGAGAAGGCTCTTTGACTGTCCAGGGTCTGTCCGTTCAGAAAATGGTCTTTGAGTGGTATCTTTTGGTCTCTTTTGTTGAGAGCTTGGTTATTTTATTTTCCTACTCGTAGTGGTATTTGGGACTCTCCATCATATGTACTTTGTCTTGTTTCTTGAGGTAGCCCTGGGAAAGAAAACAGTCAAACACACAGGGAACAAAGGCACACAAACACACAGACAAATCCAACAAACATGCAAATCGAAAGGGAAAACGAAAAAGAAAAGAGAAAAGGGGAAGGAGGTAAGATGAATAATAAGAAATAAAAATACATAAAAAAGAAAAAAAGAAGAAAAGAAAAGGAAAAAAGAAGAAACCCTATAGACAAAGAAAAGTTTAAAGCATGTAACCAGATTTCCCAGCTACAAATAAATAGCCAAGTGTGTGCAGTGCTGGTGGAAGAGCATAGAGAAAGAGAGAAATGACGGCGGGGATGAAGAGAAATTGGAAATGAAATGAGCAGGCAGAAGGAATTAGAGGCTTTTTTCAAAGAATGAAAGAGTGGAATATGGTGGGAGAAGAGGTGAAAGAAATGGCGATGATGCTATCCAGAGAAACTATATAGTCTGATTACTCCAGAGAGACAGAGATGAAAAGGTAGGTAGGTGTACAATTTACATCTAGAGAATGGATTAAATGTGACTGTTTAAGCAAGCCAGTGACCAGAATTAATCAGTGCAGTGCGTCCATGTTGGTCTTACCCGACTCTGGTTAAAAAAAGGGACGCCTGGGTGGCTTAGTCGGTTAAGCGTCCGACTTTCGCTTAGGTCATGATCTCGCGGTTCGTGGGTTCGAGCCCTGCGTCGGGCTCTGTGCTGACTGCCAGCTCAGAGCCTGGAGCCTATTTCAGAGTCTATGTCTCCCTCTCTCTCTCTCTGACCTTCCCCTGCTCACGCTGTCTCTCTCTCCCTCTCTCTCCTAGAAATAAATAAAAATATTTTAAAAAAAGAGAAAAGAAAAAAAGAAAAAAAAAAGAGCAGCAGCAGCAGCTCTCTAGCAGGGATGGGCATGGTTTGATCCAGTGGGTCCCGCGGGAGTCCTGCCTTGGCGGTTGTGGGAAGAAGAGTGGCGGCACCCCAGTCCCTTCTTGAACCAAGGGTTGCAACTCACTTTTTTGGGTGTGTAAACTCCCTGTGCTGGGGGCGTAGCCATGGTGGGCTGTGCTCTATATCCCAGGCCAGGCCTTGTTTCCAGATCTCAGTCAGCACGCCCCATTGAAAATGCCCGAAATATAAACTCGCAGGCGAGCCCCTCAGAGCAGTTTCAAGGCTTCGCCTTCCCCCTGGGGATCGAACCAGAAGCCGCTGCTCCTGTCTCCTCCAGGTCGGGCTGGCAAGCAAGGAGCAGTTTCATCAGGGGGTCGCCTGGGACGAGTGCAACCCGCCTAGGGTCAGCTAGAGAGCAGGAAACCAGGTCCCTCTGTGTCCCCTCACCCAAAATATAAACTCGCGGGCAAATCTCTCTCTCAGAAATTTTAAGCCTTTCGCCTCCCCCCTAGGGATCCAGCCGAGCCAGAAGCACAAAGACGGGGCCACTGCGCATACCCTCCAGGTCGAGCTGGCGAGCGGGGAGCAGTTCCGCAGGGGGTCGCCTGGCACGAGTGCGTCCCGCCTAGGGTCAGCTGGAGAGCAGGAAACTGGATCCCTCTGTGTCCCGAGAGAAGGTTTTTCTTTTCTCCAGCGACAGGGACAGTGTCTTGAGCAGTTTCGGCCACTCTTTTTCCCCTCTAGACTCACTGCGTCTCCCCGCAGAGGGGGATCTCCCCCTCCCTCTGTGTCTCTGGTCCTGGCCCGATTTTATCTTCCCCAGTTCGTACTCACGCTATAAGGTTTTCTCAGTGTACTCTGTATCCTTTTCCTCCCAAACTCCTGGATTCTGTAAGGGTTCCTATGGCTTCAGGCCTTCTCCATGTGAGATATGGGGGCGAGTGAAATGTATGGAGCTCCCTACTTCTCTGCCATCTTGCCCTTTCCTCCATGTTGCAAAAATTTCTAATGTTCATTCTCCCTGAGGCACCAAGAAAGCCACCAAAGAAATCCCACTCCCTGGTATTTCTGTCTACATGTGGTCAACTTGAATATTATATTAAGATTGGTTTGTATGACCAATAGTATATGACAGAAGTGATGGTATTTCATCTCCAAGCTATGTGGGCAGCTTCTTCCTTGCTGTCCTTGGATCACTCACTCTGCTAGAAGCCAGCTCACAGGACACGAGGAACATGTGACAAGGAATTAGGCCTCCTACCAACAGCCATGTAAATTTAGAAGCTGATTGTCTTAGTCCATTCAAGCTACTATAATAAAATACCACAGACTGGGTAGGTAATAAAAGAGAAATGTATTGCTCACAGTTCTGTAGGCTGGAAGTCCAAGATCAGGGTGCCAACATGGTCAGGTGAGGGACCTCTTCCAGGTCACAGGCTTCTTGTATCCTGGCATAGTGGAAGGAGCCAGAAAGCTTTGTGGAATCTCTTTTATAAAAGCACAATCCCACTCATGAGGGGTCTATCCTCATGTTCCAGGCATTTCCCAAAGGTCCCATATTAGTATGCCATCACATTTGGGGTTTAGGATTTCAACATGAGTTCAGGGGTACAAAAACACTGTTTCTCAAGCACCAGTTAAGCCTTCAGATGCTGGAGCTCCAGCAAACACCTCAACTGCAGCCTCAGAAAAGAAGCTGAGCTGGAACCACTCAGCTAAGCAGATTCCAAATTCTTGACTCTTGATAACCATAAATTGTTTTAAACTGGCCAAGTCTAGGGGCACCTGAGTGGCTCAGTCGGTTAAGCACCCGACTTTGGCTCAGGTCATAATCTCGCAATTCATGGGTTCAAGGCCTGGATTGGGTTCTGTGCAGGCAGCTCAGAGCCTGGAGACTGTTTCAGATTCTGTGTCTCCCTCTCTCTCTGCCCCTCTTCTGCTCATGCTCTGTTTCCCTGTCTCAAAAATAAAAACTATGAAAAAAAATTAAACTGGTAAGTCTACACTGATATTTAATATAGTAACAGATAATTAACACAGTTTGGGTACCTGGAAGGGAAATGCTACTATAGCAAATACTTAAAATATGGCTTTGGAACTGGGCAGCGGGCTAAAGCTAGAAGGACTTAGAGGAGAGTGTTAGTATAAGACTTAGAAAAAACAGGGGCGCCTGGGTGGCTTAGTCGGTTAAGCGTCCGACTTTCGCTTGGGTCGTGATCTCCCGGTTCGTGGGTCCGAGCCCCGTGTCGGGCTCTGTGCTGACTGCCAGCTCAAAGCCTGGAGCCTGTTTCAGTCTGTGACTCCCTCTCTCTCTGACCCTCCCCTGCTCATGCTGTCTCTCTCTCTCTCTCCTAGAAATAAATAAAACATAAAAAAAAAAAAGACTTAGAAAAAACAAAAACTGGACTTTGAGAAAGCTCCAGTGTGGCTTAAAAGGAAGGAACATGCTATTAGAAAAACTGAGAAACGGTTTATGTATTGACAGAGTGTTTGGTAACACCATCACCTTCAGTTCATATGAAAAGTATAAAACGTACCTAATTAATTGACTCATCTAGCTAAGGAGATTTCCAGCCAAAGAGCTGGAAGTACTGCCTAGCTTCTTGTTGCTTGTAGTACAAATGAAGGGAAATTTAAAAAGTTGAGGGAAGAACTGTTACACAAAACAGGAGCCAGAACTTGTAGGTTTTGAAAATTTCCAGCTCGCAAAAGATGCTGAAATTAATGGCAACCAAGCAAAGATTATAACCCAGGGCACTGTAGAAAAGTGGTCTAAAGATGAGAGTGAGGCTGTAAAATTCTTTGTTAAGGCACCATTCAGGCAGGTCAAAGCCCTCTAAAGAGTTTAAGGGTGTGGCTCAAAGATCATCTCAAATCAGACAATGGGGCTTCTACTAAGCTTATGGGTGTTGTCCCTCAACTATCTCAGCAGAAAACCAAGAGTCCTCCATATCTTGAAGAGATGAGTGGTTGTGGTTTTGGAGTGGAGTTCTTTGGCATGAATACCAAGAAGCTTAACAGGAGACACACATAGTTTTCAGTTTAGCTATAACCTTCCTTTCATAAAAACAAGTATGTCATAGGGCAGAATCAAGAATCCTGACATCAAAGCCAAGAGAATTTCCAGGCCTTGAGTCCTAATCAATGAATTGCCAACATATTATACCTGGGGGGATTTCAGAATTGCCACCAACAAGTGACTCCCATCTCCTCTTCCAAAGCCTTTCTAAACATGGATGTCTATGAAAGTTGTTCTATGCCTGTCCTATTGCTATTGGGTGGGGATGTAGGTGAGCAGGTAACTTATCTCTTTTGTTCACACATCTTCAAATTCAGGGGAATTATACTTGAGATACTGCAAATAAGGAATACCACCCAAGGACTTGATCTACAACTAGACCTGATTTGGATGATGAGATTCTAGACTTCAACTTTTGTAGGCCTTCTGAGGTGAATTTATTTTGCACATAGGAAGTATGTAAACCTGATGGTTTAAAATTATACCCATAAATTCTTCTCTTCAAAGGTAAAGCTTAATTACCCTCCCCTTGATATGTGCTAGATTTAGTGGCTCATTTCTAATGAACAGAATATTGTAGAAACAAAAGAGTAAAATGTCTGATACTAGGTCATAAAAGACAGTCTAGCTTCCTTTCTCACTTCCTTGGAATATTTGTCAAAGCCACCTAGGCATGTGTTGAGAATACTTAGGTAACCCAGTAGAGAGGCTCATATGGAGGACTGAGGTTTTCTCCCAATAGTGAGCAAGGAACTGGAGTTTTCTGTTAATAAGCATGTGAGGAAGCCATCTGGGAAGAAACTCTTCCAGTATCATTCAGGTGACTGCAACCTCATGGAACTCCCAGAACATGGAATTTCCAGAACAACCCAACTGAGTTACTCCCAGATTTCCAACTATCAGAAACAGTGGAAGATTAAAAAATAAAATCAAGTCATTAGTTTTGTGGTAACTTGTTATACAGGACTAGATAAAGAATATAACCCCAAATTTGGGCTCTGCCTTCACTCCAGTTTTGACAAGAATCTTGCTGGGTCAGTTTAGGGAAAATTCCCCACCCTTGATATCGGATCAAATTTCTTATTCTCTACCCTCAACATCATAAATAATTTTTCTTCAACATTCCCAAGTTTTATTATTAGGAATTTCTTTCAAATGAGTATTTTCATACTTTTACCTTTTATAGTATATTCATTTTGGGGAGACAGATTTCTAGAATTAAGTTTATTATTTTTACCATATCCTTTTTTAATAACCCATGTTGTGATTTGAAAAGGATGTATATAAAGTCATTTAGTATATACCCACACACATACCCTGAAAATTCCAAGGAAAACTTAATTCACAGTAAACTATAAATTAGACTAAAACATTCAGTCTGTAAATTTTCATATCTTTGGAACTTACCAAAAAAGGTATACAGAATGAAAACTAATAAAAATGAAAATATGAATATTTAAGATTCAAACATGTAAACAAAGGTAGGCAAAGTTTAAATCCTTTAATAAACAAAAATAAAGCTTTTAAAATAAAAGGTCTTTAGGGGTGCCTGGGTGACTCAGTTGGTTAAGCATCCGACTTCGGCTCAGGTCATGATCTCACGGTTCGTGGGTTCGAGCCCTGCATCAGGCTCTGTGCTGACAGCTAGCTCAGAGTCTGGAGCCTGTTTCGGATTCTGTGTCTCCCTCTCTCTCTGATCCTCCCCTACTCATTCTGTCTCTCTCTCTCTCTCACTCTCAGAAATAAATAAATTTTAAAAAGCCCTTAGAAAAAAAAGAAGTCCTTAAGAAAATTGAGGGGTATAATGAATCAAGACAAAAATTGAGAACAAAAAAATTAGTTGACATAATAAATCAAGGGTTGATCCTTGGAAAAAGTAAATCAGAAACATTGATAAAACTGTGGCAAATCTAATGAGGGGAAAAGGAAATACATTTTAATATTAGAAATGAGAAAAGGAATAGGATTCTGAGGGTATAATATTCAGTCCCAAGTGGAAATATTACTTCAGGAAAGGAAGGTTTCTAATAGAGAAGTATGAATCAGGCTGAACAAATCCTTGAGCAGTTTCAGTCTCTTTCCCCTCTCACTCCCCGCAGAGGGGGATCGTCCCAGTCCCTCTGATCCCGGCCTGATTTTATCTTCCCCAGTTCAAACTCACATTAGAAGGCTTTCTCAGTGGACTCTGCGTCCTTCTTCTCCCAATCTCTTGGATTTTGTAAGGTTTCCTATGGCTTCGGATCTTCTCCATGCTAGATATGGGGGCGAGTGCAATGTACGGAGCTCCCTACTTCTCCGCCACCTTGCCCCCTCCAGTCTGAACAAATCCTTTCTGATAGAAAAGAGTCAGGTGGAGCAAAGCCTTTCTGATAGAAAAGTGTGAATCAGGCTGAGCAAAATCTTAGAAGAGTAAAGAAAATGTGAAAGACTGCCTCCACAGATATTCTTAGCTACTCAATAAAACTAAGCAATTTTCTTTAAAACTTCTAAAGACAGAAATTAATTAAGTAGTATGTGCATTACCTTTACTAGTAAAGCATTTCTCACTAAAACCAAAAACAAGAAAGCTCATTCATATATCACTGTTTGGAAGTTCTGGCCAATGCAGTATGATTAAAAATAAGTAAAATTGGCAGGAAGGCAGATTGTGCATAGATACCAAATAAAAATTAACTTAAACTAAAAGTATGCCATGTTATTAGTGAAAAGATAAATAACAAAAATATTTTTTTTCAAAACAGCATTTTATTACTATAATTGCTATTTTACTTACAATTTTTGGCAACATTAACAAAATAATAAATTTTATCTGAAAGAACAAGCAAGCAAAATAGACATGGAAATTCACAAAAGGCAATAACAAAATAGTAATTTTGACAGATATTCAATATATTTGTAAACGAAACAAAGTGACATTGCCTTAAAAAAATAGAGAGGTATCAATAGAAAAACAGAGAAAGCTCCTGAAAGAACTCACTATATTCATTTTCTTTTGGTTGCAGGCACAGAAACTGACTCAAGCTAGCTCAATTCTAAGATAAGCAAAGCTTTTAATGATTATCTCTTCCTAGCTTTTTGTGAAAACCTAGGAAATTTAACCGGATTGGAGAGGATAGAAAGGAGTGGGGAGGCTTAAAGTGCCATTAAGGGGGAAGAGGAAAAAGGTAGGGGGAGATTTCATTGTCAGTATCTTTTAAGAGCATTGGTGAAGCTCAATAAACCAAAGGAAGTGTTGAACAATTAAGCGAGGTAGCAAACCATGCAGGCCTAGATGAGCATTCTAAGAAAGAAAACAGAAGTTGCAAAGTCTTTGGAACAGGAAAAAATATGATTTACTTAAAAAATTAAAAAGTGAGGCCAATGCATCAAAAACAGTGCACTAGTGGGGAAAATGGTGGAGTAACATGGCAGAGAATGGAAGAGCAAGAGGAGGTAGACAAGGGTCATATCACTAGAACCTGTAGTCAGCAATAAATAACAATTTGTACTCCTTTGGGGCATACTTTAAATAGCAAACAACAGTTATAAGTGTTGATAATACCAAGCAACCACAAAAACAAAGAGCTAAGACATTTCATATTTTTACTGTTTTCAGAAACAGACACTGTCACATGAACAGAATAAAGGAGAGAAGTATGCAGTAGTCTGCATATCTATTTTTACACAGAAGTTTCCACCTGAGACTAGAACAAGAGAGCGTGTGCACATATGCACATGCGTGTGCACACACACACACAGACACACACACACACACTCACTCACTCAAACTCTCACTCTCTTTCTCTCTCCACCTAAAACAGGTTCAGGCTGAAATATTAACAAAGTGCCTTGGCCCAAGCAAACTAACTGAAAAGGCCTAGTAAAATGTTCAAAGTGCATATAAATCAATCGAACACTGAGCAAATAAATATAACAGAATCTACATTCAGGAAATTCTTTAAAACACGGACAATATATTCACAACTACTTTGTTATCTGTCATCCTTCCTCCCCAATTCTAGAAGGGATGCTAAGCCCCTGATGACTAACCCTTCCCAGCTTTTTGTGAAAGCTTAGGAAATTTAACAAGGCTGAGGAGGGAAGAGAGAAGTGGGGAGAGGGAAGATGCCTTGAAAGAAGAGAAAGCAAGGGAAAACAGGAGATTTCTCCTGGCTCAGGTCTATAGACAGCATCCCAGGTTCCTTAAGTGGTGCACAGAGGCTTGTAGGTACCTGGGTCAGAGGTGGAAGAAGAAGGGACAGCACTGGAAAATGCCCAGGGACACTCAATCCTGGGAATCCACAGAAGCAGCCAAGGGTATTGATGTTCAGGAACCAACATTCAGAGGGCACTGCAGTTATATGAGAGTCCTTGGAAATGGCAAAGGGAAAAGGTTCCCTGTACAGTCACAGATTAGGCAGTTGGACAGATTAGGTGAAGGACAGGAACTCTAAAATGTAATACTTAATGAAATAAATGGGACATTTCTTCCACATTAAGAGTGTGTCAAGAAAGACCCAAAATCACATTAGTTTTATAAGAAGGGAAACTATACACACAAGAGAGTAACTGTTAGATGTAATACATTCATGTCCAAGGCAAGTTACAAACTTGCAAATTTTACATGTTCAACTGGGGTAAGACACATGTACATGGGAAAATATCAGGAAAAGCCCTACAGTGAGTTTCATTTTATTCAGTCACCATGGGTTATTACTTTCATCCACTGTACCTACTATTCTTGGGCAACTCCCATTCTAACTTATTAGCAATAGAGCTAAATTTAGCCCAGTCCTTGAACTGAACAGATACCACTTGTTTAGCCCTTTTCAGTTCAAACTATGGGTCCAGTGCAGTTCAAACTAGGGATGTCAGGGCTCCTTTCCCTGGGGAAACTTTACTTGCTTTACTGCTGCAGCTGAGAGGTATATGGCTAATTCATTCTGACCAAAGGCCAGCTAGGCAAGAACAAACCAAATTCCTCTTTGGATCGCTCAACAAGAACCTCAGACTCCAGGCCCCATTCTATTGTTACCCCTGCTTCTCCATTTGAAGCCAATTGATACACAGTGATTATTTCATGTCTGCAGGGGCCCCTTGCCAAACACGAACCTTTTATTTTGAATACTTTTGCTTCCTCGAAACTTTTATTTTGAATACTTTTGCTTCCTCGGCTATTCTTTTGCTAGGAAGACACTCTGAGACACTGTTCTTTCTGCCTTGGCTCCTAGAGAGAGAGAGAGAGAGAGAGAGAGCGCGCGCATAGACACCCCTCTCCCTCCACCAGAACAAGGAGTCTCCACTGACTAATCTCCCAGTTTCTGATTCTCATCCATGACATACCTTCTCCCTCAACTTCACACTCATGCTCTCAGAGAGATTATTTTAAACCATCATAAGAGAGACGCTTCTAGGGACTCAGCAGCAAATGGGACCATGTTGTGTTGTACAAAGTCCTTCCAGTCTGACTAGAGTTAATATTGAAATCTTCAAGACATGGAAAAAGTTGAAAATAAAATTAAGTACTTAAAAAACTCTAGATTCTATATGCAGAAATTAGAGCTTTCAAACTTACAAATAACATGAAATATCAAAATAATAAATAGGCTTCTACTTTTTTTCTCTCACACACACATACACACACAAAACACCTTTTATATGTTAAGCCAGATACAGTTACATGAAAGTCAGGTAATATACTTTAAATAACATATCAGATTCAGATCAGACAGTACTGTATTTCATGAATTTAAAAAGAAACTCATAAATGACTTATTGGTTTCACTGTGTGACCTTACTAAATAATGTATAGTTTGTATTTTTTTATTTTTATGGGGTTTTTTATTTCGATTGAAATACCTGCGTTAGATTTACTGAAAGTAGAATTAACGAGGTTTTTTTGAAACTTTACTCTTAGACCTGGGAGGTGATGGTTCAGAATCTGACGTGCTCACAGTAACGGATGCTACATCCACTGATCCTGGTTGAAGAGGTCCCAGTGACACTTGAATAACAACTTTTGTTTCAGGAGGCAATCCTTCCAGTTGCTTAGGCTTCTTAAACATTTGATGACACTGGGTCTTGTGCTCCATTTTCTCCTTGAAAGTTAAAAACTGTAGGCGGCATTTGGAACAGTGGTGAACACTCTTTTCCCAGTGTCCCCTATAATGACACATGTATGGTGTTGCAGTTTTGAAAATTTTGAGACAAAATGGACAGAGCAAATTCTTAGTGTTTTCATGGCATGTTCTGAAATGTGTTTCCACATCAGCAAAGGCTGATGATCTGTAATTGCAAACTTGGCACACATAGGGCATTTCACCAGGCTTATGATTGTCCTTCATGTGCTGTAAGAGAATCTGATCTGTTTTGAATGATAATTCACAAATTCTACAGATAGTAGAGGGCTCCTGGGTAGTGTGTACACTTTCAATATGACATTGCAGCTGGAAGGGAGTGGGAAACTGTCGGTGGCAGTGCTGGCAGGTGGTGTAACTTTCCCAGCTGTCACCCCTCTGCTTCTCAAGTTCCAAATGGTGTTTCATGTGATTCATAAACTTGACATTTTTTAGAACTTTCAAGCAGCTAAGGCATTTAAAGGTTGTGTGAGTCTTCTGTTCTGGCTGTCCATCTCCTTTATGCTGCCCATAATAAAAGTCATGAAGTAATATGACCAGACTTTCTTTCTTGGGATCAACAGCCTGGTTTTCACCTGCTAGTCTCAAAAAATCTGTTTTTGCCTGTCTATTTTCCTTAACAGGATTTGTAAGCTTGAAATGAACACTGTCCTTTGGAAAAGCTGTTGGGAAAGGTGCTCCATTCTGAACATGGCTTAATGAGGTATGAACACTGTTTGAGGGTGTGCTTTGCTGAGCAGTCACTGTATGAAAGATACCTGAAGGGGACAATGCTGAAGCATGTCCCCCTATGATTCCATCACTGAGTTTAAGCCTTTTGGGATTTACACTGTTTACTTCAGCAGTAGAAAGTTGCTTTGATATGCAAGGAGTTTTATTCATACCTCCAACAGGAAGTGCAGCTCTTCCTGGATGCTGCAATGAATTTGTGAATGTAATCAAAGGAGAACATAACTCTGAAGAGCTATTAGGCACGATTTGTGGTGAATTATTTTTATAATCAGGTTTAGACAAAGGCTCAATAATAATAGGACTATCTGTTGATCTTGATTCAGAAACAGGCAAGGTAGTCACTGCTTCTGATATAGGGGTCACATGACTTATAGGCTGTAATTTGTGAGTAGTATCTTTTCTGAGGTGACCATACTTTTTCCTCCTTGAACATGAACCTGGGGTGACTCTGTTCAAAATGTTTGAAACGACTGGTTTTGAATTTGAAGTCACCCCAACAAAGATCAGCTCAGCATCATCATTTACATGTTCTACCCCAACAAAGATCAGCTCAGCATCTTCATCATCTACTTGTTTGGTTTCTTCTATGTTCTGCTGTGGTTCTGGCTCTTGTTCTTCCTCACATAATATACATGGTTGTTCCATTGTCTAATTTTTTTTTTTATTCTTGAAGGTATGGCCACAAGTCCCAGTGTGTTCTTTATATAAATTGTCACCTAAGTACAAACACACTACACATCAGTAAGTACAGAAAAATGCATTACCTTATTTCTCTCCAAAACCCTAAGGTAAACACCCTTATTTTATAGATAAGGACATTAAGAACCTAAGAGGATAAATTACAGCTTAAAATCTACTGTTGTAAGTCTGTGCAACTCCAGAATCTAGCTTTGCTGATCATGATTACTTCTATTTAGAAAAGAGGAAAAATGTCTAATAACCAATCTCTAGGTGAAATCACATGCAAAGGATATATTCTTTTATAAAGGAACCACTATGCAGTGTTTAGAAACATAGGCTTTGGAGTCAGAAAAAATTAGACTGAAATTCTAAGTCACACATAAACCAGCTGCATCTTTCTTTGGCAAGTTCAAAACTTTTAACTGTGTTTCTGTATCTCAAAGGCAAAGGTTCTTATTTCTGGGGTGCCTGGCTGGCTCAGTCAGAGGAGCACACGACTTGATCCTGGGGTTATGAGTTCTAGTCCCCCACTGGGTATAGAGATTACCAAAAAACTAAATAAAAAAAAAACTTTAAAAAGAAAGTTCTTATTTCTCAGACTTAAGGTAATAGCTCTCTTTAAAAAGCACCAACTATTCAATGGTATCTTTTTCTGTAGTAGAATTGAAGAAAACTTTATATTAAATGAACATCTCAATTGATTCATACATACTAACTTCATAAATATTAATATAGAAGTGTCAAATTCAAAGAACAAAGTAAGAGTTCCTAGACACAATCAACAAATAGTATAATTCAATGTCAAATGCTTATCACATGCCTAGTAAATTAGGAATGAACTCTCTTGATAATCTCATCCCACCTCAAATCCTTATAGTCCATTCACTGATGTCTCCTAAATTTCTCCCTCTAATCCTCATTTTCCCACTGAGATCTCTTCTCCACATGGCAGAATAATGGTTCTGTTCAATCAGATTATATCACTGCTCAGCTCAAAACACTCCAATGGCTTTCTGGTTCACTCAGTAATAGGCCAAATGCTTCCAATGCCTGTAAGATCAGCTTCCAATCCTATGTACTGCCCCCGTAGTTATGTCCTATTCCTCTCCCCTATCCACCTCACTCTAGCCACACTAACCATCTTACTTTTTCTTAAATACATTAAACACTTTACCTTGCTTAGACTTTGTATTTGCTGTCCTTCTAATATGCATGCTCATCACCCAGATACCTGCATGGCTTGCTCTGCACCATATTCAGACTTTTGTTCCAAGTCTTCTCAAAGAGATTCTCCACACCATACACAAAAATAAACTAAAAATGGATAAAGGACCTGAATGTGAGACAGGAAACCATCAAAACCTAGAGGAGAAAGCAGGAAACAACCTCCTTGACCTCAACTGCAGCACTTTCTTACTTGACCCATCCCCAAAGCCAAGGGAATCAAGAGCAAAAATGAACTACTGGGACTTCATCAAGATTAAAAGCTTCTACACAGCAATGGAAACAATCCATAAAACTAATAGGCAACTGATGGAATGGGAAAAGATAGCAGCAAATGACATATCAGATAAAGGGCTAGTATCCAAAGTCTATAAGGAACTCACCCAACTCCACACCTGAAAAACAAACAACCCAGTGAAGAAATGGGCAGAAGATATGAACAGACTTCTCCAAAGAGGATATCCAGATGGCCAACAAACACATGAAACAATGCTCAGCGTCCCTCCTCATGAGGGAAATACAAACCAAAACCACACTGAGATACCACCTCACGCTGGTCAGAGTGGCTAAAATGAGAAAATCAGAGGACTCTAGATGCTGGCGAGGATGTGGAGAAACGGAGACCCTCCTACACTGTTGGTTGGAATGTAAACTGGTGCAGCCCTTCTGGAAAAGTGTGGAGGTTCCTCAAAAAATTAGCAATAGAACTTCCTTATGACCCAGCAACAGCACTCCTAGGAATTTACCCGAGGGATACAAGAGTGCTGATGCATAGGGGCACATGGACCCCAACGTTCATAGCAGCACTCACAACAATAGCCAAAACATGGAAAGAACCTAAGTGTCCATCAACTGACGAATGGATCAAGAAGATGTGGTTTATCTATACAATGGAATACTACACGGAAATGAGAAAGAACAAAATCTGGCCATGTGTAGCAACATGTGTGGAACTTGACAGTGTTATGCTGAGCGAAGTAAGTCAGGCAGAGAAGGACAGATACCACGTTTGCACATATAGGTGGATTAGGAGGAACTTAACGGAGGACCATGGGGGAGGAGAAGGGGGAAAATAGTGGGGGAGAGGGAGGGAGGCAAACCATGAGAGACTCTTGAATGCCGAGAACAAACTGGGGGTTGATGGGGGGAGGGGGGAGGGAAAGGAGGGTGGTAGGCATGGAGGAGGGCACTTGTAGGGATGAGCACTGCATGTTATATGGAAACCAACTTGACAATAAACTATTAAAAAAAAAGAGGTTCTCAAATACTCCAATCTACTACTAATTCACATTCTCTCTTCCATTCCCCTCACCTTCAAGTCCTCATCACCATCTAACACAATGTGAACTTTACCCATCTTGATTATTTTCTACTGACTACCCAGTAGAATGTAAACACCAAAGGACAGGGATGGTCTTTTGTTGACTACTGTACCCCCAGCAAAATGAATAGTACCTGGTACAACATAGGAGCTCAACAAATACAGAATTTGTTAAATAAATTAATGCTAACTTTCATTAATAAGAAATGTTTTTTGTAGAACAGACTAATCCATTACTTTCATTTTCTATGATTTAGTTTAGGAGCCCTGTCCATGTCAGGTATTCTGTGGGCCAATGAAGGACTGAAAACTGCTAGCTTTTTACAAACATTTTTTCTCACAACCTATAGTAAACAAAACAAACCAAACAAACAACAATGTATACAGAGTCTCACTACAAAAAGACATAAATAATAATTGCTTTACTACATGGGAGGCTTATTCTAATATTTTCTTAGTTTTTTAATTGACCATGACCCACAAAATCAATTATGACTCATCAATGGTTCACTACTAGTGGTTTGAAAAACACGGATTTTAAATTGATTCATAACTCACCAATTTTTGAAAACATATTACAATTCATTGTAGCCCAATGTGGACACTTCAAATCCAAACTATAAAAATTAAACTGGCATTTAATAGATGTCACGTACCTCTCATTAACAACTTACTTAGCACATGATCATATAATTTTGGAACACATAGATATTTAACCCTGAACTGTGTACACTAACTTGGAAATAAGCCAAAAAAGCAGAATATTAAGCAGAATAAAAATTATTTATTCTTTTCCTCACTTATTTCACAATTATATTTTGCTTGCCCAACTTGGTCTGACACTACCAAGTACTAGGAAGAAAGTGGTGAATGCATGAAGCATACAGTCTAGTGTGTCATAATAGTGACTACAACTTCTTAATTTCATTTTTTTTTACTTTTTAAATGTTTATTTATTTTTGAGAGAGACAGAGTGCAAGTGGGGGAGGGACAGAGAAAGAGAGGGATAGAGAGGATCCAAAGCAGGCTCTGTGCTGTCAGAGAGCTGTCACAGAGAAGCTGTCATAGAGCCTGATGTAGGGCTCGAACCCACGAGCCATGAGATCATGACCTGTGCCGAAGTCAGACTCTCAACCCACTGAGCCATCCAGGCTCCCCATAACTTCTTATTTTCTCAAAACTAAGTATATAATTAGGAGATATGCTAATGTAAGAAAACATAAGGCAAGTTTAAAAACACTGCTCTTTAGAGTCAATGAAAATTGGTTTGGTATGTCTATATACAACTTCAATCATCTAAACTCCAGGATGATGCCGCCTAATCCAGTGTTGCTCAACCTAAGTACCACTAACCTGTCTGGACCAGATAATTCTTTATTGGGGGAGCGGGAGTGCTGTTACATGCATTTAGGATGTTTAGTAGTATCCCTGACCTTTACTTACTAGATGACAGTAGTAATCCCCTACATGTCCAATCAAAAATGTTCTGTGGGAGGGGTGCCTGGATGGCTCAGTTGGTTAAGCATCCAACTTTGGCTCTGGACATGATTGCACCATTCATGAGTTCTAGCCCCGCGTTGGGCTCTGTGCTGACACCTCAGAGTCTGGAGCCTGCTTCGGATTCTATGTGTGTGTGTCTCTCTCTCTGTCTCTCTCTGCCCTTCTCCCCTGCCCCCATCTCAAAACATAAAATAAAAAAACATTTAAAAAAATTTTTTTAAAAAGTTCTATGGGAAAACTTCGGCCCTAATCCATCCTTCTTCTGAGTATAATTTCCACATTTCTATTAACTATCTTCTAGGTAATTCTACATGTATGCTCTAATACCCTCTCTAAAGAAATAATTCTAAATCGAAATTATTAATATATCCTTAATATCATACAAATCAGAATAAAACAAAATTTAAATTTAGAGTTAGAAAATAAATAAAAACAAAAATTTTAAAGAAAAAATAGAATAAAAATTTAATCTGACAACTAATATGACCATCAGAATTATCTGAGGATAGTGTTTTAAAGCCTAGGAAAGTTTATGGGGGGCTTGGGTGGCTCAGTCAGGTAAGAGGCCAACTTCAGCTCAGGTCATGATCTCACCATTCGTGAGTTTGAGTCCCATGTAGGGCTCTCTGCTGATAGCTCAGAGCCTGGAACTTGCTTCAGATTCTATATCTCCCCCTCTCTCTCTCTCTCTGCCCCTCCCTGGCTTTCACTCTGCAGCTCTCTCTCTCAAAATAAATAAATAAAAATTAAATAAATACAAAAAAAATAAAGCATAGAAAAGTTTATAATTTTACTTAAAATTATATGTAAGGCCTGGAGACAGATTTAGTACTCAAATTCACGATTTCTGATTCTAGTTCTGTATTCTCCCCACAAGAACTCTGACTTAATGCATGTCTAAATTTCTGGTAATGTTGCTATTAATTGCTTTGTCTCTAAAAATCAGAGTCTCAATGGATTCATTTTATTCTCTTTGTATTTCATAAAAATCTGTTCAAAGCTCCCCTACCCTCTATCAAATTACTCAAAGAAACTTCTAAGTGGTTCTAAATAACTTTTAAATCATTAGTCATTCTAACTACCTTTCATTTCCATTCGTATTAAAGCACCTCCCCACAATTTCTAGGTTTAGATTCACTGGTTACTTCATGTTTTTAAATCTGTACTATGTTCCAAATTGTCTGGTCTCTCTGTTCTTCAAATTATGATCAACTCCATACCACCACTAGTTGAATCCTAAAACACCTCTGTAATTATATCACTCCATTATTCCTACATGTTAAATGATTCCTCCAATTCTAGAGAATACATTTTAGGTTATGCTACATGCTGAACTGTGTCCCTCCAAAATTCCTATGTTGAAGTCTTAACCCCCAGTGTGATGGTTTCTGGAGATGTGAACTTCTGGAGATAATTAAGTGTAGATAAATCATGAGGGTGGAGCCCTTGTAATGAGATTGGTGCCAAGAAGAGATATCAGAGAACTTGCTTCTTCTTTATCTCCCATCCACTATGTGAAGACAGAATGAGAAGGTAGCCATCTTCAAGCCAGAAAGAAGGGAGCAAATCAGCAGGCACTTTGATCCTGAATTCTCCAGCCTCCAAAACTATGAGAAATCAAATCCTGTTGTTTAAAAGAAGTGAAAATAAACTAAGTTCCAGTAACATTGCCAGACTTTTCACTCAGCTGATCTTGGAAGGAGTTTTAGCTATTGACCATGCTGATTAACTTTCCATCCTACCATTCGAGATAAAAAGTTAAGAGTAGAGAAAAGAATCAGACCTAAAGCGAATAAACTAATGAACGAGTTCATTTAGAACAAGAATAACATTAGACCACAGGAATTTTCTTATCATTTCTCCTCTGGTGTCCTTATTTTCTACTATTTAACAGAAACTTATACTGGGGTAGGGAAGTTGGACATCCCAAAGACCTACTACATTGAAGGAGTTAATCCTCAAAAATCACTTCATATCCCCCATGAAGGAAGCCACCAAAGGCTGTAAGAAGAGTTAATGAGAAAATGTCATGTAAAAGATAGTAGAGAAAGCAGTGAGTAATATATAACTCATCTTCTAGGTTACTCCTATGAATTTAAGCAACAGCCCTTTTAGTGGGTCTTTGTTATAGCCACACACCAGCTTTTCTCAGGCACCAGTCTTTTATGAGTAGCTTCTTGAGATCAGACTAACAGGACTCTTCTGTCACCTATCCTCACCACCTTCCCTTGCCTTGGACTCTCTTCAACCCACTAGTGCTCCTCCAGATTCCTGTCCCTGCTCTTTCACTATTTCCCCACCCACAGCACTCATGTCTCTTTCCCACCAATCTTCTTTCCTTCTCTTCCATTGATCCCACACATCTGCTGCCTTAAAATGTAATGCCCATTAAGCACAGATCCTTGGGAAAAATGAGAGCCTCAAAGGATCTTTAAAACTGCAGTAAACATTTACATTTCACTTTAGAGCAACAAAGAAAAATAAAAATAAGTATTCTCATACATATTTATTCATAAATAAGCTTACAATAGTTGGAAGAGTGCAAAAATGGGGTCTAACCTGGCCTTAGAGTCCAGGGAGGGAACAACTATTAAGCCAGGTTGTTCTTTATCAAAAGACATGATTATTGCTATAGATTGGACTAAGAAAAATCAACAATTTATAGACCCTCACTACTAATTTACACTCTTGCTACCTCTCTGACCTCTTTTCTCATTATTCTAACACACATTCACTCCAATCCAGCCACAGTGGCTTCTCTGCTGCTCCCTTCAGTCTCTGCCTGAAACCCTCCAAGATATCCTCATGCCTAACACTTCTTTTTTTCTTTTTCTTAAATAGTTTATTGTCAAGTTGGTTTCCATATAACACCCAGTGCTCATCCCAACAAGATCCCTTCCCCATGCCCATCACACCCCTTTCCCTCTCTCCCACCCCCATCCACCCTCAGTTTGCTCTCAACATTCAAGAGTCTCTCATGGTTTGCCTCCCTCCCTCCCCCCAACTATTTTTCCCCTTCTTCTCCCCCATGGTCCTCGGTTAAGTTCCTCCTAATCCACCTATATGTGCAAACATATGGTATCTGTCCTCCTCTGCCTGACTTATTTCGCTCAGCATAACACCCTCAAGTTCCATCCATATTGCTACACATGGCCAGATTTCATTATTTCTCATTGCCATGTAGTATTCCATTGCATAAATATACCACATCTTCTTGATTCATTCATCAGTTGATGGACACTTACGGCTAACACTTCTATCTCCTTTAACTCCATGTCCAAACTTACCTTTACCGTAAGACTTTGTTCTGATCACCCAATCTAAAAGTACAACCCTCCTACCTACCCAACATTTGATCCTATGACCTTGCTCTATTATATTCTTCCTAATTTCATACTATCACCTTCTATATCATCAAAAAATGTACTTATTATATTTACCACCTTTATTTCTCCACTGGACAAGCAGTTCTTTCCACTAGAAAAGTCTGTTTTGTTTTTTAGCTTGTTTTGTTTTTATCTGTTTGTTCACTGATTTCTCTCAAAGTCCTAGAACAGTCCTGACACATAAGTCTTAAGTATTCATTGAAGGGAAATGATTTTCTTGGAGTTAGAAATAAATTCAACAAAGGATGGTGGGCTGAGGGAAGGTGTAGAAAATGTTCAAATGTGAGGAGCAGCTAATTTTCTTCAAGTCTGGGAACTACTGAAGTGTACTATTTTTTTTAATGTTTGGGTTTTTTTTTGAGTGAGAGAGAGACAGACAGAACATGAGTTTGGGAAGGGCAGAGAGAGAAGGAGACAAAGAATCTGAAGCAGGCTCCAGGCTCTAAGCTATCAGCACAGAGCCTGACACAGGGGGTTCATGAATGGTGAGATCATGTCCTGGGCCAAAGTCAGATGCTTAAATGACTGAACCACCCAGGAGTCCCTGAAGTATACTATTATGGTAAATGTGAGAACCCTGAAATCCTGGAACTCAGGAGAATGACTATGGTCAGGCACTTTTAGTCATCTTCCCTTTTTCTTCCTTTCATCCCAAGAGCACCATCTTAGTCAGAAAAATCCACAAAGTAGAT
Source organism: Hyaena hyaena (assembly GCF_003009895.1). Taxonomy (NCBI): domain Eukaryota; kingdom Metazoa; phylum Chordata; class Mammalia; order Carnivora; family Hyaenidae; genus Hyaena; species Hyaena hyaena. Next base: position 6,578,807 of record NW_024080651.1, read on the forward strand.
AGAAGCACAGTGGCAGTTCAACCTAAAAGTGGCTGATTAGTTCAGAAGTTGTTCTTTCTCTAAGACGGAGTGTTTAGAAAGGGTTTGGAAGTTTCAGATGAGTGGTGAATGATTTAAATAGAAGTTGCAGAGAGCCACGAAAAAAGAGGACTTAAAAAAAAAGACAATGTTAATTTGTTAAATGCCAGCAACAAAGTGAAGCTATAGGAAATGGTGGAATAAGAAACTACAAATATTTCCTCTATCATAAAATCAAAGAGAATAGCAAAAATTGTCAAAATCAAGTTTTTTGGATCATAGAAATTAACCAAAAGCTTACAAAAATCAGAGAATTTTTGTGGAAATCAGTTTGGCAGTTCCTCAAAAACTTAAACATGTAATTATCATATGACCCCACAAGTCCACCTCTAGGTATATATCCAGGACAACTTTTGAAAAGAGGTACTCAAACACATGTACAGTACATGCATGCTTAGAGTAGCATGATTCACAATAACTTAATAGTGGAAATAATACAAATGTGGTATATACAAACACTGGAATATTAAAATCATAAAGGGAATAAGGACACCTCCAGGTTCACTGCCCTTTATTTACAACAGCCAAGACTGTAAGTGTCCAAGACACTGTAAGACAACCTAAGTGTCCAATATGGATGGATTAAAAAAATGTGGTATATACAAACAATGGAATATTATTCAGCCATAAAAAATGAATGAAATCTTGCCATTTGTGACATGATGGACCTGAGGGCATTATACTAAGTGAAATAATTCAAAGAGAGAAAGATAAATATTATATTATCTCACTGATATGTGGGGTCTTAACAACAACAAGCTCATAGATACAGAGAACAGACTGGTAATTACTAGAGGCAAGGGAGAGAGGCAAAACGGGTGAAGGGGATCAAAGGGTATAAACTTCCAGTTATAAAATAAATATGTCATGGAGATGTAATGTACAACATGGTGACTACAGTTAGTAATACTATATTACATATTTAAAAGTTATCACAAGACAGAAAATTTTAACTACGTATGGTAACAGATGTTAACTATACTTATTATGGGCATCATTTCACAATTTATACAAGTATCAAATCATGTTGTATACCTGAGACATAACATACAATATTAGGTGTTAATTATACCCCAGTAAGTGGAATTTAGTATTGATACATGGTGAATAAACCCTAAAAACATGCAAAGTGAAAGAAGTCAGACAGAAAAGTTCACATATTGTATGATTTCATCTACAAGAAATATCCAGAATAAGTAAGGCCACAGAATCAAAAAACAGATTGGTGACTGCCAGGGGACAGGAGAGGGGAAATGGACAGAAAATGTTTATGATAAAAAACTTTTACTTTGAAATGGGCACCCTTCTACACTGCTGCTGGGAATGTAGACTGGTGCAGCCCCTCTGGAAAACAGTGTGGAGGTTCCTCAAAAACATCAACAATAGAACTCCCCTATGACCCAGCAATAGCACTGCTAGGAATTTACCCAAGGGATACAGTAGTGCTGATGCATAGGGGCACATGGACCCCAATGTTCATAGCAGCACTCTCCACAATAGCCAAAACATGGAAAGAACCTAAGTGTCCATCAACAAATGAATGGATCAAGAAGATGTGGTTTATCTATACCATGGAATACTACATGGCAATGAGAAATAATGAAATCTGGCCATGTGTCACAGAATGGATGGAACTTGAGGGTGTTATGCTGAGCGAAGTAAGTCAGGCAGAGAAGGACAGCTACCATATGTTTGCACATTTAGGTGGATTAGGAGGAACTTAATGGAGGACCGTGGGGGAGAAGAAGGGGGAAAATGGGGGTGTAGAGGGAGGGAGGCAAACCATGAGAGACTCTTGAATGCTGAGAGCAAACTGAGGGTGGATGGGGGTGGGGGAGAGAGGAAGGGGGGTGATGGGCATGGGGAAGGGCACTTGTTGGGATGAGCACTGGGTGTTATATGGAAACCAACTTGACATAAACTATTTTAAAAAAAAGTTTTACTTTGTAATGTTTGAGATGTTTTGGAACTAGACAGGAGCAGCAGATGCACAACACTGAGTAGTCTAAATGTCACTCAGTCTTTCACGTTAAAATATTGATTTTGTTATTGAAATTTCACTTCAACATATTATTTTTTAAGTTTTGACTATTTTTGAGAGAGACAGAGCGAGAGCATGAGTGTAAGAAGGGCTGAGACACAGGGGGAGAGTGAGAATCCCAAGCAGGCTCTGTGCTGATGCGGGGCTCAAACTCACAAACCATGAGCCAAAATCAAGAGTCAGACATTTAACCAACTGAGGCACCCAGGTGCCCCTCAATATATTATCTTTTTTTAATGAGGACAAGATATTACTATCAACCACATAGAAATTAAAAAAAAGAAATCTAAGGGAACATATAAACAATTCTATTCCAACAATTAGATAACCTGATGAAATGTGCAAATTCGTAGAAAGACATAAATTACCAAGCTGACTCCAAAAGCACGAACTGACCCAGAATATATGACTCCAAAAATATGGACTGATCCAGAATATATGAATAGATCCAAAATAAATAAAGAGATTGAGTTAGTAATAAAAAAAAAATCCCCAAAGAAAAATCCACGATCAGATGACTATCCTGGTAAATTCTACCAAAACAATTCAAGAAAAATTAACACTAATCCTTCCAAAATTAACACAACTCTTCCAAAATTTAGAAGGGGAGAGAAAATCCTCCAGCTCATTCTATGAGGCCAGTACTACTCATACCAAAATTAGACAAAGATATCACACACCAAAAAAAACTATACACCCAATCTCTTATAAACAGAGGCAAAACTCCTTAACAAAATACTATCAAACACAATTCAATAACCTATAAAAAGGACTATGACCATGACCAAGTGAGATTTATGTAAGAAGTGCAAAGTTGGTTCATTATATGAAAATCAATCAACATTATACCATTTTAATAGAAAAAGGGCAAAAACCCCACAACTACCTGCAAAAAAAGCACTATACAAAATCTAGCACCCTTTCATGAGGGGGAAAAAAAACCACTTAACAATTGGAAAGAGAAGGGAACTTTCTCACTCAGACAAATGGCATCTGTAAGAAACCCACAGCTAGCATCATACTTCATGGTAAAAAGACTGAAAGTTTCTACTGTCAGATCAGGAACAAGACGAGGATGTCCACTTCTACCATTCTGGCTCAATATGATATTGGAGATTCTTTAACCAGGACAATCAGGCAAGAAAAAAAAAGTAAAAAAGCATTCAGACTGGAAAAAGAAGTAAAACTATATGGAGAAGACATGATTTTATATACATAGAAAATCCTGAGGAAATCTACAAAACAAGTATTAGAACTAATAAACAGGTTCAACAAGCTGGTAGAACACAAGATAAATAAAAAAATCAATTATATTTCTATACACTAGCAATAAACACCTTGAAAATGAAATTAGGTAAACAATTTTATGTACACTACCATTAAAAAGAATAAAATTCTTAAGAATAAGTTTACCAAAAAAATTTCAAGACTTTCATAATGAAAACACTGAATTATACTGAATAGATTACTGAGGTTATTAAAGAAGATCTAAGTAAATGCACACCTCCCATGTTCATGGATAATATTTAACATTGTTAAGATGGAAAGACTACTGATCTATCAAAGCCCCATCTGGCTTTTTCACAGAAATTGAAACTCATATAAAAATGCAAAAGACTCAGAAGAGCCAAAACAATCTTGAAAAAAGAACTGAAACTTTCACATTAATTTCAAAATTTACTACAAAGCTACCATAATCAATAATGTGGTACTGACAGAAAGATAGAAACATAGATTAACAGAATACAATTTGGAGTCCAGAAATAAACCTATACACTAATGGTCAACTGGTATTAGCGAGAATACCAAAATAATTAAGTGCAAAACAGATAAGTCTTTTCAACAAATGTCAGAACAACTACACAACCACAAGCAAAAGAATGAAGTTGGACCTCTGCTCACACTATATACAAAAAATAAAACAAATTAGAACTAAATGTAAATTCTGCCCACAGAATGGTAGAAAATAGGGGCACCTGGGTGGCTCATCTAACTTTGATGGTTAAGCATCTAACTTTGGCTCAGGCCATGATCTCACAGTTCATGAGTCTGAGCCCCACATAGGGCTCTGTGGTAACAACTCAGAACCTGGAGCCTGCTTCAGATTTTGTGTATCCTTCTCTCTCTTCCTTTCCACCACTCACGCTCTGTTTCTCTCGCAAAAATAAATAAAAATTTTTAAAAAGTATGCAAGAAAATATTTGTAAATCATATATGTGACAAGGGACTTATATCCACAATACATAAAGACTTCTTATATCATTAGAGTAAAAAGACAACTCAATTTAAAAAATGGGCAGGGGAATTAAATAGAAATTTCTCCAAAAATCATAAACAAATGGCCAAGTATATGAAAAGATGTTCAACATACTAATAATCAGAGGAATGTGAATCAAAACCACAATGATATATCATTTCACACCCCTTAGGATGCCTACTATCAATCAATCAATCAATCAATATATAAAGACACCAAAAAATAATAACTGCTGGGCCCCTGGGTGGCTTACTTAGTTAAGCGTCTGATTTCGGCTCAGGTCATGATCTTGTGGTTCAAGACTTTGAGCCCCGCATAGGACTCTATACTGATAGCTCGGAACCTGATTCAGATTCTGTGTTTCCTTCTCTCTCTGCCTCTCCCCCGCATTCACTCTGTCTCTTTCTCTCAAAAATAAATAAACATTAATAAAAGAAAAAAAATAACAACTGTTGTCAAGGATGCAAAGAAAATAGAATCCTTATATGCTGTGATTGGAATGTAAAATAGCACAACTGCTATTGAAAACAACAGAGGTTCCTCAAAAAATTACCATATGATATGATCCAGCAATCCCAGCACTGTTCATGATAACCAAGAGGCAGAAGCAGCCCAAATGTCCATCAACTGATGAATGAATTTTAAAAACGTGATACATACACACTACGGGATATTATCCAGCCATAAAAAGGAAGTCCTTCACACACAACACCCATGGATCTTGAGAACATTATTCTAAATGAAAAAAGCTAGTCACAAAGAAGACAAATACTATATTAACTCCACCTCTATGAAGTATCTAAAGTAGCCAAAGCAACAGAAAAGAAACAAAAGTGAAATGGTAAATACCAGGGTCTAGGGATAGAGGGGAAAAAAGGAGCATGTTGTTTAATGGGATATAGAGTTTCAATTTTGTAAGATGGAAAATTCTAGAGATCTGTTTTAAAATAATATGGAAAAAACAGAATGCGAATATATTTAACACTTAAATGGTTGAGACGGTAAACTATATGTTACCTGTTTTATAATAAAAACATTTATTTTAAAAAATGAGTAAAAAATATGAATAGACACTTCTTTAAAGAAGATATACAAATGGCCAATAAGCACAAGAAATGCTGTTCTACACAATTAGTCATTAGGGAAATGTAAAATCAAAATCATGATGAGCTACAACTTCACATCCACTAGGTTGATTATAATCAAAAAGAGGAACACTAACAAGTGTTGCAGAGACAGTGGAGAAATTGGAATCCTCATGTATTGCTGGTACAACTGCTATAAAATGGTTAGCCACTTTGGAAAACAGTTTAACAGCACCTCAAAAATTAATATAGAGTTATATGATTCAACAATTTGAATCTAGGTATATACCCTAAAGAGTTGAAAACGTAAATCCACACAAAAATTTGCACAACAATGTTCACAGCAGCATTAAAACTAAAAGCCAAAGTGCAAACAATCCAAATGTCCATTAACTGATATATGGATAAACTGTGGTATAACCATACAATGGAATGTTATTCAACCATGAAAACAAATAAAGTACTGCTGTATATGTATGACATGGATGAACCTTGAAAACATGCTAAGCAAATAAAGCCAGACACAGAAAGGCCACATATTGTATGACTCCTCTCATAAAATGTCTGTAGCAAATCTATAGAGACAGAAATAAACTAGAGGTTTCCACAGGCTGGGAGGAGAAAACAATGAGGAGTGTAGGAGGCTGAATAATGACTCACCAAAATATCAGATCCTAATCCCTGAAACATATATGTTACCTAATTTGGGAAAAGAGTCTTTACAGATGTGATTAAGAATCTTGAGATGGGGAGATTATCCTGGATTATACAAATGGGCCCAAAAAACATCACAAGTATCCTTATAAGAGAAGCAGAAGGAGATTTCATACATACAACAGGAGAAAGCATTGTAAAAAGACTGGAGCGACATGGCCACAAGCCAAAGACTTCCAGCTGGAGGGAAGCACTGGATTCTCCCCTAGAGGGTTGAGGGTAGTGTGGCCCTGCCAACACCTTGATTTAGGCCTCCAGAACTGAGAGGGAATAAGTTTTTGTTGTTTTAATCCACCAAGCTTGTGGTAGTTTGTTATAGTAGTCACAGGAAACTAATACAGAGTTTTAGGGTTGATAAAATGTTCTGGAATTAGATAGTGGTAAACACTGCACGATTTTGTGAGTTTACCAAAAAGCACTCAATTTTGCACTCTACAGGGTGAATTGTATAGTACGTGAATTATATTTCAATTAAAGAAAAAAACTTCCTAGGAGCGCCAGGGTGGCTCAGTCAGTTAAGCGCCCAACTTCAGCTCAGGTCATGATCTCATGGTTCATGAGTTCGAGCCCTACATCAGGCTCTGTGCTGACAGCTAGCTCAGAGCCTGGAGCCTGTTTCAGATTCTATATCTCCCTCTCTCTCTGACCCTCCCCTGTTCATGCGGTCTCTCTTTCTCTCTCTCTCAGAAATAAATAAAACATAAAAAAAAAAAGAAAGAAAAAAAAATACTGCCTAGCAATAGGCTGCTGTGACCCCCACATCCTAACAAGTGACACTGAATTTTCAAAGCCCCTAACCACACTCCATTCATGTAATAAGAGTTAGTTAATTAGGATTATGGTAACAATGCAAAGTAATCTAGCCAAGAAAGAGTTAAACTAGTGGCCAAAGTACAAATTTGTAGTAGGAGACATACCTTCCCAAGGATGAATGGATATCTCCTTGTACAGTGGACATTACTCTGATACTAAGGGCTTGGAACACTAACTTAATTATTATTAGGGCTGCTAAATATCCTGATTTGACCAGGGCAATCCAGTTTGACCTGCTGTCCCTATGTATTTTTTAATAGTGCCACTTTTCATTGTTAAAAATATGCTGATTTGGGTGATAAATCAGTCAACCTAATTATAAGGAATCTGGAAGTTGTGAAAGTAGAGAGCATATTCTATGCAGGCCAGACGAGCCCTGTCATGAATCTCTGTATAACATATATCTCCCTACTACTGGGAAGCTCCCAAGGAAAACAATGCTGGTAAGACTTCCACAGAGCATCCATATTTTGTTTTCAAATGTATACAATATTAATGCTTAAGCTGAACTCTCAGAACTCTACTATTCAGTGTTACTCAAATGACTGATTTATACATTTAAAGGAAAAAATAAGGAATGAACCTAGGAATACTTGTCGTTGACAAGTATAAGGAACTTCCAAAGGATAAGGTTAAGATAGCTTGTATTCAAATTTTTTAAGTTATGAACGAAAAGATGAAGAAGGCTGCTATTATTTTTTTCATATCAAATTGACCTTAACATAATATTGCTGTGTTAGAACTCCTAGGTCCAAAGAAAGAAAGAGGGAGGATTCTTCTTTTTTCTTTCTTTCTTTCTTTTTTTCTGAGAAATTAGGGAAAAATTATTATTCTATAGAAAGATCATTAGAGGTTCTATGTGTGATCATAAATGTAAGGTTGTCAATGTTCCGATGTTCACAATTTTGGATGAACTAAAACTATAAAATATACCAAATCAGTAGAATTAGAACATAGCCCTGTTCACAAAAGACTGAGAAGCAAAGAAACGACACAGGAAGAATGGTAACTCCACAGTTCTGACAGCCTCCTAACCACAGAGAAAGGGGGAGGGAGAATGATCAAGATAGTGTTTGTGAGGAATTTGAGTACTAGTGAGTGTTTGGTGAGCCTACCATGGGCCAGGTACTGGCCTCAGTACTGGAGATACATTAGTGATTGAAACAAAGATCCGTTCTTCAGGGAACTGACACAGACTTTAAAAATATATGCATATAATGTTATCATATGTACTATTATAATATCACATGCTACATTTTTGATATGTAAATAATGTAACAAAAACATATAAAATGTTTTTAGACATGTGTATACATTTATATACAATTTCAAATGGCTATAAATGCTATAGAGAAAATAAAGCAGGAAATAGGCCAGGTAGTTTGGAGGCAGGCTGATATTTGTATGGCATGGTTATGGAGATCTGCAGAAGAATTTTCCAGCAGAAGGAAGAGCAAATGCAAAGGTTCTGAGACTGGAGTATGTTTATCAAATTTAAGGACCAGTCAAGGGGCTAACATAAGCAAACCAATATAAAGGAGATGAGATCAAAGAATGAGTTCGTTGTAGTACCTTAATGTAGGCCATTCTAAGTTCTTTGGTTTTTACTCTAAGTATGACAAGTCAGTGGGAGGTTTTGAGCGAGGATCACTCTGCTGCTGTGTGAAGAAGTAAATAAGACTTTAGAAGGTATTACTGGAAGAAGGAAAGCATGTTAAGAGGCTACTGAAATAGAAACAAAAAAATGACTGTAGTAGGAGACAAAGGTACTGAGATGGGGTCAGATTCTAGATCAAGATCTTGAAAGTCCACAAGATTTATTGGTAGATTGATTGGATCTGAGATGTGAAGAAGAGGATGACACATATAAGGGGTGATACTGAGCAGGTAAATAGGAGACCAGAGCTCAGGCTGGGTAAATATGAGACCAGACCTGGGCTAAGTACACCAATTTTGGAGTCTTTGGCATGTAAAGTTATTTAAAACACAAGACTGAATGAGATCATCTAGGGAAAGAGGTCTGATATCTAAGCCCTTAGGCATTCCATTAGTTAGAGGTCAGGAACATGAGAAGAAACCAGAAAAGGATATGTAAGAGGGAACAGTTACTTACAGCCAACTATGGGGGCGGGGGGGAGAGAGGTTGTAAAGGAGAATGGAGAAAAAGAAGGATGCTGCAATCCAAAGGAAAAATTATTTTCAAGGAAGAGGAAATGAACAACTCTGATAAATGCTGCCAACAGATCACATAAATTAAAATCTAAAAACTGACCACTGGATTAAGCAATATGAAATTCACTGGTGATCCTGACAAGAGAGGATTTAGAGAAGAATGGGAAAATTGGAGGAAGCAAATATGGACAACTCTAGAGAAATCTTCCTGTAACGAAAAGAAAACATAAAATAAAATAAGCAGATGAGGGATGTACAATCAAAAGATGAATTTTTAAATGAGAGGTGACATTACAATCAGTCTATTGGCTGATGAGAATGATTCAGAGAAACAGGAAACTTAATCCAGGACAAAGAGGAGACTTGATGGAACAATATTCCTGAATAAACAAAAATTGCTTGGATTTAGTATACAAGGGGAGGTTTTGCTCTTAGCCTGGAGCTAGATAATCCACTCATAATAATAATCAATATGAAGAAGAGCCAGAATGGTGGGTAAACAGGTGTGGGAGCCAGTCTCAAGATGGCCCCAAGTGAATCTTGCCTCCTGTTATTTATTCACACTCTTGTGTAGTACTCTTCCACACTATCTATCATAGGGTTAGTCTATGTGACTAAGCAAATACAGAAGTAATAGTATGTAACTTCTGAAAATGGCACTTCATCTTAGGTGGACGGTCTCTCTTGAATCACTCACTCTAAGGGAAGCCAGCTGCCATGACATGAGCAGCTCCATAGAAAGATCCAGAGTGAAGAACTGATTCCCTTGCTAAAAGTCAAGTGAGAAAGCTTAGAGAGACACTGATCATCCAACAAAAGTCAAGTCTTGAGAGACTGCCAATCCATCCAAAAGCTACACTACAACCTCCTAATATACCCTGAGCCAGAATAACCCAGCTAAGCCAGTCCTACATCCAAAGCTATGACAAACTGTGAAATAAACATTTAAATTATTTCAATTATTACCCTTTAAATTACTAAAGGGTATAGAAATGAACAAAACTAACTCTACGTTATCATTCTTAACCAATACACACTTACCCTGAATGAACCACTTTAATACATTAGCTGAAATCTTAGTTATGTGTATCAGCCCATTTTAGCCTCCTACCATAGTAAAAAAAAAAAAAAGAAAAGAAAAAAAAAGTCGGTTTTACATAGCTCAAAATCTATGAACCTGAAAAAAAAAAAGACACAATCTTGACCCTTATTACAAAGACCTTTCATCTTACCTCAGGCGTGCACTGAAACTTCTAAGAACTTGAGCTACTGCAGGGAGGAGGTCACATCCTTGAGGCAACCAGAAGGGAAGATTAGAGTTACTTCCATGTTACAGGAATATTTTAGGTCCCGCTGCCTATCTGATACTGCCATCTGGATGTTTATGAAGCATCTCACACTGAACCAGAAAAGAAAACTGGATTCCTTTCCCCCACACCTGTTCCTCCCATCTACCCTCTCTCAGTAAAGAAAACACTGCGACTGCCAACTGCCCAAATCCTGAGCCTGGAAACTACCCTGGGTCCCGGCTGTCCAAGGGCCTTCATTAGTGTGGAAGGGTCTCAGGTAGAAGTCCAGGCAGAGAGAGAGACAGCAAACAAGGAAAATAAGGCGCTGCGGTAGGCATGAGAGCAGTATGGACTTTAAAATGCTGGACCCCCCCTGGGCCACAGACGTCCAGAACCGGGAGAGAACCTGCTTGCGAGGTTGAAACGCGTTAAGTTCCACAAGAGACCCCAGCGGGGCGGGCGAGAAGTGGGCCGCGGTAGGGAGGCTGTCAGGAACCAGGGTAGGCCCCTTCTTCAGGAGGCGTAGGTTGGGCCCAGGCCTGGGGTTGAGGGCGCCCCGCCAGGGGGGGGTGGGGGGGGTGGGAGAGGAGAGGCTTCCTGAAAGGCGCCCACCAAGATTAGGGAAGAGGGTGAGTGCAAAAGGGGTTCGCAGGACCAGCTGGGGGCCGCTTACCCGACACTCCCTTCAGAGGCCACGGCGCAGGGACAGGCCTCTCAGGCAGGGCAAGACCGGGAGCTGAGTGGCCCGCGAGACTGGGGCCGCGGAATCCCTCCCATCTCCCTTCTAGGAACGCTAGAGCCGCGCCACGCCCTCGTCCTTACCAGCCCCGGCTGCGGCGGTCCGGAGCAGCCAGAGGCGCACCGCCCTGAGGTACTCCCCAGGCGAAGCCCGAGGGAACGACGCCTCCTCAGGCCCCAGGCGCCGCCGCCGCTGCCGCCGCCGCCGCCGCCGCCCTTCCACACGCGCGCCCGCTGCGATCTGTGATTGGCCGCCAGGTGCGGGGCCGAGGCCGGCGCAGCTCTGGGTGCTGCGATCTGATTGGCGGCGAGGCCGGGTCCGGCGCCTGCGCGCGCTGTGGAGCCTCTGGTGGTGATCCCTGGGCGCGAGGTTAGGGTGAGTGGATGAGTGCCGCAATAATCACCCTGAGGCCCTGGAAATGTCTTGGGAAGTCAAGGTTAAGGAGCAGGCCAGGGTTCAAGATCAAGGGCGGGCTCCCAATCCGTCAGGGGATACTTTCGTCAACCTGGACTTTAGCTCTCATAATCCTCTCAGGTGTGGTACCTTTTTCATATAAGCACCAGCCCCCAGCCCGTGTTTAAAGGACCTTGACCACACAACTGGTTTTTGATGCTCACACTCCTGAGGTTGCATATAGGGCCAATCCAGTCCAGGCTGGCACCTAATTTTGTATAGTTTGCAGCGACCTAAGAATGAACTTAACATTTATTAATGGCTTGAAAAAAGCACAAAGAGAATATTACTTTGTGACATCTGAAAAATTATATAAAATTCAAATTTCAGTGTCCATAAATAAAGTTTTATTGGATCACAGACATACCATTCCTTTAGGTATTGTCTATGGCTGCTTTCCTGTTAAAATAGCAGTTGATTAGTTTCCAGAAATCATATTCAAAAGTCTAAAATATTTACTGTCTGGCCCTTTATAGAATTGTCTTAAATTGTCCATTTCTGCCAGAAAGTCTATCTAGGTTAGTAATCTCTTGAAAGGAAAAAGAAAGACAGCTTTTGGTTTTCTTAATTAACAATGCTATATTCATCTCTAGCTCCTTTATATTTTCCACTCATTGTTTCCTTTCTTATTATCTTGAAAGGTTCTGTTGTTCCTCTTACAATATTCTTAAATGTTTAATTGTATTGTAGTTGACATACAATATTATATTAGTTTCAAGTGTACAATGTAATGATTTTCCAATTCTATACATTATGCGGTGCTCACCATGATAAGTGTAGTTAGCATCTGTTAGAGCTAACACCATGGCTAATGATGAACTATTGTATATGATTCTGAGAACAAGACAAGGACTTCCATTGCAACCACTTCAACAAAACACCGGAATAGCCAAGACAACTTTTTTTTCTTAAATAGTTTATTGTCAAGTTGGTTTCCATATAACACCCAGTGCTCATCCGAACAAGTGCCCTCCCCCATGCCCATCACTTCCCTTCCCCTCCCCCCCACCCCTATCAGCCCTCAGTTTGTTCTCAACATTCAAGAGTCTCTCATGGTTTGCCTCCCTCCCTCTCCCCAACGATTTTTCCCCTTTTTCTCCCCCATGGTCCTCCATTAAGTTCCTCCTAATCCTCCTATATGTGCAAACATATGGTATCTGTCCTTCTCTGCCTGACATTTCACTCAGCATAACTCTCTCAAGTTCTATCCATGTTGCTACACATGGCCAGATTTCATTCTTTCTCATTGTCATGTAGTATTCCATTGTATAAATATACCACATCTTCTTGATCCATTCATACATTGATAGACACTTAGGTTCTTTCCATGTTTTGGCTATTGTTGAGAGTGCTGCTATGAACATTGGGGTCCATATGCCCCTATGCATCAGCTCCTGTATCCCATGGGTAAATTCCTAGCAGTGCTACTGCTGGGTCATAGGGGAGTTCTACTGTTAATTTTTTTTTAATTTTTTTTTTTATTTATTTCTAGGAGAGAGAGAGAGAGAGACAGCATGAGCAGGGGAGGGTCAGAGAGAGAGGGAGTCACAGATTGAAACAGACTCCAGGCTCTGAGCCGGCAGTCAGCACAGAGCCCGATGCGGGGCTCGAACCCACGAACCGCGAGATCATGACCTAAGCGAAAGTCGGACACTTAACCGACTAAGCCACCCAGGCGCCCCAACTACTGTTAATTTTTTGAGGAACCTCCACACTGTTTTCCAGAGGAACTGCACCAGTTTACATTCCCACCAACAGTGTAGGAGGGTGCTCCTTTCTCCACATCCTCACCAGCATCTAGAATCCTCTGATTTTCTCATTTTAGCTACTCTGACCAGCATGAGGTGGTATCTCAGTGTGGTTTTGATTTGTATTTCCCTGATGATGAGGGAGGCTGAGCATCATTTCATGTGTCTGTTGGCCATCTGGATGTCTTCTTTGGAGAAGTGTCTGTTCATGTCTTCTGCCCAGTTCTTCACTGGATTGTTTGTTTTTTGGGTGTGGAGTTGGGTGAGTTCCTTATAGATTTTGGATACTAGCCCTTTATCTGATATGTCATTTGCAACTATCTTTTTCCATTCTGTCGATTGCCTATTAGTTTTGTGGATTGTTTCCTTTGCCATTCAGAAGCATTTAATCTTGATGAGGTCCCAATAGTTCATTTTCGCTCTTGATTCCCTTGCCTTTGGGGATGTGTCAAGTAAGAAATTGCTGCAGTTGAGGTCAAGGAGGTTGTTTCCTGCTTCCTCTAGGGTTTTGATGGTTTCCTGTCTCACATTCAGGTCCTTTATCCATTTTTAGTTTATTTTTGTGTATGGTGTGAGAAAATGATCTAGTTTCATTATTCTGCATGTTGTTGTCCAGTTCTCCCAGCACCATCTGTTAAAGAGGCTGTCTTTTTTCCATTGGAAACTCTTTCTTCCTTTGTCAAAGATTAGTTGGCCATACATTTGTGGGTCCAATTCTGAGTTCTCTATTCTATTCCATTGGTCTATGTGTCTGTTTTTGTACCAATACCATACTGAATCAAGACAACTTTAAACATCAACACTGGAGAACTTAAACTCTCAGATATCTGTATTATTCATGGTTCTCCAGAAAGAAAGAACCAATAAGATAAAAAGAGATATATAGGTTTTCTGCAATTATGAAGACAGAGAAGATCCACCATATGCTATCTGTAAGCTAGAGACGCAAGAAAGCTACTGGCATAAATCAGTCAGAGTCTGAAGGCCCAAGAACGAGCTGCTCTGATATCCAAAGGCAGAAGAGATGGATGTCCCATCTCAAGAAAAGAGAGGGAGAGATTTCTCTTCTTTTACTTGTGTTCCTTAGGGGTCTTAATGCATTGGATTGGATAATGCTCATCCACATTGCTAAGGGCTTATCTTACTTACTCAGTCTGCTGATTCAAATGCTAATCTCTTCCAAAAACACCCTCACAGACACAGCAGAAATAATGTGTTACTAGTTATCTAAGCATCCCTTAGCCCAGTCAAGTTGACACATAAAATTGACCATCACATAAACTTAAGCAGAAATACAGTATTTGAAATAGTATGGCATTACCACAAGATTAGAGAACCAAAGAAATGGAATGGAATGGAGTCCAGAAATACATATACAGTCACCTACCAGATTTACACAAAGGTTCCTCTGCAATACATTGAGAAAAGAGTGGTCTTAGTGCTGATTTGAATAAGCACATGAAAAAATAAACCTGGATATCCTGACTTACCACACCATAAACAAAAAAATAATAATAAATTTGAGATGGATCACAGACCTAAAGGCTAAACAGTAAAGCTTCTAAAAGAAAGCAGGAGGAATATATTTATCTCCTTGGTAGACAATAATTTCTTAAATATGATGCACCATGAAGTACCAACCCTAATGTACGTATATACACCCATGAAATCACCATTCAGGTCAAACTATAGGACATTTCCAGCACTCCTGCAGTTCCTTCATGCCCTTCCCAATTGACAGTCTAGTTTAAAAAAGAAAAAGGAAAAAAAGAAAGAAAGCAAGACTTGAGTAGATACTTAATAAAAGAGGATTGTATTCAAGTGGCCAATAATCGTATGAAAAAAATATTCTCCAGATCATTACTCATTAGGGAAATGTAGATAAGAACAATAATGTGGGACCATTACAACTCCAAGAGAATGGCACGAATGGAAAGGATTGACAGTATGGAAGTATTGTATCTGTAGAATTCTTAATGTTGGTGGAAATGTAAATTATTTCAATCACTCCGAAAAAGTATTTGGCAGAATCTGCACTAAAAATCTAAATCGAGTAGTTCCAGCACATTTCATAAGTATACATATATTCTAGAGGAATGACTAGATAAATCGACCAAAAAGCACCACAATCTTATGGCAGTTTTATTCCAAATAGCAAAAGAATCAGCCTCAAAGTTCATCAGGAGTAAAATGGACACATAAAACTCTACTATATTCATTCAGTGGGATTCTATCCAGCAATAAAAAAGAATGTGCTATGGCTGCATACAGCAAGAATGCATCCCACTTAAAGGAAGACAAAGACAAAATATTCTGTGATCCCATTTACTCAAAGCTTAAAAAAAGAATCTATGGTGTTAGAAGACAAAATAATGGTTACTTTGTAGAGAAAGGTTGACTGGGAAGGAGCATAAAGAACCCTTCTGAGCTTCTTCTTGATAATAGGGAGCTAAAGAATTGTCACTGTAGGGTCACCTGGGAGGCTCAGTCGGTTAAGCGTCCAACTTCGGCTCAGGTCATGATCTCACGGGTTCGTGGGTTCAAGCCCTATGTCGGGCTCTGTGCTGACAGCTAGCTCAGAGCCTGGAGCCTTTTTCAAATTCTGTACCTCCCTCTCTCTCTGACCCTCCCCTGTTCACGCTGTGTGTGTCTCTCACTTTCTCTCTCAGAAATAAATAAATACATTAAAAACATTTAAAAAAAGAATTGTCATTGTAAAACCTGACTAGAATTCCTGGAGGTGGGTAGAACATAATTTTAGCTATAATGCTACCTGTGGTAATGTCTGGAATACCTAGAATTCATGGCAATCCTCTTTTTAGATTTTATGGGTGACAGCCAGGGGTTAGTGTTGCTCACAATAATGGATGCTGCACTTCTTGATCCTGGTTGAACTTAAGTGTGAGTCAGAACCTCTGTTTCAGGAGGCAACCCTTACAGTAGCGTTGGTTTTTTAAAAGCTTGATGATTCTTGGTTTGATGCTATTTTCTCTCTTGAAGTCAAAAACTATAGCCAGCATTTGGAACACTCTTGTTCCAGTGCCTCCAACAATGATTCACATAAAGTATGATAGCTCTGAAAATGTTGGGACAAAATGGACAAAGCAAATTTTTAATGTTTTCATGGCACTTTCTGAAATGTCTCCACATCGGCAAAGGCTGACAATCTATAACTGCAAACCTGGCACACACAGGTCATTTTTCCAGTCTTATGATTGCCCTTCTTGTACTGTTAAGAGACTCAGATCTGTTTTGAATGACAATTAGAAAATTTTACAGAGAAAGGAGGGCTCCTGGGTTGTGTGTATATTTCCAAAGTGACGTTGCAGCTGGAACGGAGTGGGAAATTGCGGGTGACAGTGCTGGCAGGTGCTGTGGATTTCCCAGCTGTCACCCCTCTGCTTCTCAACTTCCAAATGGCTCCTCAAATAGCTCATAAACTTGACTTTCTTTAGGACTTTCAAGCAGCTGAGGCATTTAAAAGTTCTGTGAGTCTTCTGTTCTGGCTGCCTGTCTCCTTTATGGTGCCCATAGTTAAAGTCATGAAATAACATAATCAGATTTTCTTTCTTGGGATCACCAGTCTAGTTTTTGACTTGCTAGATTTGAAAAGTCTGTTTTTACCAGCCTTTCCAAGCTATTTTTTGTGTCTGGATCCATAAGATTGAAATGTGCCCTGTCATTTGCATTAGCCCAAGAAAATAATGCTCCATTCTAAACATGGCTTGATGAGGATGGGACACCTTTTGAGTTTGTGCTCACTGTAGGAGAGAAATCTGAAGGGGCCACAACTGAGGAATGTGCTCCTGGAATTCCATCACTGAATTTAGGTCTTTTGGGATTTCTACTGTTTATATTGGAAGCAGGAAGTCGCTTTGAATTTCAAGGACTTTCACCTTGCCTCCTACAGAAAGTATAGCGCCAAGTAGACACTGAGATATTTAAGACAGCAAAAGCCTGAGGGACTGTGAGGCATGACTTGTGATTAGTTCCTTTTATAATCTGGTTTAGATAGATTATAAAGCCTCACAATAATAGGACTATCTGGGGCATCTGGATGGCTCAGTTGGGTAAGCATCTGACTCTTGCTTTCAGCTCAGTTCATGATCTCAGGGTTCCTGAGCTGAGTTTTAGCCCTGCAGAGGGCACTCTGTTGTTAACAAAGTTTGGATCCTCTGTGGCCCCTCCATCAGCCCCTCCCCCACTCTCTCAAAAATAAATAAACATTAAAAATGTTTTTTTTAAATAATAGGACTATCTATTACCCTCCTTTCAGATTGAGGTGGCCACTTGAGTGCAGCGTGCATCACATGGTTTGCAGGCTGCAATGCACAAGGAGGATCTTGACTCAAGTGGTCTTCCTTTTTTTTTTTTTTTTGGAGTATCATTCTGGGGTCACTCTGTTCTTTGCCATTTCACCACTACTTTTTTGCTTGAAGAGGTCCCTTCAACTTCTAGTGCTTTCTTTTTGTAAATTACCACCTAAGTACAACATATTCTTAGTATTTATTTCAAAAAACGAAAATTATTGTCTTATTTAATTCTCCCCTGTAACACTGAGATAACTATTAGCATCCTTACTTTACACCTGAGGAAAAGGGCTCAAACTATTTAGGTGAGAAGATAGTCCTAGAGTTAACCTCTCCAGCCCCCAGGTCTCCAGCAACTACGAGTTCAACATGCCCTGTTGCAGAGCCATGCATGACTACCGTGAGGCAAGTGAGACATTAAAACACAAGATTTTTTTTTTAAGTTTATTTACTTATTTTGAGAGAAAGAGCAAGAGAAAACCAGGAAGAGGCAGAGAGGGAGAGACAGAATCTCAAGCAGGCTCCGCACTATCAGCACAGAGCCAGATGTGGGGTTCAAACTCAAAACTGTGAGATCATGACCTGAGCTGAAATCAAGAGTGAGACACTTAGGGGCGCCTGGGTGGCTTAGTCGGTTAAGCGTCCGACTTTCGCTTAGGTCATGATCTTGCGGTTCGTGGGTTCGAGCCCCGCGTCGGGCTCTGTGCTGACTGACAGCTCAGAGCCTGGAGCCTGTTTCAGAGTCTGTCACTCCCTCTCTCTCTGACCCTCCCCTGCTCACGCTGTCTCTCTCTCTCTCTCTCTCCCTCTCTCCTAGAAATAAATAAAACATTTAAAAAATTTATTAAAAAAAAAGAAAAGAAAAGAGTGAGACACTTAACCAACTGAGCCACCCCATGGGCACAAGATTTAAAGAGGCACAGGTTCAGCATCTCAGAGCAACTGCCCTCTTCATTTTAATACCATGGGCATATTACTAGCCTCCTCTTACTCCCAGGTGTACCCTCTAGGATATCCAAGATCTCAACCAATCTTACCAAAACCTAGCTCTTTTTAAAGTCCCTTAAAAAATTGCTCTTCCTACAGTGTTCCTTTACTGTGTAAACACTTGTAGTCTCTTTGTTCACAAACTTGGGAGACTTCCTTTGCCAGTCTTTCTCCCATACCCCACAGCCAATCAATTACCAAACCTTGCCTGCTCTGTTTTCCAAAGATATCCAGAACCTGACCACTCCCTTCTACCTCTACTGCCCACTCCCTGATCCAAGACACTATGTTCTCTCCTTGGATCATTACCAAAGGCACATGTTTTTGCCTGGATCATGACTGAAGGCATCATATTCTCTCTCTGGATGATGTTCGAAAATGCCATGTTCTTGCCCCCAGAGCACTGCAGAAGTTTCCAGCCTCACACCCCTTTTGTCATATCTCCCTATGGCATTCCCAGTGCTCCTGTTAAAATATGTAAAAAGGCTGGCAGGCAGTCTTTTGCTTATAGGTCTCCAGTGACTTCCCAACTCACTCAGAAGAAAGGCCAATGAACACACACACACACAAAAGGAGCCCTAGACCTTCAGCCCATATCAACCAATCTTTGTCCTTTCTGCCTCTCCCTCCCTCCACTGCAGCTACTCCATGAGTCTGGAAGACACCAGAGGCTGTACTTCTTCAGGGCTTTTGTTGCTCCCCCTCCCTGAATACTCTTTCCTCAGATATACCCTCCCGGTCTGCTTTAGATCCACCACTTCTCAGCAAGGCTTCCCTAACCATGCTATCAAAAACCACCACCTCCCCCAACTCACTCACACCCACCACTATTTTTCAACTTAGTATTTATCACCTGCCTAACACCCAATCCAGTTGACCCTGAACAACATGGGTTTGAATTGCACAAATCCATTTACATGCAAATTTCCTTTAAATAAATATGGTACAGTGCTATAAATGAATTTTCTCTTCCTACAATTTTCTGTCTCTTGTTAAAAAAAGCAATCTCCACAGCCAAAGCAGAGCTCAAATTTACAACCCTGTGATTAACAGTCACATGCTCTACCAACTGGGCCAATCAGGTGCCCCTCTTTGCAATTTTCTTGATAACGTTTTCTTTTTTTTATAGCTTACTGTATTGTAAGAATTCAGTATATAATACAAGAAACATAGAAAATATGTGTGAATTGACTGTTTATGTTATCAGTGAGGCATCCAGTCAACAGTAGGCTAATCATAGTTAAATTTGGGGGCTTTACACAGATTTTCTACTGCACAGTGGGTCAGTGCTCCTAACCCCTGTGCTGTTCAAGGGTCAACTCTACATAAATGTAACTTGCTTTTGTTTTCTATCTCCACCCACTAGACTGTAAACTAAGTGAGCAAAGGTGTGTGTGTTTCCTTTACTGTTGTATTGTAAGTTCCTAGAGCAATGTCCGGTATACTGTCAAAGCTAAATCTTTGCTACACAACTAATTGGTGGCTGTTATTAATATCATTTGTGTATACAACAGACCCAAACCCAGTAATTCCAGACTCTCCAAGCATTTAATGAAATCCAAATCCAAGTGATTTAACACTAGCATATGCAAGGGAGAAATTCAGCCAATATGTAAGGGTAGGTATGTATAATTGAAGCAAAAGTTTTGTGAAAGAATAACCTGCCTACAATGGAAATGCTGCAACCTTCTATGCCATTCAGAAATTTCACTGATGCTAAGGAACAGTTAGTGTTAAAAAAAAAAAGGAACAGTTAGTGTTTACATTTTACTATTTAAGAAATGATTGCATTTCATTCATAACATTTCATAGTTTATTTGGCAACATATTTTCTTTTTTTATTGTGTAGTGATATCAGAATAATGTTGTATCTTACAGTGGATGGCATCTTAGATTCAATAAAAACTTCTATTTTTTCCATAAGCTGATTACAACCCATTACATTTATTTCACGATTCACTAATGGGATGTTAGCTGCATTTTGGCAAATGGTTTAAGATAAGGATTGGCCTGCCCTCTGTTTTTGCACAGCCAAATAATATACATATATATAATAGTTATTATGTATATATTACATTTTTTAAAATTTGGGTTGGAAAAACCCAAAAGGATATTTTGTGACATGTGAAAATTATGACATTCAAATTTCACTGTCCATAAATAAAGTTTTATTGGGACACATCAGTGATCACTGGTAAGGCTATTGTTGGGGGCTGCTTTGACATTACTATGGCAGAGTCAAGCCCTGCGACAGAGCCTGCAAGTCCCCTAATACCTAAAATATTTACTATTTTACAGAAAAAGTTTGTCCACTGATGGTTTAAGAGAAGCAAAATGGAAAATACCAAACTTAGTAGCTCACCAATCCCTGGAGTGTTCCAGATGATTTAGTGGGCCTCAATATGTCCCACCCTGGGCAGCAAGGGAGGAAGAAGCTGGAGTATCCTTGTTTCTGAGTTCTGGAGAAATTTCTCTCCACTTCAGCTGCACGGTGTTCTGCATCAGTAGAGTACCTTGCTTTCTAAATGTTTTTGGAATGAGGTCTGACCAGAAGATCCCACCCCTTTTATAAGACCATTATAATCCAATCTATAATATCCAAGTGGTCTCCAATCAGTTTTCTCAACAAGTTTATCCTCCTTGGATTTTCAGCTGTTGTCCTGAATGACTGCCAAAACCCTCCTTTCAAATGCCCCCACCAAGGAAAGAATGTGGTTGGGGCTTCAGGGCCAGGCCCAGGGGCTGCATGCCTGGTTGGGGGCCTGTGATGGATATGCCCCTCCTCTCTCTGCTGTCCAGAGCCCCACCACCATATTTCCAGTTTAGCTGGGTCTTGAGCTATTGGGGGTCAGCAGAGTCAAGGGGAGGGGGTCCACAGAGCTATTCCCACAGAGCTCAAGCTGAGGTTAAGGAAACTAAAAGGGCACACATCTTCTTCCAGATGCTAGGAAGTCCTCACAGGTCATAATTCTCCAGCTACAGAGAACAAAAACCTTCTCTTCCTATCTCCGCAGGTAGTGAAGTGGGCTGGTTTCACTCCCCAATTGGCCAGGTGGTCTGAACTGGAAGACTCAGCTCCCAGGGGCTTCCCAGGGGGCCACACTTTAATCCCAAGAGCTTTTTCTAGACATCAGCTCACTCTTTTCTGAATCTGTTTCAAAGGGTCAAAGGTCATATGCTGGTTTGCTCTGGCTACCTCTCACACTCTCCCCTCCCCCTTTCACATGCCTTTTCATTAGCAACTTCTAAATTGAGTCCCAGGCTTTCCCTCCCAGTGCTCGTAAGGCCCTCTTTGCATATGGATTCTTGGGGAAAGGGAGGGCTTCAAGCTCCCCTGACAGGCAAAAAATATTTGTATTCCCACTCCCTTCAGTGTATCCAAGTCACAGAATTAGAACAGAAATCCAATTTGTTAATTAAAATGTTCTAAAGTGCCATAACCTGATATGACTTTAAAAATACCTTTTTGCCAAACCAACATGTTGTGTACCTTAAACTTGCAGTTTTATATGTCAATTATGTCTCAATAAAGCTGGATACATAGATAAATAAATAAACACATAAATAAAATGTCATTCTCTGTAAACCTGACAAATGAAGCTCAAAGTGGTTTATGACAGAGGATCTTTAATCTTTTCTGGAAACTATGGAAGAGCTGCCTTTGCCTCTGGGTCTTTCAGGTAGTCCTGGGCATTTTCTGTAGGAAAGCAGGGTTAAATGAAGTAACAGATTTCCATAGTAGAAAGTCCTAATGGTGAGAAAGTCCTCCTGGATCCCCATGGATTCCTAGTACTTTCCCACTCTTTTCCAGCCACACTGCAACTTCTTGTACTAGGACCTTTTTCACCTGTTCCTGATTTCTGGAATTATATTTCATACAGACATCCTCATGGTTCTTTTCCCATAAAATCTTCCTGGCAAAGCTGCTTCTCAATGGAACCCACACTGACCACCCTATTTAAGATGCCCACTTTCCCCCTCCTAGAATCCTTTGCCCTCTTGCCCTGCTACATGTCCTGTTTAATTTTCCATGGTTCTGACCCCCTTCTAATAGATTATATGATAACTAATTTATTATGCTTATTGCCTGCCTCCCTTGCTAGAATTTGAGTCCCGTGAAGAGAGTGACTTTTTGTCTATTTCATTCACTGACATATATCAAAGTTCTGGACCACAGCAGACGTTCAAGAATATTTGTTGAATAAATGTACATGGAAGGATTTAGAAATATAATCAGCCATTCAAAAGGATTAGTGGTACTAAGTTTCACATGATTTCTGCCTGATGGAAATGCTGGTGGTTGCCAATCTTTTTTCTAAGCACAGCATTGAAATTCAAAATTTTTATATTGTCTCCTTATTTTTAAAATGTTGGAAAGTAATTTTTAAAGTTGTAAAATGAGATGAAGCCAAGTAAAGCACATCTGTGTGGTTATTTGGCTGTGAATTGTCAGTTAGGCATTTTAAGTTTAGAGACATGTTAATTTAATTTAATTTAATTTTACTTTTTAAAAAGATTTTATTTTTAAGTAATTTCTACATCCAACATGGGACTCAAACCTATAACCCTGAGATCAAGAGTCATATGCTCCACCAACTGAACCAGCCAGGTACCCCAAGATATATTAATTTTATAATTTACTAGTTCCTAACCTGGTCAGTGGTACCAGGTAAAGTGGGATGATGTGGAATACAGTGATCTTTCTGATGATTTCAGTAATAGCTCAATCTTGGAATCAGCCCAAATCCCACCTCCCATGTCCCACCTTTAAAAGTGATAATTTAGGTTATCATTTTTGTAAATAATTTAATCTATAAGGCCTAAGCCTATGGTTTTCATCCTGTTAGTTATTATGATTATGATTGCCCAGGAATCCTTTAGGAGCCCACCTGCCCAATCTCACTGCTGGCCAATTAGATTAAAACTTATGAGAGTTCCTTGATAAATCCTCACCAGCCATGTGCTCTCCACCTGAGAAAACACCAGTGATTTGGGGACTTCCTCTTCCCACTTCCACCTGACAGGAGAAAGGATTTCCCTTCACTTTTTCGGATTCATTTTAGCATGCATGGCCCAGGCCATAAAATCCTCCACAGGCACAGAACAATGGGACAATTTGAAATAGAGGCAAGAACAGGAATGCCACCTCTAATGACTACATAATAATCCTTTTGATTTGGGGCGTATTACCCAGAAGACATTCAAAGGAGTAAGTGAAGCTGTTATAAGAAAACCACTTCTGTTCTTATGGGCTTTATTATATATTTTTCAGCATTTCCATCCAGAAAACTCAAAGTAGAATCCATGCCAAAGCCTGTCTCATTCTAGAGTGGTGATTCTCAGCAGGGGACAATTTTACCCCTATGGACATTTGACAATGTCTGGAAATGTTTTTTTATTGTCAAGATACTTCGTTTGTCACTATTAGCATCTAGAGTGTAGAGATTAAGCATGTTGTTAAACATTGTACAATACACAGAATGCCACCCACCACCACAAAGAATTATCCATCCTAAAATGTCAATAGTGCCTGGGTTGAGAAATCCTGGTCCAGAGTAAAAGAAACTGTCGCACTCCCCTGCAGGATGCCCTTGGCAACCTCCTTGCCAGAAGGAGTTAGCATTTCTGACAAACTGCTTACATAGTTATCTGATAAACTTAATAGGACCATAATTTATTTTTGAAAATTAGTCATCCTTCCCCTGAGATGACTGCCAGTGAAGTAACTGACATTTAATCTTTTCCTTTTAGATTTGGTGTCAATGACGGTGATGACTAACTATTCTATTTTCCTTCAGAATGTTCCTAACACGAGAGAATCTTTGATTTGGCTTGCTTGAAACTTTTCCCTTTGCAACCAGACTGTAATAAAATTTAAGTGCTTATAACTAAATCATATTGAGATAGTTTCTCTCTCTCTTTTTTTAACAGTAGAAATAAGAAATGTTTTTCCAATAAGATTTTATTCTATCTAAAAATTACCTTTAGGGGCACCTGGGTGGCTCAGGTTATGATCTCATCATTTCATGAGTTCCAGCCCAGTGTCCGGATTCTCTGCTGACAGTGCAGAGTCTGCTTGGGATTCTCTTGCCTTCTCTCTCTGCCCCTCCCGCACTCATACTCTGTCTCTAAATAAATAAATAAACTTAAAATGTTTTTAATTACCCATAAAAATGTGTAATATATTTACATTGTTTTATCAATTCTATATTACTAATCATTATAAAGATAATTCAATCTAGAAAAAATCCTTGAGCCTTATGCTTCTAGGAAATTATTTTTTAAATTTCAGTATCAGTAGGGGCACCTGTGTGGCTCAGTCAGTTCAGCATCCAACTTCGGCTCAGGTGGTGATCTCATGGCTTGTGAGTTTGAGCCCCATGTTCCTCTCTGTGCTGACAGCTCAGAGCCTGGAGCTGCTTCAGATTCTGTGTCTCCCTCTCTTTCTGCGCCTCTCCTGCTTGCACTCTGTCTCTGTCTCTCTCAAAAATAAATAAGCATTAAAAATTGTTTTAATTTCAATATCAATTTATAAATATAAGAAATAGGAGAATATAGAGAATAGGAAATGGTAAACAATAAAAAGGTTTTCACCCATAAAAAAGATCACATTCTATAAAATCATGTGGGGAAAGTGGAATTAGAAAGGAAGATTAAATGACTAAAACAAATAGTGTAAATGTCCTGGCCATTACTAAGAGCTCATTTTACATTTTTTTAAGTGGATAATGCTGAGTATCAAAACCCTATGTTATTTACTTTCTTTTGGATACATTTAAAAGAGTGCTATTAACAGTTTTACTTACTTCAAGTGTCCATTTTTTATTTTATGCCAGAAATTACAACCTTTACAGGGTTTACACTAATGATGAAAACTTTTTTGATGTCTACTTAAAAGTGTCTGATGATGAATACAGATTTGCAAAAAATAGTGTAAGGGGAAAGAAGAAATTTGACTGCTTACAGATATAAATCCATGCCTGTAACAGATTGCTCGACCTTAGATTCACCTGGGACACTGTCGCACATTCAGATTCCAAAGCTGCATCTCACACCAGGGAAATGCATTTGGGCAGGGGAGAGGTCTGGGCATCTGAACATTCAGTGTTTGCTCCATTTGATTTTTAAGTGAGAATACTTTGGGCATCTTTGATCTCTCCAGCATGATTAAAATATCCATGCACCCACTCCTTCAAGGGAAGTCCAAGGCTGTGTCAGGAATTCATTTCTTTCCTTCATTTATCTGACACACTGAGTATCTATTGCAGGACACATTGTTGGGTGACACAATAGATAATTTGAGGTAAGAGTTTGAGCTAGAACTTCTCCTCTCCCTCTTAGAGTCTCCAGGACCCTCACCTTCTTTTCAGGGGCTTCTGGGCATTCTGCAATGTTCAAGAAAGTTGGGATATGTAAGCAAAATCCAGAGATCTAGATCCCAGCTTCTCAATTTGAGAAGTACTTTTGAATCACCTGGGCTGTTCTTCTTTTCTTTCTTTTTTCTTTTTTAATGTTTGTTTATTTATTTACTTTTGAGAGAGAGAGCACGCGAAAGAGAGAAAGAGCAGGGGAGTGGCAGAGAGAGGGAGAACAGGGAATCCCAAGCAGGTTCCTCACTGTCAATGCAGAGCCCAACTCAAGGCTCAAACCCACAAACACTGAGATCATGACCTAAGCCAAAACCAAGAGTCAGATGTTAACCAACTGAGCCACCCATGTGCCCCTGGGCTATGCTTCTTAAGTGTCAGTGAATCTAAGGAATCACCTATAGATCTTGTGAAAGTGTAGGTTCTGGTTCAGTAGTTCTGGATGGAGCCCGAGAGTCTCAATTTCTAACAAGCTCCCAGGTGAGGCCCATACCTCTTGACTGCAGACCAAATATTGAACAGCAAGGACTAGGGAGCTTTGAAAAAGTACTGATGCCCTGATTGATTCTGTTACTCCTACTCCACACCAACAGGGTCAGTGTCTCTAGGGTTAGGACCAGGGAGTCTATATTACTACAGCTCTCAGGTATTTCTAAAGAGTAGCCAATTAGAAAACCACTGCTCCAGATGGTAATGGTCCCTGCTCAACATTCACCAGTAAAGCACCCTGTATGAATAAAGCCCTCACTATCACTTCCTGTTAGGAGCTTAATTCCGTCCCTCCAAATTTATATGATGAAATCCTAACCCCACACTACCTCAGAATGTAATCATATTTGGAGATAAGACCTTTAGGGTGACTAATTGAAAATAAGGTGATTAGCGGGGCGCCTGGGTGGCTTAGTCGGTTAAGCGTCCGACTTTCGCTTAGGTCATGATCTCGCGGTTCGTGGGTTCGAGCCCCGCGTTGGGCTCTGTGCTGACTGCCGGCTCAGAGCCTGGAGCCTGTTTCAATCTGTGACTCCCTCTCTCTCTGACCCTCCCCTGCTCATGCTGTCTCTGTCTCTCTCTCCTAGAAATAAATAAAACATTAAAAAAAATTAAAAAAAAAAAAGAAAATAAGGTGATTAGGGTGGACCCTAACCCAAAGGAAATCTGAACACATAGACACCAGGGATGCTTGTGCATATAGGAAAAAACATATGAGGACATAAGAAAGGAATGTGACCATCTGGGGGCACTTGAGGTGGCTCATTGGTTAAATGTCGACTTCAGCTCAGGTCATGATCTCACAGTTCGTGAGTTTGAGCCCTGCATCAGGCTCTGTGCTGACAGCTCAGAGCCTGGAGCCTGCTTTGAATCTGTCTCTTTCTCTCTCTGCCCTCCCTGACTTGTGCTCTCTCTCTCTGTCTCTCTCTCAAAAATAAATAAACATTTTTTTTTAAATGTGGCCATTTTGAAGCCTAGGGAAGAAGCCTCAAAAGACGCAGAACCTGCTAACACTTTCATCTTGGACTTTATCCTCTGGAAGTATGAGAAAATAATTTTCTGTTGTTGAAGCCACCCAGCCTGCAGCCCTAGAAAACTAACACACTCTCTGGAACAGAAGTCAGTGGAGAGGGCTCATGTCAGGGACAGGTAGGGGGTATATAGGTGATAGCTCAGCTCCTGAAGGACTCCTGCTCACAAACAAATGCTTGTCTTCCCTGATTTTCCAGGAAGCAGCCTGCTCCTCCTTTGGACTATTTCATGGACGCCACTGCTGGTAGGGACTCCCACTCAACTCTCTTTCTGGTCCCAACTCCTTTTCTTTGTCTCCTAGATTGTGAAGAACAGAACCTTAAGGATACAGAGTTCCATTTTTATACCATCCCAGATGTGAGGGGAAATCTCTGTGTTCTAGGCCATCTACTGTAGGTAAGAAGAGAAAGAAAAACAAATCTAGCCGTTTAGCAGAATGGTCTGAAATCTAATTACCTGGTATACAGAAAGACCTTAAAATGTTAAGTTATGAATAAGCAGAGATCTTAAGTTCAACCTGCTCTGTGCACACTAGGAAGGTCTGCTGAGAGAAGTGACTACTTATTCAAAGTGGTTTCCATAGAGAAAGACACAATGCCTCATGCAGACTGGGTTGACGGACGACCAACTTATCAGAAGGAATTTATTCCTGTAGCCAATAA
The DNA here is from genome assembly GCF_003009895.1 of Hyaena hyaena. Taxonomy (NCBI): domain Eukaryota; kingdom Metazoa; phylum Chordata; class Mammalia; order Carnivora; family Hyaenidae; genus Hyaena; species Hyaena hyaena. The sequence goes on from NW_024080651.1 coordinate 6,607,043, forward strand.
AGAAATGTGAGTAGAGAGAGGGCCAGAAAGAAGGAGTATGTTATTACTTCAGTTCTCTCCACCTCCAGGAGCCTCCACAAAATGAGCCCTGGGCACAAGGATTCCCTGGAGTCAGGGAAAGGAGTGTCTGTTTTTTATTTCATCAAAGCCTGTCACCATAGGGGCTGCCTGTCACCAGCCAACATGAGGATACTTCTGGCCAGCATGTTGGACTCAGGAAATTGCCTGATTCCACCTTTTCTTCCATAACTAGTCCCATGGCATGGAGAGTCCCAGCTCTGTGCTCCTCTCCAAGGAGGCCGCTTTATGACTCAACGTTGTCTCTGGGACCCAAGGTCATGATGGTGAAAGTGATATATGGTCATTTTGATTATCCACCACCAGGGCTGGGTGTCTCAGACAGTCTATGAACTTTGTAACCAGGAGATGAGGTCCACAGGACTGCCATTTAGAATTTTTGAAATGACTTGAAATGACACTAATTACAGCAAACATTGTGTATTAGTTTTCCAGGGCTGCTATAACAAAATATCACAGACTGGATCAATTAAATAACAGAAAATTACTTTTGCACAGTTCTGGACGTAGAAGTCCATGATCAAGGTGGACCAGCAGGGCTGGTTTCTCCTAAGGCCCCTCTCATTGGCTTGCAGATGACTGCCTTCTTGTTATGTGGTCTTTCCTCTGAGGGTGTCCATGTCATTTCTTCTTATAAAGACATCAGTTGTATTGGATTAAGGGTCCACCCATATAACATCATTTACTTTAATTTCCTCTTTAAAGGCCCTATTTCCAAATATAGTGACACTCAGAGGTACTAGGGGTTAGGACTTCAACATACAAATTTTGAGGGAACATAATTCAGCCCGTTGCATATTTCATACAGAATATTCAACTTGAAAAACTCAGCAATGTAATTTACATTATAGACTGGCCTAATTATTTAATTTGAGTGACTAACCATTTATCATGATTAACCAAGTTCTCTCAAGAAACCTGAAGTGCAGCGTGCCTGGGTGTCTCAGTCTGTTAAGAGTCTGACTCTTATTTTCAGCTCAGGTCATGATCTCATGATTTGTGGGCTTGAGCTCTGTGTCAGGCTCTGCTAGGAAATCTCTCCTCTCTCTCTCTGCCACTCTTCGCTTATACTCTCTCTCTCTCAAAATAAATACATAAGCAAAGGAAGAAGGAAGGAAGGAAGGAAGGAAGGAAGGAAGGAAGGAAGGAAGGAAGGAAGGAAAGAGAGAGAGAGACAGTTATTTTGTCAGTGAAATGGGTTTATTTTGGAATAGCGGAGAATTGCAATTCAGGACAAGGACACTGGCAAAATCATAGGCATCTGAAGTACAAAGCAGAGGAATATCCTTATATGGAGGAAAGGTGGGGTGGGTGCTGGGAAGGGCTTTATAAACAAAACGTCCATTGGAGTAAACTAAGAGTTAAAAGTATAGTGGCTTTTCATTAGCTGAGTTGGGGTTGTCTCTCACTGGCTGGGCTATTGCCAGGGGAAGGAGAACATCTTCCTTCCTCCTGCTGCTGGTAGTAAAGCACCCTCTTCTTCCTGTTGGGACTAGAAGGTAGATTTCTTCCTGTTGGGTATGCAGCGTGCAATGGGCTTCAAGAAGTGGTAGGCATGAAGGGGCGCCTGGGGGGCTTAGTCAGTTAAGCGTCCGACTTTCCCTTAGGTCATGATCTCACAGTTCGTGGGTTCGAGCCCCGCGTTGGGCTCTATGCTGACTGCCAGCTCAGAGCCTGGAGCCTGTTTCAGAGTCTGTGACTCTCTCTCTCTCTGACCCTCCCCTGCTCACGCTGTCTCTCTCTCTCTCCTAGAAATAAATAAAACATTAAAAAAAAAAAAAAAAAAGAAGCGGTAGGCATGAGAGGTTCCCTTTCTGGTCTCCAAACTCCAATTTAGTGAAGTTTCTCTTTATTAATTTCCAAACTATCAAATAGCCTGTGGACTAGAATAAAACTGTACAGGTGCTCACCAGGGCCACGCGTGAATAGAGTCCACAGAGGTCTGACAGACACCAAGATCCACCAGGTATTTGTGTATTTCACTTGAAACCTACTCTGGCATGTTCGGGACCCACATAGTGCTGATGGCTTACATTTTCACAGTCTGCAGTCGTCCATGATATGGACTCAGGGACTCATGTCCCTGCTCTGACTTTCTGGAGATTGGAAGAGTTATAAAAGAAAATACTGAAGAAAGTTCTGTGAGCGATGGCTTTGTGCTCCAGCCCTCTGAGGTCCTGCCTTGTCATGTTATATTAAATTCTGCTTGTCCAAAATCTGGGTCATCTCTCTCTCTTGTTCTTTTACTCTTTCTAAATTAATCTCTCCAACTCTTAAGTGTCTGGATCAACATCCTCCTGCAAGAATCTCAGGTTTGTCTCCTCTTTATGCTGAAGTTCTCTCTCTGGAGTAGCACATGAATCCCAAACCAGAATTCAGCTCAGCCTGAGGGGCCTCCCATTGCTTAGCTGATTTGTCTTTTTAAATTTCATGGCCCAAGATCACCAGTAAAGTGTGAGTTTGGTCAGGTGATGAAAATATGCTTTTCACAATGATTTAATGTCAGTGGCAGAGTCTGGGCTATTTCTCTCTCTTTCTAGTTGTGCGGCCACCACATCCTTACTCTTATTAGAAGTAGTACCAGGTAACTGGGTTCCTAATACTGTTCTGGATTTTGGCTCAAGTCACCATTTCTTGCTGGCATTAGGAAATAGTTCGCTTTTCCCTATCTCCCCAACTCTTCTAGAATTATTAGACATTTTCATTCTACCTAGGCCTTGGGTCTTCTTTTGGTGTCTTTTCAGCCTCTCAATGATTTCCCAGGCTTGCTATACGAGATTGTGCTCTGTTTCTTTTCTGTCCACATTCTTCCCTCTCATGTCCTTATTCCCCAGGTGCCCTACATCTAATCTGTCTTCTGTGCAGGTCAGGCAGCTCCGAGGTGACTTAATACCCAAGAACCTTCTGTGTGCACCATATTCCCACTGCTTGCTTTCTAATGACCCAGGGACTCCTCTGTTCCCCAGTGGGGCCTCCATCTATGTGCTCCCCAACCCCTCGCCATCAGCAATCACTACCTCCCCATACCTCTTGTATGGCCATCCTTACTGATGAGGACTCTCTCCAAATAAACCCAACTTTTAAAAACCTCATTGTCTTGTTACTATGCTCTTTTGAGTATTTTTATAACAAACTAAATTCTGAGTAAAGAATCTTGTCAGATTTGTCTCTCAGATGAGGTCGCCAGGCCAAACAGAGTCCTGACTGTAGGGCACCCTGCTTTAAAATCAAGATGTAGTGGGTGCCTGGGTGGCTCAGTAGGTTAAGCAACCGACTCTTGATTTTGGTTCAGGTCATGAGCTCACAGTTCTTGAGTTTGAGTCCTGCATCGGGCTCTGTGTTGACAGTGCAGAGCCTGCTTGGATTCTCTCTCCCTCCATCTCTCTCTGCCCCTCCCCAGCTCTCTAGTTCTCTATCTCTCAAAATAAGATAAAAAAGCAAGATGCAGTGTTGACTTTTTTCTTCCTTTCTCTGTGCTGGGCAGCTGTAATCATCACTCTCCTGCATGGGGCCATCCATGAACAGGGCACACCTAGGAATGTTTTACATTAAGTTAGCCCTGTAGGTAAATCTCACTATACTGTTATGGAGTATTACTGTCTCAATTTTGTGGTTGAAGAATCCAATGCTGAGATCACATGATGCTTTGCTTCTTGCTCTTCCTCCAAGAGAATTTGTCTATTTTGTACACTTTTCCTCAAATTCCAAAGCTGCTGGTTCCCATTCTGGAAAATAGTCCCTGTATTTATAGAGTCCATGTCAGGGAGGCTGAAACAGGGTGTATGTGAGGAAAAAGTGAGGTCTTTTATTGACCTCTTCCCTTTTTTGAGCATACCATCGTTACATAGATTTCTGCATTTTCTCTTCTCTCAGAAATGGCAAACTGTGTTCTATAAGCTTATGGGCCCATTTCTTACAGGATGTAGGGTAGGAGGATGGAAGGCAGAACAAGGTAATTGCTACAGGAAGACAATGGAGAAGGGCCAGTTGCCATGCGTGACAAAGTAAGAAGGTGTCACACACACACACACACACACACACGCACACGAGTGCTAGCACTCAATGAGAGGCGGTAGAATGAGAGCAAGTGGAGACAACTTCTCATACTCAAGGAAACATTCAGATGGAGCCCTGCCCTGGACTTTAGTGTGTGGCCTTCTCCCCAGGTATTTCTCCTATGCAGGGATGGAGGCAGCCGAGGGCCAGGATGCAGGAGTGTAGGGACAGGGAGCCTGCTTGCACAGGCCAGCCAACTGCCCAGTGACCATGGGGTCTGACCCCACAGTAGGACATCTTTTCATTTGGATGGTTTGTCTCATAAGCCATCCCCACTTCCGAAGTTGGACATATACCTGCTTCCACCAAACTGCTCCCCAGGGCCTGGCAAGGGTTTACTAATTCTTGGAACCCAAATCCACAGCCTCTTCCTTGGTCAGAGTTGGCTTACCACCTTGATAGGGAGGAAAGCAGATTTTCTGGGGAGAAAGTCAATTTTGCACTGACATCACCTAGCCCCACACACACATATTTTTAATGTGGGAAACAAATACTAAACCAATGTCATAGGTCTACATGATCTTAATATTTTGCTGAAAAGAATTTATGTGCTTTTACTGACCATAGTTAGTTGAATTCTAAAGAGGGTAGGAAGACAGGCACAGGCTGGTGAGGTCCAAAGGCTCCAGCTCATCTGCAGGGTGATCTCGCCTCTAGTACTGGGGATCTGACTTGTGCAGAGTGAAGCCCTATCTCAGTGCAGCCAAAAGTCAGGGATGGAGACTGTGGACCCACTGGATCCACTGGTGAGGAGTGCTCCAGTATGGAGCCCTGGCAGAGTTAGCAGTGGGGACCCCTGAAAAGCACTCTTCCTCTAGTGGCACTATCAGCAACTTAGTATATTCCAAACCCTGAGGATGCACCCTGTGTTGACCAATTAAACAGTCACAGAAGTAAGTGAGGAGGTAACAGGTGTACCAGACACAAGTGCCAAAGGGAGGAAAGATAAATGGTGCCATACTCCTGAGGCAGAACCTCATCCAGTTTCATGTTTGCACATCATGGATGCTATACCTTCTTGTTTTATCAGTAACTGCAGATCCCCAAGGTTTAAATGGAGAATAAGCTTAACGTAGCACAGAGGACACCAGATGGCTGACCTTAAGATTCTGTTTATTTCTCACCATTTCTTTACAACCATCCACGCAGGGATAACTCCCACATCTACCTCCCAAACTTGAATCTCCCTCTAGAAATTCAGATTCATATTTCTAATGCTCTAAATGCATCCAAAGATCCTATTAACTTCCGGACAACATCCCCTGTCCCCGAATCATCTTTCCTTTCCCTGCTCACTCTGGGCAGGTGTCTCAAACTATGGCTTCTGTGTTCCTTCAAGTTACACTTATGCCTGGGCTTCAGTGTCCAAGTGCCCAGAATGAGGCCTATGGTAGGTGTATCCAGCTAGACAGGCATATAACAGGGGCACAGAATGGGCTCTGGGTCATAGAATGTCCTATCACCACAGTGAGGACAGGGGTTGGCGCTGAACCAGACCATGCTGGGCCGCCCCAACTCCTGCAGCATCTGCTTCAGCCTGGCATGCAGATGGGCAAGCCTGCCCAGGTGGAGGGTGCCACGGATGTCCTCATAACTCTCCAGGGGGGCAGGGTACAGCACATGACTCAGCTTGGTCAGCCCAATGGTGTGGCGAAGCAGGTCCTCCAGGACAGCCATGGAGATGGGATTTCCACAGAAACTGAAAGTCATGAGCTGCGAGCAGTGGCTCAGGGAAGGCAAGATGGCACTGAACTGAGAGTCCATGATCCCACACTCATCTAAGTCCAGGTCCTGGAGGGTGGCAGAGGCTCTCTCTATCAGAACTTGGAGGGGCCCAGCGCTCATATCGGTCAGGGTGACCCCACTGAGACCCAGGTCCTTCAGTTGACTGACATTCAGGTGCTGGGACAGATGTGTCAAGTCTGATTCCGAAAGCAGGCAGTTAGTTATTGACAGGGTCTCCAAGGGGGTCTTCAGGCAGCTGGGGAGAGACAGAGCAGTTAGTCCTAGAGGATGGAGGTGGCAGACAGACGGACGTGGGGATTACCCAAGCCTCGAGAGAAGAGGCCCACTCCACCAAAATCCAATGTGTTACACGATGGTCAAGCCCCAGATGCCGAGTGGTGAAAAAAGTCAATCCACAGTTCAGTGGAGTCCTTTCTCCATCACTTATGTGCTGGGTGACTTGTTTAAGTGAATGAAACCTCAAACATCCCCTTTGCTGTCAAGTGGAGCACAGCATACCCTTCAGAGGTGCTGTGAACCTGGATCAATGTAACAATGAGAGGCACTCAAAACGGGAGCCTGGCCCAATGTCTCAAATAAGGAAGGGAACCACTGAAGCCTAGTACTGGGCCACAGAACTAGAAGTGTTTTCAACTCAGGCTTCCTTCTGGCCGCTGCTCGGACCCCAGTCACTGGTACCCATTTCTGTGAGGCGAATGCGGGATGTGTGTAAAAGGCTAACCTGGGCAAGGTCTAGCAGTGTGCAGCCTGGGGGGTATAACTTGGCACAGTTCCTCCTTCCTGCTCCCTCACACTCAGGCCCCAAATCAGGCAGCTCCTCTATACTGCCTTACATGGAACCCCAAGCAACCTTTTACTGACAGGAAATCAGAGGCAGGTTTGGAGGAAAGGCTTGCGTTGTTGAAGCTACGGAGTACAGAGCTTGTGATCTGAAACCTCACATCAGGATACGCTTTCCCTTCATCAATTCCCTCAAGTTTAGTGATTTTTTAAAATTTATTTTTGACCATCATAACTTAGCCATCATTTTCTCAGAAAGAATTCTCAAAGCCACACACACCTGCCCCAAAGCCTCCCATATATAGAGATTCCTAACAAGGAGTCCCTTCAAATAGTGTATATTCTAGTTCATACCTCCAATCTTTATCTGAGAAGTTTTGTGACATGTGTGGGGACATCATGACTGTGTGTGGACCCTTGTGACTCATGCAGTCTGGCACTGTCAAATGGTGGGCCCACGGCAGATGTCCCTTATTGTTTACTGGAATGAAAAAAGGGCTTATGCCTGTCTGCCAAGAAACCTCACCATCCCTCACCTGAGCACTTGGTCCAGGTGGTCTTCAAGGAAGGAGATAGAGTCCAAATAGAGCTCCTCAAGGTAGTGCAGCCTGAGGAACTGAGAGGTGAATTGGCTGACACACTGTTCCTCCTTCGTCGGGGTGGTGTGGGAAGACATGTGGATGTGGGAGAGGAGGAGCCGGCGCAGGTTGCCCATCTGACCCAGGTGAGGTGCAAACTTCCCCAGGGTGGACAATTTCCAGGTACAATTCACTTCTAAATCCTGGATAGAGTCCAGCTGCACCATCTTCAGGATCTTCTTAATGTTCTGCATCGGCATTTCGAAAATCTTCAGCTTCTTACAGCACAGGTGTAGCAGACCTTTCCCCTGCTTGACTTTCTGGATGAGGTAGGCGAGAGACTCATCAGGGGTGCCTTCCTTGAGGCAAAGATCTATGAGCACCTCCACAGGAGCCAAGGTCTGCTTGGGCCCTGGCCTGCAACTATCCATTTTTTGCCTCTTCTTCATGGGCTGGGCCACCTCTGGCTCCAACAGGGAGTATATACTGGCCCTGGTCCCAGACCACACGGTCCAGAAGTCCTGATGAGCATTCTTCCGTAAATCCAGCACCTGCAGTTTCCACCTCCTGCAGGGAAGATAGGAGACAGACTAAGAAGCTTTCAGATCAACAGGGAATAAGACCATGAGTCTCAGAATCTAGGCAAGGCCCAGACACCTAACCTGCACTTATACTCCATACCCTGTATGTCAGTGGCTCCTTGTGCCACTGCGATCCTTCCTGGTCCCCACCTGTAGTACCTTTAAGTGCCACCAGGAAGGGTTGGGCATGTTTCTTTGGTCACCTCTGCATCTCAATCAAGCTTTACAAGTCCAATCTGTTCCTTAAAGTGACCCCAGCGATGGCCCAAGACTGCTCTGAGATTCCTTACTGGCACCAGTGGAAGCCTCTGGCCCACCCTGTGGCCCTGTACTCTACCTTACCCCAAGCAAGAGCTGGGACCCTAAGGCCCTCTCAAGCTATGGGATCATCCTCACCTGGGGCGGGGCTCCTGGGCAAGCAGGACATCGAGTCCATCCAGTGCAGCTTGAAAGGTCTCCTGGTAAGGCTTCTGGTCCTTCATCAGGGCCCCCAGAGGAAGGCAGGCGAAGGGCCAGGCCTGCACCATCGCCTTCAGGGTCTCCCTGTACCTCCCAGTGAAGGCCGCTGTGAACAGTGGCGGGAAGAGCTCCATGGGCAGCACCTTCAGAGCAGCAATGGCCAAGGCCTGGTCCTTCAGCAGGCTCTGACCTGCCAGATCCACGAGTCTGGGTGGGGCCGGGAGGCTCATCCTGATGAATCTGCTCCGAAAAGAATCCTAGCCAAACATCCAGGGAACAAGGTTGAGAATGAGCAACCCCATTATCCTTCCATCCTTGAGAGGAATGAGTTCAAAGCCAAAATCACTATTCTGACAATAGTTGGGGAGTCCTCAGTTTACCCCAATTCCATTCTCTGCTAGGTGGCCACAAAGCCACAGCTCTGCCCTGCTGGAGCCAGAATGAGCATCTCACCACACCCTAATGGAGGAGCAAGATGACCACTGGCCCCAACCCATACCCAGCTACTGCTGCATTTAATTCTAGCCCCACTGCAAAGGTAGTATGGAGGACCCTGAAAGCTGACCTCATCCTTTTTAGGGAAAAGTTGCTGTTTATAACCTGAGAAATGAAAATAGAGAGGAATAAGGAATGTTATGTGGCCCAGGCATGACACCTTCCTCAGCTCTAACAATCAACCCAGATGGGAAAGATTAAAGAACATCCATCCAGTCAGTGCCATTATGTCATTTATAAATTTTCAACTGTAAAAGTGGCGTAACAATGTTCTATAGCATGTGGAAGTTGGAGATGAAAAATATATACAATATTCCCCAATTTTATTACATCTCTCCTACTTATTTGTATAATTGTATAATACAATTGTAAAATACAAATAAGTATTTTGTATTTTATACAATTATAATACAAATTGTATTATACAATTATACAAATGTATAATTTGTATATTGTGTATTTTGTATTGATAATTACCATTTTGTTTAGGGGAACACAGAGCTTACATTCAGAACAAAGCCTCCACTTTGAAAAATACTCAGTGGAATACTTTTCAAGCTTTTAGTTTATTTTTCTAAAAATAAAAAAGCTTTAACTAGTATAATCACAAAACAGTAAATTTTATGAACTATAATTGCCAAATACAAACTAAATATTTAAAACACCATCAAAAAATTATCATCAAAAAACTAACTATATGTCTTTCATTAAAAAAATAAAACAAAGCTATTTGGTTAAGAAATATCGTAAATGTGTGTCAAATGGCATACAGACACCAAAGCAGAAATCAAAAGGTTTGAGATTAAGGCAAAACTGTGTTCAGAGGCAAAGCAAAGCCTCCTCATTCACATGGCATGGCTGAGGGCAGTATGATGGCAGTGTCCCAAGTCTGAGGCTGCTGCCTCACCAGAACGAGGTATGGTATAGGGGACTGTCCACTGAGACTTCAGGCAGGGACTCCATTGCTCCAGGCCTCTGGGTGTCTCTCCACTGGCTCTTCAGAAGCAATATTATAGGCCTTTCTGGCCTCACCTCCCTTTTCAGATCCTAGCTGAAATTTCAATTTCCAACTGAAAGCACAATCTTATCACTGGATCTCCATCTGGTTAATCCAGATTGGGGTTTTGACTTTCTCTATACAACTGACTGAATCATATGCCCCATTCATGAAAGAAAAAGAAAAGAAAACCAACCTGGAGGTACAGTTGGGGGAGTTTTGGCCACATCAGAATATCTCAAATGTTCAAGTTAAGACAGCTTTATGCAGACAGTGGTGTTATCCCAAAAGAAAAAGAAGTAAAATAAAATTCTAGAATATCACAGATTCACTTATACTTTATATTACCTTAAACTACAAACTTTGTGTCTATTCACAGAGAAAGTGGTACAACTGAAGCATTATTGGTCTTTCCAGATTTTGATGATCAAGACTTCCCTGAATGAGGTCAGGTCAAAATTACAACTAGGAGTTGGCCAATTTAAGGGAGGGGCTGGGTGTTTGGTATCGGCAACCAAAAGAGAGACAGGACTAGTCCAATGCTGACAGCCACTGAGAGGTGAGAGCTGTGGGCTCTTCTTTCGGGTCTTAGAGGCAGGAAGAGAAATAAGTGTGACCTAAAATGCATGTATCCTTGTCATCAAGGAGCTGCCACCAGAGGACTTTCTCTTGAGGCTCAGGTATCCTCTTCCTGATCCTGACTTTCCAAAGGCCGATCAGGTCTAGGCATTTCACAGGGGCCTCAGCCCCAAATGTAATCTCCAAAGGCCCCTTCCCAGGTATATATTGGCAACTGCTGTTTCCTCAACCCTAGGAAAGGACTAATACAAATGCACCTTCAAAAAGCTCCTTCTGGCCCTGCCCCTACGCTTCTTAGTTACTCCCATTCTGCTGGGAGAGCACCGTTAGGAACAGGAAAACTATTCCCCTCTCTCCATATTAAGTTCCGTGCACAAATACCAACACCTTTTCCTCACGAAATTTGAAGCTACATTTGACATTGAAGGATCTGCCAAATTTATGGAGGGTTCCCACGCTGGGCTGGATCACGCATTGGTGGTTCTGACGTTTCAGAACACACACAGAGAGAACATCTCCCCACAGAGAATTCTCCAGGCTATTCTTTACCCCTTGTATTGTGATGTCCAAACAATTCTTATATACTACTGCCAAGGAGACTGAGATTCTCTGAAGGATGTTCTCCATTTTACTATCTTCATGGAGACTGCTTTCTCCAAATACCTACTATGGAGGCTTTGCATAAAATAAGGTTAAACTGGAATGTGCTCTATTAGCATTTTAGACCCCAGGCAATCACCTTTACCAAAGAGAGGCAAGAGACTGAGATTAGTAACAAAGATAATCATAAATGTCCTTGATTATTGAGCTGTCACTGGGCACAGAAATGGTGCTCTGCAACTTTTCACCAGTACCTCCAATAACTCTGCAGAAAATTTAAAGTTCACCATAATTTTATTTTTAGCCCCTGAATCCGGGACTCTACACAGGGAGTAACCTGGTGAGGGGTTTGGATGGATCTGCCCCACCAAGTAATCAGACAATCTCAATGTTAGAGAGACCTGGACCTGGACCTTAGGGAAAACAGGAAAACTGCAAAGTCCAAGTTTGGGAAGTGTCTATGGGATCCCAGTATCCAGGAGATCCAAGGGGGCAGGAGTGACCACTGTCTTCAGATCTAACAATGTTTAGTATGAGCCACTTTTCCCTTGTAAGGCAAGGGACATTCCTTTGTTCACCTCCACATAGAGCCTGTTGGACCAGGGGACACGCTGTGTTTCTTAAAGGGTGAAGACTTGTGTCTGAGACCATCTGGAGGTACTGTGGGCCTGGGTAAGGTGCCACTGGCTGTGTGTGTGAGCACATGCCTGCACGTTGCTCTAGACAAAGGACACAGAATCAGACCAATGGAGAGTCTGGGGAGAGAGAAAGTGGCAAGCACGAATCCTGCATTCAAAGGTGACAGATTTAGAGGGAAGGTGAGGGCCCCAACCTCGGCATTCGGCCCTGGAGAGGGATGCTCCTTGGGATTTTGCTCTTCAGCCTCCTTACCTATCACAGCTCATTAGACTGAGAACTGTGCTTTAATTGGTTGGGGGTGGGGAAGGGAAGACAGAGAGAAATCGAGATAGAGAGAATGAGGTCTGGTACTGTGTCCCTATCATCAAACCGATCCTCAAATCTTTATTTATTTTTTAACGTTTATTTATTTTTGAGGAGGGGGGGAGGGAGGAAGGGAGGAGGGGAGGGGCAAAGAGACAGAGACACAGAATCCAAAGGAGGCTCCAGGCTCTGAGCTGTCAGCATAGAGCCCAGTGCAGGGCTCGAACTCACAAGCTGTGAGATCATGACCTGAGCTAAAGTTGGATGCCTAAGGAACTAAGCCACCCAGGAGCCTATGACCCTCAAATCTTTAACTCTAAGCCATAAGAGGGTCACGGTGGCTCACAATAAAGCAGCCAGATGCATCAGACTATCAGGTACTTTCCACTGGGATTTGTTCCACTGGACAGAGAGCAATGATCCTCAGGATTTTAAAGACCCTGACCTCACACTTGGTGGGAGAAATCCCCAATGCCCTAAGCTGAGGGCTAACAGGAGGCACTGGAGCGTGGGTGGGCATGTTCACAGCGATGTCTCCAGACCAGCTGGCCACTTCCCCCATATCCAGACACATCTTCTCTTCTCAATCCCTGATTTACTCAAAAACACTTACTGAGTGCCATGGACCTTACATTTTATTGAGTAAGCAAACGAAAAAGAAGTGAGCTGAAAAATAAATTAATCACAGGTTGACTTTGCCTTGTGTGGTAGGGCAAGGCCACAAAAGTAACCATGCAAGATGAAACTATACAAAGCCAACTTAACAATTCACAGGAAAATTATGGCTTTTCTGTGGCAATTCAAAAATTATTTTTTGCTAAACCATTAAGAATTCCCTTCTTATCCATTATAAGCATGTTGAGAAATGAATAAAATAGTAAAACTACTATTTATTTAGTACACTGATTTTAAATACTAAAAATTAAACCACTTCTCTGTAAAAAAAAATGTATCAAAAGTGGTTTTAACATTGCTTATGGTTCTTCTCATGTAACTTTTGGTACAAAGTGAGCATCTTTTCTGTGCCCTGGCAAACTATCATGCTGCTTTCTCAGTTTGAACAGGCTTCCAATATCCTATCCTTCATGTTTCCAATGCCATAATGTATTTTTGAGAGAATTCCTTTAGTGTGAAGATTTTTGCCAGAATCAGTTCCCCTGGGACATCTTCAACCCATTGTTATAGCCATAATCTCCCTTTATACTTCTCTGGGAGGTAAAGAATGTGAGCTGAGGCTGGATTCTCAATCACAATGAGGAATAAAAAGAATTCCTTGTGTTTGGTAGAACTTAAGTTACCAAAGCAGTTCAATTTTTAGTCTCTAGTTTCTCTCTTAAGACATAAAATGTTGGGATATTTGGGTGGCTTAGTGGGTTAAGCATCTCTTGCTTACAGCTCAGGACATGGTCTCATGATCAAGAGATCAAGCCTTGGGTGGGGCTCCACGCAGAACGTGGAGAAGTCACCTGAGAATGGGAACATTCCACTCCCTGGGTCAGCAGATCTGTACTCAGCTGAGTCTGCGGGTCCTGTCAGGTATCCAGAAGGATGGGCTGGGAAGGGGTGAAATATTCCCAGGAAGAAATCTGGAAAGACCTGAGCTCATTGTCTTGAGGCACTTCAGCTCAGCAGCTCTCTCTGTGGTGAGCCAGGCTCAGAACAACTCTTGCAATAACCCATCTCCCCACTCTGCATACTCCTGGCAGGAGCAAGTAAGAGAATTCACTGATGAGATGTCACCCACAGGATCTGATGAATAGACTCACATGCAGGTCCCTTCCACATGTGAGGCAGGGGATAAGAAGGGGGGGCCCAGTGCAGTGCTAGTGCCACAGGAGGTAGAGCTCTGGGACATCACCATGGCCTAGCTTCTGCTCTGGTCATCCTCTTGGCTCTCTGCACAGGTGAGGGACACTAAGGAGGGGACTTCTGGTAGCCTAGGGCTGACCCTTCTCTCCCTCTGCCCCAAACTCCTCTGGAATCAGGCTTTGACCTTGACCTCTACTCTTTGCATGTCCTCCTCCTCTTAGGGTCCTGGTTCTACTGTGTTCTGACACAGACACTTAGTATCTGTGGCTCTGGGGCAGAAGGTCATCATTTCCTGCTCTGGAGGCAGCAGTAACTCTGGGGCTTATAAGCTAGGTGTCCTGGTATCAAAAATGTCCATGCGCTGCTTGACACTCACAATGCACGAGGTTGTCCTGAGGCCTCCATCCCTTCACCAGTTTCAAGTCAGGCTATATGGCCTCCCTGACCTTGGGATTTAGCTGGAGGATTAGCTGGGTACTATTATTGTTCTCTTTCAAGAAGTATCCCTTTAACCCCAGTGGCCCAAGCCCACAGGGAAGCGAGACCAAAACTTCCCTGACCTCACTCATTCTGTTCCTGCTTGACACCAAACAGGAGTCAAGTCTCTGGGGGTTGAAGCCAGCCCTGCTCCTGCACCCCAACCAGAGGTTCTGAACATTAGTGTGTTTTGGGAATGGAGTCTCCAGCACAAGACAGATGCTCCACTGGGGAAATGACTGGAAAAAAATAAAGGATGCTTCTGCCTCTTCCTCCCCTCTTGAGCAGCCTCAGGATGCAGACTCTATCCAGCTCCTCCATGACAAGAACAGAGGAACAACAGACACCCTAGACGGTTCAGGGTACGGGCTTACCTGAAGGTGTCTTCTGTCCACTGTGGTCCAGCTCAGACTGGCCTCAAGGTCCTCCAATACTTGTTTTCCCTGGTCTCCTAACGTCTCAGTCACCTATATTTACCCAAGTCTGAGAGCAAAAACCAAAATGCTCAAGAAACAAAGAGGCTGTGTGTTAACACGTGTATTTAGCAAGCCACAGGCTACTGTGAAAATCTCTGCGAACACCGCTGAGGAAACTGAAAACTGTTGAGACCCAACCCTGTACATTTGTGAGGGGATCCCCTCTAATCTCCAAATTTGACCACCAATTTCTCATGAGCTGAACCAGAGAACAATGGGGGTGACAGACCTTGTGCTCAGTCAAAAGCAACCCTTCTCACGAAGACACGGACATTTCTGCCCCTTCTTCTGCCCCCTTATACCCTGGCACCTTCAGAGGGGCTAGATTCTTAGAAAAGCCACTCCACTTGAAGTGCACGTCCATCCAGCTAATGAGATCAAACAATAAACGCAGACGCCCAAGTTCGATGAATTATCACGTTTGAAACTCATAACCACGGCCACTTTTAGGAAGCAGGTGGCGGAGGCTGACCGGAGCCTGAGCACGCCGGTCATCACTCCAACCCTCTGTTCTGATAACTCACTTTTCAGAAGAAAAAAGGAAGCAGGACTTGGGGGAGGGCGTGGATTACAAGCGATTAGTATAAGGTCACCCTGAGAGAGGGTGGAGACTACAGGGTTTGAACTTACGTTTCCTCCAGACGGCGCACCTGGCCACGTGGTGACCCGCACAGAGAGCCTGGAGTGAAAGGACCTGCAATGACTCGCAGGCTTCACTGCGCCCAGCCACCGGAAAAAGCCTTATCCAACTGATTCCGGTTTCTTGTTCCTTCCAGGACGAAATCTCACGAGATCCTAAGATCACGAGTGGGGTCACCCAGGGAGTCCAGAAGGGGTTTATTTTAATGAGCTGCAGAGGATGCAAGATGGGGAGGGGTGGTGCCTGTGGCCACGCCCTCTTGGCTTCGAGTTGGGAGAGTGGGGGGCATGAGAGTCCTGGTGGGGGAGGGGAGATGGGAGGATAAGGGTGCGGTTCAGGGGGGTATGAAGGGTGGGACGCGGTAAGGGAGGTGGGGGATAGGGGTCGAGTCGGATGAGGGAGGTCTCTGGGATGGAGGAGAGGGGCAAGGCCTAGAACTCCCCACCCTCGCCCTCCCGTGTGGAGTGTGGGATGCCTGGGATGCCAGGGCTCTGAGCAAGGCTTTTCGCCACACTCCCACCTCCCTTGTCTGGAAGAGATGTTTTTGCCCTTGGCCAGTCCAATGGCCCCTACTCCCTGGACTTTACATTTATCCTCTCTCCGGAGTGTGCTTTCTTCCCCCTTGAATTTGGTTTTTCACAGTTTTTTTCAGAAGCCAGATTTTTGGGTTTGCACTACTTATCTCCCCTGGTAAATGCAGGGCTTCCTCTCTTTTACCAACAAATAGCTTTTGATAAAGTCAGGACTAGACTGGAAGGCTGAAAATGTGGGCAGGCAGTCATGAAAAGGGGACAGGTCAAGGATGCTGAGGAGCTTTGGATAGGCACCACCTGGCACCCATGGTCTGTGTTCGGCTTCTCTCAGAGCTGTGCCACTTCACTCTTGGGATTTTGTATCTGGGGATCTTGTATCTCAGATTTTGTACCCAGGGGGCACTGAGTATCTGGAAGCCGGAATGTTTGCAAGATCTGTGTCTGCAAGGCCAGTGTCTGGTTTGGGCACCTGCTTCCTGCCAGTCCCTTTTAGGGGAAGAAAAGTCAGGCTTCTGGGGAGATGACAAGACCAAGATAGATGAGGTTCCTTTCCTGTGAAAAGAGAGGGGTTAAGAACAAAGCGGAAGTAGATTGTACTTAAATTTTAAAAAGAAGGGGGCGCCTGAGTGGTACAATCTGCTAAGCTTCGGACTCCTGGTGTCTTGGTTAGCTTTTAAGGTCAGTCATTATCTATTAGTGAGATCTAGTCCTGCAGGTTCCGTGCTGGCACACAGGTCCTGCTCAGGATTCTCTCTTTCCATCTCTCTGCCCCTCCCCTGTTCACCTTCTCTTTCAAAATAAATACATAAACTTAAAAAAAGAAAAGATTACAGGGGTGCCTAGGTAGATCAGTCAGTTAAGTGTGGAACTCTTGATTTCCACTCAGGTCCTAATCTCAGAGTGGTGAGATTGAGCCTGGCTCCACACTGAGCATGGAGCCTGCTTGAGATTCTTTCTCTGCCTCTTTCTCATTCTAAGTAAAAAAACAAACAAACAATTTTTTTTAAAAAAAAGTACAAGGGGTAAGACCCATGCCTCCTTCAAATTGGCCTAAAGGACTATACCTCCTCAGACTTTGTGTTTTTTCTTAAAGGGAAGGTGGGGTCTGGCATTGTGTCCCTGTCATGTAGATGGTCCTAAATCTGTTGCCACAGGACTGGTGACTGAAAGTAACAGGAAAGTAAAGGCTGAGTAGTTTTTGTGGATCTACCTTGCTATTCCCCCAGATATCCCCATGCCTGTGAGGTAGCAGAGCTGAAGTAAATGTATGAATACAAAGGTACATACAAATGAGGTCATTGCATCAATACCCAATGGACCTACAATGGTCACCTAGAACAGAGCTAATTTAAAACTCAAGTTTTTTCAGCTTGGATCTGGGAGAAACTCAGCCTCTCCTTCCCTCTGGTCTCTGGACTCATTCGACAAACATTTGTCCTTGAGTGGTACTGATACAACTCTCAAGCAGATATACTTAGTCTCTGGTTTATTAAATTTAGGATGAAAACTGAAGAAAAAAAAGACCCCAAAACAAGAACACCATTGTTTTAAAGTGGCAAGTTGTAACAAACTCTGAAGAAAACAAAGGGGCTGGTATGGAAAGTTACAAAGGCCGCCAGGCTCCTGGCTGCTCAGGAACCCTGTCTGAGGCCTGATTGCCATTTTAGTGTTGACTGCAATTGATACACTAGAAAGGTGATGTCTGTAATATTTGAAAGCAAAATGCAGATCACATGATTAATTATACAGTGCAGTCGTCTTCACATAAAATTAAACATGAATATTCCATTCTTTCATTCATTGCTTCAAGTAATCCTTACGAATGTTTACAGTATTCCTGGGAGGAAGTGAAAGTTAAATGGGCTCTACTTTCTGGGATACAGGCCAAGATGTCCAGAAGACGGTCATTAAAATAACACTGGGTATGTTAAAACACCTTTCTGTATTTATTAGAACTTTTCTATCATATTTTTTTCCTTGATCAGAGATGAAAATAGCTATTTTCATTTTAGAAGTATGAAAAAATAGTCTACCTGCCCTGAATTATAATGATCACAGTGGAGATCATTTATTATTTTATTTTTATTTTTTTGGAGATCATTTAAAACGAAGGTTTTTAAACCTTCACTGAGGGAAGACAGGGAGCAGAATGAATTTGAAGGAATCTTTCTGCTATGTCTGAAGCTGATGGAGGCTGGGTCTAGACTGACCTGTGGAAAATGAGACAGAGGAAAACATTTTCTTCTATGATCATAAACCTGAAGAGGAGAGGACCTGAACTCCCCACCTAACTGTGTTGGGGATAAAAGTCATAGAGCACTTACTTACCACTTAATTGAAACATTGGCCTTTCGATTTTGTAGTAAGATTCATGCGATGATGCTGTGAACTTTATTTTTTTGTTTGTTTTATTTATTTTTGAGACAGAGCATGAGTGGGGGAGGGGCAGAGAGAGAAGGAGACACATAATCTGAAACAGGCTCCAGGCTCTGAGCTGTCAGCACAGAACCCGATGTGGGTCTTGAAGCCACAAACCGTGTGGTCATGACCTGAGCCGAAGATGGACGCTTAACCAACTGAGCCACCCAGGCGCCCCGATGCTGTGAACTTTAATGCATTCTTAGTGTTCTTCAGATGAAGACACAAGACCAGAATGGAGAAACCACTGGTCCAAGATGATTTGGATGAACAAGGAAGGAATTTGTGGCTGTGAAGTCCTGGTGTGGGGCTCCTTGCCCCCAGTGTGGGGCTTCTTTAGGTTGGGCTCCCATGACACCCAGTGTACAGTAGGCTCCTGATTTAATAACACATCCCTGAAATAGCCTCTTGGACCTCCAATCTGCTGCAAGATTAAGCTGATGGGGAAGGTCTTAGAGAGAATTCCTGATGGCTGGTGTGTGTGCATTCCCTAGGCTGTGTGTTCTGGTTTGGGACCACCACTTTTGAAATTTCTTTTTGTGTAGCTATGAACGAGCTAAGAAGGAAGGGCTGGAACCTTCAGACAGTGGGCAGCATCCTTTCATCCCAGAGTCAGGTTTCCAGCAGAGACCAGGCTTCACCAGGGCAAGAGAATCCTCCCCCAGAGCAGGGAGAGACTAGTTGTGTAGAGAGGGAAACTCACTAGAAGCCCAAGTGCTCACTGATCACTGGAGGTGGTACTTCTGCAGCTCCAGGCCCCACCAATCCAGCCTCAAAGTAATTTCTTGGGAGGAACACTTAGGTCTCCCACACCTTTCCTGCCTGGAGCAAGGCATCTGCATGCTCCTCTGGGTGCTAAGCCTCAGGACTTGGGGCAAAGGAGGAATTAAGAATCATCAGAGCTCAGGAGCAAACTTGCAATGAAGACTCCTCCTGCATCTCAAACCATGCAGAGCGGGTAAGAAAGTTTTGAGTGTCCTGTCTGAGTTTTGGGTCTCAGGAGGCAGCGCTCTGGGGTGCCTTCACCATGGCTTTGGCTCCACTTCCCTACCCCTCCTCAATTAGGACACAGGTGAGTGTCCCCAAGAAAGAGATCATATGGGTGCCTGGACTCACTTTTCTGTCCCTCTCCCCAGGTTCACCTGGGTCACCCTTTCTGCATTTCTCCTCCCTCTCTGGGTCCTAGGCCCAGTCTTCCTTGACCCAGCCTTCCTCAGTGTCTGGGACTTTGAGACAAATCATTGCATCTCCTGCAGTGAAAGCAGCAGCCATACTAGAACTTAAAACCTTGTCCCAACAATGAATGGGAATGGCTCCCCACATTCCAGAGAGATGCTATGAGTCCTCTGCTTCAGGGATTCCAGCTCTATTCTCAGGCTTCAGTTCTGGCAATCCTGTGGCCTTGACCATCTCTGGACTGCAGCCTGAGGGCAAGGCTGATTATTGCTGATAGTCATAGCATTTATCTGCAGTGCTCCAAGCCCACTGGAATTTGAAGAATAAAAGATTAAAGATTAAAAATATTAAAGATTAAGATTAAAACCTGCAGTGTTCCAGAACTTCACACCAACTAGGCAGTCAGGCTGTGATTTCTCCTGTCCTTTCTGCTCATCATCCCAGGGGCATAGGTGCTTCAGGAATGGGACCTCATACAATTCCTGTTGCTCTTTATGATGATGTGGGAAAGAAAATCAGTTTCCTAGGTGACATAGCTTTGCAAAAGTGAAAGCTCCCTCCTTCCTCTGTGGCCTTGGGATGCAGACTGTCTACCTCCTCAGTGGCAAGACCATGGGAACAACAAGGACTTCTCATTGGACTGAGACAGTTCAGGGGCCATGTCACCTGAAGACATCCCTCTGCACCTCAGCATGGTTCTGGGCACTCCTGCAGTCAGTGACAAAAGTCTCCATCTTACCTGTCTATATCTGGGTTGGAATGAGTAACACAAACCATCCAGGTATTATTATCCAGTTTTCTATTGCTATGTAATAAATCATCACAAATCTAGTGGCTTGAAACAATACTCATTTATTACCCCACTTTCCCTGGATCAGTTTAACAGGGTCCCCTGCTCAGTGTCTTCTCAAGCTGAAATGTTAAGTATGGTGGCTGCGTTCTATTCCAGCAACTCAACTGATAAAGAATCTGTTTGCAAGCTGATTGGCAAAATTCATTCCCTTGCTACTATATGACTGAAGCCCTGGCTTTTTAAGAGCGTCTTTGGCTGCCAATGCTTCTGGTTTGTAGAGGTGGTCCACCGCATCCTGCCACATGGCTTTCTCCATAGGCATGGCTGTTTGTTTCTTCCTGACCACAGGGGGACCTCTTTCCAGTTTGCTAAAATGAAGTCTCTAAAATACATATTATTTTATTTTTATTATATATTATATATGCTTATTATATAATATATAATATGTAATAATATACATAAAATATATTTTTAAATATAGTATAGTTTACATGTGATGTTATATTATTTCAGGTTTGCAACATAGTGATTTGACAACTCTGTACCTTATGCCCTGCTCACTACAAGTGTAACTGCCATCTGTCACTGTACAAGGCTTTTGCAATACACTACTATATTCCCTATTCTATGGCTTTCATCCCTGTGACTTATGTATTCCATAACTTGAAGTCTATACCTCTCATTTTCCTTCACCCATTTGCCCCTATCCATATCCCCCAGCAACCACCAGTTTATTTTCTGTATTTATGCATCTTTTTCTGTTTTTATTTTTGTTGCTGTTTTTTCCATTTATTTTGTGTTTCTAGATTCCACATATAAGTGAAATCATATGGTGTTTGTCTCTCTCTGTCTGACTTATTTCACTTAGCATAATACCCTCTAGTTCCCTTTACATTGGTGTAAATAGCAATATCTCATTAAGAGGGAATCTTATAGCACATAATGTAATCATAGAAGTAACATCTGGCCATGTTTTCCACTTAATGTAACCTAATCAAGGAGAGATATCTCATCACCTTTGCCATATTTATTAATTAGAAGCAAATCAGGTTTTTCCTAAATTTAGGTTCTTCCTAAATTCTAGGGGAAGAGATTATGCAATAGTCATCACAGGGTGCATCCTCTTCTGTCCTCAAACAAGGAAACTTCCAATCCATTTTTAAGCTCAAATGTATTTTTAAAGCCTCTTGTGAGAAATCTCAGCAAGTTTAACTAAGGGAATAGCACGAAGTAGGAGACTTTGTTCTTAAGCTTTCAGTGTCCTTGCTGTCATACTTCTCTTAGTTCATGGTCATCAATGAGGGGAACATTTATATGACTGACCATTCTCTGCCCTCCACTAGCACCTCCCCTCTGCTCTCTGATCACTGCCCTAAAACCAGGTCTAACACCTTCATGCACTTCTTTTTTGGCATCACTTCAGTACAAAGGGCCCCTCTGTGCCTCCCACTTTATATCTCCACCAGGGAAGTTTTTCTTCTTGCACTTCAACCAAAGCAACGTATTGCAACAGACTTAATGCAGAAGTCAATGTGCACATCCAACAGGTTTGCATTAAGCCAGACATTAAAAAGATTTGTGGAAAGGAAAAAAACAATGCAATACCTCACAAAATATTTCTAATATTTGAATACAGTCATATTTCATTTTATTGTACTTTGCAGATACTGTTTTTTTAAAAATTTTATTTGTTTTTACAAATTGAAGGTTTATGGTGATCCTGCATTGAGCAAGTCCATCTGTGCCACTTTTCCAATAGCATTTGCTCACTTTGTGTCTCTGTCACATTTTGGTAATTCTCACACTATTGAAAAGTTTTTCATTATTATTATATTTTTGTGGTGACAGTGATGTGACTGACTGAAAGCTCAGATGATGGTTAGCTGTTTTTAGCAATAAAGTATTTTTTATTAAGGTATGTACATTGTTTTTTTAGACATAATGCTATTTATTGCACACTTAATAGACTACAGGATGGTGCAAACATAACTTTCATATGCACTGGGAAACCAAAAACTTCATTTGACTCTCTTTATTGATATTTGTGATATTAATTTAGTGATACTTTATTGCAGTGGTCTGGAACTGAACTGACACTATGTCTGAGGAATGGGTGCACATAACAAGATATATATAAATTATATTTATTTACATGTCATTGGCTTAGCATTGTTATGTATAATTAAAATAATAAACATTTTAAACATGTTTTTTAATTTTAATTAATTTGGTAAATATGAAAGATGTTGTCCACATGAACAGAAGCTTTGGGGGAAACTCCATAATTTTTAGGAGTATAAAAAGATCCTGGAACCAAAAAGTTTGAGAACAGCTGACTTGGAACAGTTGTTTACAAAACAATAAAAGCATGGCTTTTCCCATGTGGTGAGATGTTTGGTGATGATTCTTTTCTCTTTATATATTTATATTGTTAATGAATCTCCTACAAGCCATCCTAATACAGAGTTTGTGAGTAGAGTCATGACATAATGTCAGGTACATTTAAAGGTCCCTATGGTTGCTGTGTGGTTCTTGTGGGAGATCCTGGCTTGCATCTGAGTGGTTTTGTGAACATCCTGGAAGTAGAATCAGCAGGGCTTGCTTTCGGAAAGGATTCAGGTCATAAGGGTGACTGAGAGTCAAAATAACATCTGGAACTTCATCTTGACCCTTTGACATTAGGAAGAATGAGAGAGAAGCAAATATGAAAAAATATCTAAGAAGTCTTCAGGCACCATGTTAAATTTGCAACATCTCCACTGTTGGGTGTAAAAAAATAATCAAGTACAGCTAAGCACATACAATATAATCCTCTTCACAAGAAAATCATAAATGTATGTAATATTTATTTATTTTCTTCTCTTCACTCTATACTATCTTGAAATGCTTTCTGTGGACTTTGTAATACTTTGGGGGTGCTGGGGCAGAGAGTCATGAACACAACATTAAAATCTGGAACTTAATGAATTATGCCTAATTTATGCTGGCAAACATTTCTTTTGGATGAACAGCGATGTGTCTATGATGTGGAATATGGTCTCTAAAAGGGGAGGGCTCTGGCAAGAATTTTTTTAAATTTTAATAATATCTTTTATTATTAAATGTAGAACACATATTGGGTTATAATGAATTCAAAAATATTACTATTTCAACATATAGTCAAAATTTTAAACATCATTAATGAGATATTTCACCTTCATTCTTTTGGTGCGAAGTCTTCTAAATCTTTCTCAGTTCATTGCAATTCAGATGCTAAGTTTAACCAGTAATGCTTGATCAGTTTTCATAAAATTTGGTTGAAAAAATAGATTCATTCATATTCTCGGGTTACTCTAAACAATAACTGAATAGAATGGTCATATTTTAAATTTAAATTTAGATTAAGTTAAATTAAAAATTTGATTCCACTGGGTCACTAGATATATTTCAAGTGCTTAATAACTGTGTGTGGCTAGTGGCTACCATATTGGACACTGAGCCCCTGAGCATCTATTTATTATATGCATCACAGCAAATAAGACAGACTAGTCAGACACAACCTGTTTCCAAGGGGAGAGGAGAGGGTGGTAGTGTTGGTAGGACTGTGGCCTAGGAGAAGCCATGGTAAGCAGTGGGTTTACCTCCATATGGCAGATGTAGCCACAATCAGGGACACAGCAAGGAGCCCTTGTTTGGGCACCAGGGTCCCTTACCACTATCCAGGGGCTCTGACCAGTTTCCTAGAGAGGGTGAGGGTTAGACTCACTGGTGCTCTAAACTTCTCTTGAGGGGCACCTTGGTGGTTCAGTTGGTAAAGTGTCCGACTTCGGCCCAAGTCATGATCCCGTGCTTTGTGGGTTTGAGCTCCCCTGTGTTGGGCTCTGTGCTGACAGTGCAAGCCTGGGACCTGCTTCGGACTCTGTGTTTCCCTCTCTCTCTGTCTGTCCCCTGCTTGCACTCTGTCTCTCTGTCTCCCAAAAATAAATAAACATTTTAAAAAATTAAACCAGGGGTGCCTGGGTGGCTCAGTCGGTTGAGCATCCAACTTCGGCTCAGGTCATGATCTCACGGTTTGTGGGTTCAAGTCCCGCATTGGGCTCTATGCTGACAGCTAGCTCAGAGCCTGGAGTCTGTCTTTGGATTCTGTATCTCCCTCTCTCTCTGACCCTCCCCTGATCATACTGTCTCTATCTGTCTCTCAAAAATATATAAAACATTAAAAAAATTTTTTTTATTAAACTGTTCTTGAGACTTCAATGACAGAAAGAGATGAAGGAATGACTTACTATCTACATATATATCATGAACATTTGTTCAGTTCCACTGTTGTGGAACTACTGAATGAACTTGGACTTACAGTCCTGGAGTCCTGCGGTTTCAGCTCTTCTCCCTTGAGTAACCTCTGCTCAGCAGCTCTGTCTCCCTTGGGACTCTGCCTCAGATCTATTTTGAAACAGATCTTTCAGCCATGCCTGCCTGCCGAAGGTCCCAGGAAGCAGAACATTTTGAAGGGCTCCAGCCTAGGGGTCTGGAACCATATAGGGCAGTGAAAATGGCCAAGGCTCGGTTAGCAGATAGGCATGAAACCCACGCTCCAGTCCTCACTCCAAAACAGGGCACCGTGGTGGGATAAACAACCCTACCCAGAGCTATCTTGCCCAATTATGGGCTCTGAATGAAATACTCCATTGTTGATTCATAGGTGAACTTATTTTTGTTCAGTTAGGGCATTGGTCCTAAACTTACCAGCTATCTTTGTTTTTGTTTTCAAGGTTGGGGCTCAGTCTTCCCTGTCTTAATGGTCCTCAGCTTCTAGGGCTCTGGGACAGAAGCTCCGGAAGCAGCAGTGACCCTGAGGACATCATGAGGTGTCTTGGCACCGATGAGGCCCAGGAACTGCCTCTAAACTCCTGATTGATGTTGTCGGTTCTTAGCCTTCTGGAATCTCAGACCATTTCTCTGGCTCAAGGTCCAGTAGTCCAGTTTCCCTACCATGTCCAGGCTCCACCCTGACAAGGCAGATTATGACTGTGTGTCATATATGAGCACTGGTACTTAGCACAGTGCTCCAAGCACACCAGAGAAGTGAGAGCAAACTCTGCTTTGAGCTCATCGGACTCTTCCCTACTCTTATCCCTGCTTCCCTGTGTACAGAGACATTTCTGTCTCTGTGGCTGCATTTCTCTCTGAATTCTTCTTCTGGCTCATAATCAAGGACACAAGGAATCCTCTCTGGGTCAGAGGTCTCTGGGAAAACAAAATCATCTCTGCTGGGTGACAAGACCCAGAATATGCAATCCGATTCATGGAAGTCAGGAGCAAGGGACCCAAAGAGGCTTGTCTGGTGCACTCAAGATGCTTCAAGCAAAAACTGATGGTTAAATGCCCCCTGAACCAACTGGTCCATATGATAGTTGACATCCATGTATTCAACTTTGCTTTCAACCACGTTCTGTTAAAGATGGACCTTTATTGGGGTCATTCTTCTGCAAGTCCATTGCCAAAGCCCTGGTAATAAGAAAGCCTTTGGGGCACCTGGGTGGCTTAGTGGGGCGCCTGGATGGCTTAGTCAGTTAAGCGTCCGACTTTCGCTTAGGTCATGATCTCGCAGTTCGTGGGTTCGAGCCCCGCGTCGGGCTCTGTGCTGACTGCCAGCTCAGAGACTGGAGCCTGTTTCAGTCTGTGACTCCCTCTCTCTCTGACCCTCCCCTGCTCACGCTGTCTCTCTCTCTCAGAAATAAATAAAACATTAAAAAAAAATTAAAAAAAAAAAAGAAAGCCTTCAAGATTTGCAGAGGGAATAAAGAGAAGGGGAGACAGATGAGACCCTCCCTTTAGGGTCTCTCTCCTTTGACCTGACACTCCAACAGTACTTCCTGGGGCAGAAATGGGGGACAATTAGAGGAACAGACCTTGTGATCTGTACAGAATTGCCTTTCCACCGACCCCAACTCACTGTCCTTGTACCAAGCTTTGCACATGCATTGGCCTCTTCATTTCAGTGAAATCTTTCCCAGTTGGTTCTTTTGTCCCATCTGTGGAAAAAAACAAACAAACAAATAAACAAACAAACTGGTTGGTTTGTCTGATGTGCCACTCTCATCCTGACGTGATTCCAGTTATCCTACTAGATAAAAGAAAAGAAATAACTGCATCCCTGTATATTGTGAATGTCTGCTCAGTCCAATGGAACTTGTGAACAGATCTGGGCCTCCTGTGGGTGTTTTGCACTTCTCATTTTCTCCTCCTGGAGAAGCAGCCACTTCACAGGGACTGGTGGGAGAGGCCTCTCCTCTCCCTGGTGGTATCAGATCCCAGTCATTTTGTTTTTTGTTTCTCTAACTCTGAGCAAGGGCTGGGCCTGGCATTTTTGCAGACATCAAAGGAGGAAGTAGCAGTAGGTTGAGAGGCGCTGCCCAGGATGTCCCGGGGACTTCACACTGGTGACCTCTCCATATCTGTGATGGAAGGGATAGAATCCTTTAGAAAAGAAACCTGGTGGGGACAAGTGTGAGAATGCATAGATGACTTCCTAAAATTTCTTTAATTGCGGAAGGAAAATGTCCTCTTGAGTTTATGGTAACACTTATTTGAATGGGGAGCAATAACAAGACGGTGAGCAGGACAGGATTGTACCACTGGGTACTTCTGGAACTTTCTTTTTTCTGGAGTTCTCCCTCTGTGGAGGCTCAGGCAGTACAAACAGCCTCCCAACTTTTCCTGAATATTGAAAGTAGTTAAAGAAAATGGCAGGCCATTTAATTGTGACATTTAAAAATTGGTTGTAGAGAGCTTCTGTTTCTGGAATATATCAGTGCACGACAGTACAAAACAGATTAAGAACAGCCCCTCAGTGGGACACCTGGGTGGCTCAGTTGGTTCAGCATCTGACTTCAGATCAGGGCATGATCTCACAGTTTGTGAGTTTGAGCCCTGCATCGGGCTCTGTGCTGACAGCTCAGAGCCTGGAGCCTGCTTCAGATTCTGTGTCTCCCTTGCTCTCTGTCCCTTCCCTGCTCGCACTCTCTCTCTCTCTCAAAAATAAATAAACATTAAAAAATAAATAAAATTATAAAGAACAGCCCCTCAGAGGGTTTTCTGCATGTGCACTTCAGTAGGGTTTGGAGACTGGTGTGGTGGTCTGAGTACTGGCCCCCAAAGATATCCACTTCTAATCTTTGGAAGCTATGAATGTTACCTTATATGGCAAAAGGCACTTTGCAGATGTAATTAAGGATCTTGGTGTAGTAACTATACCGTTAATATTACATGCTGACCTCACTGGTCATGGGTAGACTAGATTTAAACATGATTTTTTGATATGTCTATGAGCGTGTTTCCAGATGAATTCCAGGGATTAAGATTTGAACTGGTGGACTCAGCAAAGTGGGTTGCTCTACCTCATATGTGTGGGCATCTTCTAATCCATTGAGGGCCTGAATAGAACAAAAAGTCAAGGAAGGAAGGATTTGACTTTTATTTTTTCCTGTCTCACTACTGAGCTGGAACATCTCATGTCATCTTCTGTTCTCGGATTGGAATTTGCAACATCAGCATTTCTGGTTCTCTGATCTTCAGCTTCAGATTGAATCACACCCACAGCTTTCTTGGGTCTCCAGCTTGCAGATTGTGGGACTTCCCAACCTCCAGAATCACATGAGCCAGTTCCTCATAATCATATATATATATATGTGGATCTATAGAACTCCTATTAGTTCTGCTCTTCTAGAGAACCCTGACTAATACAAAGTCAAGGCAGATTATCTTGGATTATCTGGTGCTCCAAAATGTAATCACGAGTGTCCTAAGAGGAAGGCAGAGGCATATTTGAGGACAGAAAAGGAGAAAGAGTTGTGACCACAGAGCAGCAACTGGAATCACTACCAGCTACATGGAATGCTGGTAGTCTTTAGCAGCTGGAAGAGCAAGGAATCCGATTCTCCCCCCAGAACCTCCAGAAGGAGCCAGCCCATCTGACTCTTTGGTTTCAGCCTTGTAAACCTCATTTTGGAATCTGGGCTCCCAGAATTGTAAGAAAATAATTTTCTATTACTTTAAGCCCCTTAGTTTATGAGAAGTTGTTATAGTGATGGTAAGAATGTGATATATCTGGGTACTGTACATTTTGAGATCTTCTCCAATTATTGTGCCCTTTTAAATTTATACTGGACAAGCTTCCTTTGTGTTTATCCCTTCCCACTGATTAAACTCAGGAATACAGGGAATTAGTCTGTACTGTTCTCCAGTAAAGTAACTTTGTTTTTATAGGTTATAAATTAGGTCTAATTCAAATTATTTTATTTCTTAGTTTGAAACCATTGTACTTCTTACAATTTGCATCATGACTAATTCTATGGACAAATTATTCTTGAACAAATTAAACAAGATAGTGATTCCTGTATCTTGGAGTGCTTGAAAACTTACCAGTAATAGATCACTAAAGAGAAACCCTCTGTTAACTTCTTGCAGAAAGCATCCAGCACCTTCTAATGATTTCCATGAGACTTCTCTCTTGTGGACCCCAGACAATGGGGATTGGCCCCCCATCCAGCACAATTTCCAGTCTGGTGACAGGCTTCTCACCCTGTTATTTACCCACAGGCATTTTATTGTTATTCAGCTTCTGAGGATATGGTGATTATTCTTCTCAGGCACTGTCCTCCTTTTGTCTTCTGTATGTCTGTCTCTGACTTGGTGAGTGCCCCTGGGAGGGGCTGACGTGTCACACCATGGGGTCTCATTCCCTGATTAGCTTCTTCTCTTCTTTTGCATGGGGCAGGAGTGACACCAACAGCACTCTTCTATGTACTCACTTCCACTTCAGCATTGGTGTCCAGGAAGACCCAGACCACAACAGGTGGCATCACAAGGGTGACCAACTAGTCTGGTTTGCCTGAGACTGATGGGTATTTCAGGAAGGCAGCAATCAGGCCTAAAACTAGGACAGTCCTGGGCTACCTTAGGGGCAGGTCTGTCTGAGAAAGGAGACATAGAAATGAGATTCTGGAGCGATGAAGACTCCAACTGGGGGGTTGGGAATAGGACAACACAGAGCAATGTAATTGTTTAAATTTTTATTGGAGGGTAACAGGGGTGATTTACCTGTAGGATTTTATGCAAAAGCAGGGCCATGTGTCAGGCATTTGAGAAGTACAAAGAAAAGTGTACTTTTGGGGTGCCTGGGTGGCTCAGTAGGTTAAGTGTCGAACTCTGGCTCAGGTCATGATCTCATGGTTTGTGGGTTCAAGCCCCGTGTCAGGCTCTGTGCTGACTGCCAGCTCAGAGTCTGGAGCCTGTTTCAGATTCTGTAATTCCCTCTCTCTCTGACCCTCCCCTGCTCACGCTCTCTCTTCTCTCTCTCTCAGAAATAAATAAAACATTAAAAATTAAAAAAGAAAAAAGAAAAGTGTACTTTTGAAGAACATGGGGACAACCCTACTGCTTTCACTGTTATAAGAGTCTTGCTAAGTCCAATTGATAATTTGGAAAAGGTAAAAGGCTGGGAGTAAAAATCAGCAAGAACATGACTCAAGTGAAAGCCAAAAGTCCTCCTTATTAAGTTTAAACAGGCTCCTATCTTGTGCAGAGGTCAGGGAAACCTAAGGCCCAGAACTTAGTCCTAAGAGTAGCAGACCTCCAAAGAACAGTGATCTCTCCACAGGGCAGCTTTGCTATACCCTAGTCAGGGCCCTGTATGGATGACTACAGGTCCTGAGTCACAAGAAAGAGTCATGTGGATCCAAGCACCCAAAAGTGTTGAATCAATAATTTCCCTAATATATCCAAGCTGACAGAAGTGGCCCCCTATTAGAGCTCATCCCTACCTTGCCATTGCCTGAAGATAGTGCATAAGCTTGTGCCCTATGAAAGAATACTCATTACCCCCAAGACCCCTGAGATCCATCTTTTCCAGCCATGCAGGTCTGTGGGCCAATAAGTAGAATTATGTCACCACAAAATCTGGACAAGAGTGTGCAGGGCTTGCTAGGAGGGCATAAGGAACTGCATAACCAATCAATATACATGGTAGGAAGTGGAGGAGCATGCACGGGGCTGGATCTTGAGGGTGCAGGATCAAGGGGCAGAAACTCAGATGAGGGGGGTTTATCTATTAGAAGCACTCTTAACTGCCAAGGGTGTTGAGACAATCTGAGAGCTTACTGCCAGGATGATGATCCTTAGAAAGACTGCAAAAATGATGGCTTCAGAAGCATTTGGCAGCAGTGGCTCTACCAGGTAAGTCTGGACAGCTCCCCAGGGGAAATGATTCTCAGGAGGGACTGGCAGACATAGCAGTTACTTGAGCAATGAGGAATGTGCTGGCAGAGAAGCACCAGCATCATTGAAAAATTCATTAGGTGGCTCTTCTCAAAGCTAGGGCCAGGTGGGGGAGCCAGGGAAGAAGGAAGCTCTGTGAGAGCAATAGAGATGGCAGGACCCAGAAGTGATAGAAGCCTGTTAGTGAGGCTTAAACATAGAAGTCAAATGAGTGACACAGGGGAGGTACCAGCAAGGGCACCTGACCTTGATAGGTGTTGGAAATGGTCAAGAGTACAGAGCCCCTCATGACAAGGGCTGAAAAATGTACTGCTCACCTTGTGATCAGAGCAAGTAAGGAAGGGGAGAAGGGGGACTAGGAGGCTGGGAGGCAGAAAGCAACCCCTCCATAATAAATTCCCTAGGAAGCCAGATCTGCAATGTCCAGTCATTTCAGAGTAGAGTACTGACTTTATGTATCAGTTTCCCGTGGCAGTTATGACAAATCACAAACTGGACAACAATAATCAAAAGAAATTTATTCCCTCACTGTTCTGGAGGCCAGAGGTCAGAAATCATCAAAACTGGGCCAACATCAAGGTGTCAGTGGGGGGCAAACTTCTTCCAGAGACTCTAAGTGGATCCATTCCTTGCCTTTTCTTATTGCTGGTGGTGGCTACAATTCCTTGGCTATGGCTTCATCACTGCAAGGCTTGTCTGCCTTCTCCTTCCTATGGTCATCTCCTGAGTGTGTATGTGTGTGTGTGTGTGTGTGTGTGTGTCTGTGTGTCTGTGTGATCTCCCTGTGTCTCTCTCATAGGAATACTTGTGATGTATATCCAGGACACTCTTCCCATCTCAAGATCCTAATTTAACCATATTCATATAGAACTTTTCCTTAAACATGATAACAATTACAGGATTTGTAAATGATTACACCTGATATCTTTGGAGCTGCAGTTTAGCTCTCTATTTCCCACACACAATTTTGTGTCAAAAAAAAAAATCACACATTTCTTCATGGGTGGAATCAGAGTCCAAGATTTCCTGATCAGAACTCCCTTTTGACAGGAGGTCATTGGAGCTAAACCTTCAGGCTGAGGCTCTTTTGAGCCCTGCTCAACTCTCCTCACCTGCTGAGAACACAAAATCTTTTCTAGCATTCCTGGAACCTCCTCAGTTTCTCCTCTCTTGAGTTTTATGTTAGACATTTAAAGACTCCAAAATGTTTTCTCTTTGTCCCATTTCTCTCTTGTATGCCTAGTGCTAGAATTGGTTTCAGTTTTTATTCAACATTCCTCTTGCCCCGAACTGAGACCTGCCTCCCAGGCAGTGATCCATTGACAAGGGTCCCCAGGGAAGCTAGTGGTCCTGAGCTGGGAGTGTAGCAGGTTACAGATCTACTCTAGGTGGAGCTTCAGGAACTGATCCATGAAGCATAGAGTGGATTACATGGAACATCAGGGGTGGTGGGTGGGGAGCAAATTCCATTTTGGAAGGAGAGGGAGAAAGGGTGGAAGAGAGGTGGAGCCAATTCTCCAGCCTTCTCCTTATCCTTGGTTTTGGCCTGTCTCAGCTATGCCACCAGGGGGCAGCAAGAGCCTAGATTTGGGGACTGCAATGACCTCTTCCCACCAAACCCTGTCCCTAAGGTCCTGCTGATGTTTCTTCAGGCCTCAGCTTCTTTCTCCCCAGTACTCCTAAGGGGAAAAACTCATAAGTCCCTTGTCCTTTCGCACCATACAGTAAACACTCCCATTCTCAGGCCACTGAAGAGGCTGAGGACAGAGAGATGTGTGAGCACCCAGCCTAAGGAGAGGTGGAAAAGGAATGCCATGTTCCCAGCCAGGCTTCGGTTTCTGGAAAAGGGGTTACTAGGGCTCAGTTTGGCTGGAAGCCTTTGCTCATCTTCTTCATTCAGAGCAGGTATGAATAAGTCTTCAGCTTTCTATGCAGCCAGAATTGTATTTTCCAGGAAGGGGTAAGGTGGGAAAGAGCAGGTCCTCTGGCCCTTCCCTCCCTCCTTTAAGCCATGGGTGACTGCAGACAGAGACCAAGAGAATATAAGCAAACACCAAGTGTGGCACTTGTCAGGGTGGCATATAACAAAACTACAGTTCTATATTGTAGTCTTCTCCTCAGACCTGGCTGGGAATAATTTTTTCCTAACATGACTGAATGTAGCTTGGAGTCTCTTTGGGAAAATACCTTGGCTCGGCTTCCCCACTTGAGCTCTCTTCTTGATTCATTCCACAAACAGGATTACTGACTGGGCCATTGGGACACATTTCTGTATCCTCTGAAAGATCCAGACATGCAAGGTATAAAGATATGGGCATTTCAGGCGGAGGAGTAGCCTGTATAAAGGTGCTGAGGTAGAAGGACTATGGCCAATGAAAAACAGAAAGAAATCTAATGAGTTGGGAGAGGTTGACTGGGGACTCATGGAAGATGCATGGGGAGCTGTGAGACAGCAGATAGATCACATTATGACTGAAAGCCTGGGGAAGAGGGTGAGTATTTCCTAAATGAAAAGAGAATTGAGGTGAGGATTTTCCAAAATTTATACATGAGTTTTGGTCGGTCCTGCTTAGAATTTTTACCCCAAATTGATTCTTTTCTAGAAAGCACTACTAGAGTAAGCAACTCTGTTTATGGAAGAAACTTTACCTCAGGAAGGTGCATATCTTGGAAATGAGGCTTTCTCAATGTGCACAAAGAGGACATTAGGAAGAAGGTCCCATACTCCCTGTGAAACTAAAACATGCCCTGGAGCTGGATCCTCCGGCTAAACCTGATCCTATCCCCTTCTCCCACATCCTCAAACATTAGAATTCACCTTCTGCTTTCTATTCTATTCTATTCTATTCTATTCTATTCTATTCTATTCTAGGTGGCTTTCAAGAGCTTTCAAGGTGGCTACAGAGCTTTCTCTTCCTTAGGCAGTATTTTTTTTCTTTCTACATTTTGAGAAGCCAATCTATCTTCACCTTTTCTCATTTTTCTCACTCAGTCTTCCTACTGGGGTTTGTTTATTTAACATCTAATATTTCCTCAGCCCTGAGCCCAGAGATGCCTCACAAGCAATATCCCTAAGCCAAAGCTGTGGTGAGACATGCTGAATAGTTGTGAGGTGAGCGCTAGGCCACCTGGTGTGGCAGATGGCACATTCCATTCTGGAGAAAGTTTCTGGACCAAAGGAACTGTGTTTCCAGGGGATGTAAAGGATCAGAGGGCCTGGTACTGAGTTGGATGGGGAAGGATGGAAGACCACAGTTGGATCAGAGGAAGATTTCCAGGTCTCTCTCAGCTGCCTTCCCTGGTGCCTGAGATGCACCTTCAGGGGGCAATGAGGGCCTGGATTTAGAGAAGGGATTTTCTGTGGCTTAAGGTGTTCATATGAAATGTCAAGAATTGCTTCCCACTGAGCCCCTCTGAGGCCTCAGAGTGTTATGCTCCACAAAATCATCTTCTCAAAGTGCTAAAAACAACCCAGGGCTCAGCCACAGCCTCAGACTCAGCCACATCCTGTCAGAGACAGGATGGAGTAACGCGTGAGGACCCAACCTGAGGGCATAAGAAGTTGGTGGGGGATGGGAGGATCATAGCCCCCAGCTCCACCTTTAGGCTTGGGTAATGGGGCAATTGGATCTCATTTAGCAAGCTTGCCATTCTGTCCCCACTGTTGAGTCACATAGCTGGAGAAGCCCTGGGATTCCTCACTTAGGAACCACCAAATTCTCATCACAGGAAATGTAAAATATCCATGGGTTGGATCTATTTCCAAGGCACTGTCATAAGCTAAGTATGACCTGATTGATAATATGTTAAAGATTTTTGAGTCTTGAGTAAGCTCTGAGGCAAAATTATATAGAATAGAGGGCCAGGTCAGAGGGGTTGAGGAGAAGCAGTTGCAGGAAGCACATTTACATGGATGCCCCTCCCTCCTGTGAGACAAGAGGGGAGGGGATAAGAGAGGTCTTGGGGAGCCAGGCCCAAGGTCAGGGTCTCAGAAGGCAGTGCTGTCAGGGCATCTGCACCATGGCCTGGGCTCTGGTCCTCCTCACTCTCCTCACTCAGGATACAGGTGAGGCCTCCAAGGAAGGGACCACAGGGACATCTGAGCTGATCCTTTGTCTGCTCCTCAGACTCACCTGGGCCCCCAGCACTGAACTCACTAGCATATGTTCTTCTTTTTTAGGTTCTTGGGCCCAGTCTGTCCTGAATCAGCCTCCCTCAGTGTCTGGGGATCTGGGAAACACAGTCACCATCTCCTGTGCTGGCAACAGCAATGACACTGGGAAGTATAATTATGTCTGTTGGTACCAACAGCTCGAAGCACATCCTCCAAACTCCTGATTTATAGTGGCAAATTCACAGCCTTTAGGGATCCCTAGTCGCTTCTCTGGCTCCAAGTCTAGCAACATGGCCTTGTTGACTATCTCTGGGCTCCAGGCTGAAGATGAGGCTGATTATTACTGTTGCTCATATGCTATTAGTAATATTCTCCATAGTGGTTCAGGTTTATGGGGAAGTGAGGCAAAAACCTTCTTTGTACTCACAGGCTCCCTCCTTGCTCTGAAGATGATGCCCAGCTCTGTGCAGAGGGGACATTATGCAGCATGGTCTTGAGAACTCAAGTGTCTCTGTTCCTCTTTCTTCTCAAGATAAAGTGAAACACATTCTGCCAAATTGTCTGGGAAATGACAGAGCCTATTTGCTTCTGTGATATGGTCCTAGAAAGTGATTCTTTCCAACTCTGCAATGGCAAGAACTAAGGACCAGGAAGTGCCTGTGCAGTGAACTTGCAGCAATTTCCAGGGAACCCTCACTTTAAATGGGTCCATCTCACGCACCACCGCAGGCTGGATTAGAATCAGTTTTCCAGAATTGATGTTGTCTTATTCAATCCAGTTTCCAACTTTCCTTTTTTTGGTTTGTTGGCAGGGAGGGGGAGCAGTAAGGGTTTTATTCAGTTATGTTTATATATCATACAATTCACATATTTAAAACAACGGCTTTTAGTATAATCTCCAAATTGTGAAAACATTACTGCTATTTCATTTCTATTATCCTGAAAAGAAACACTGTACTTATTCACATTCATCATTTTCCCACCAATTTGCTCAGCCTCCGGCAATCAATGATCTGCACTCTGTCCCCATAGCTTCCCTAGTCTGGACATTTCATATAAATGGAGTTGCACAATATGGCATCTTTGGGGAAAGACTTTTTTCACTTGGAATAATATTTTCAAGTTACATCCATGTTGTAACATGTGCTAGTATTCAGTTACTTTTACTACCAAAATATATCCCATTGTATGGATAAATCATATTTAAAGATCAAAATATAAGCTGTTTTTCAGTCATTTCCACCTTGCCCTAGCCAACATGAGCCTCTGCCATGCTTCAGTATGTCAGTGATTAAAGTAATAGCACCTGAGAAAAGATCTGAAGGCATAGCTGAGGGAACGAGGATAAGGGAAGGGTTTTTTCCCCCCAGTGTCCCTTCATATTTAACCCCACATCCAAGGAACATGAACAGGGGAGGATATGATTTTAGACTCCGTGTTAGTTAGAATCTTCCCTCCCCCTGAAATCAGTGAGCCCCTGTCCTGGCAGCATCCCTTCATGTGGACTGTGGGCTCTTTCCAAAATGACTCCTTTATTCCACAAGGAAGAGTTATCTGGCGAGCCTGTCTCCATTCCACAGAGGTCCCCAAATATCTGACTTCCATGGGTTGTAAACCCAATTTCTGAGTGAAAGGCCAATGATAAAAATTGCAAAACAACACATATACATAAACAATGGCCAAGAGTTCTTCATGCATTGAATGAACCTGAGCATGGTCCCCAGAACTTTGGTCAGGACCAAGTCTCTTCTCTGTTGAGCAGAACTTTCCATGTTTAGTAGTGGAAGTGCCACATCCTGGCAATGACCTCACTCATGGGCAAATGGGGATGGATGTTCAGTTTAGCATAGATCCTAGTCTCTCCCATAATGTTCTTCTATGAATTATTTTCAAACTCTATTTCAGTACCTTCTTTCTTTCCCTCAAAAAGGATCAGTACCTTCATGTTTCATCATCTAGACTGCAAGAGTGACACACCTTAATTACTAGCAGTGGGTTAAAGTATGCTGAATGTGGCATGTGCTAATAGAGGCACAGAATAACATCCTGATTCACAGCTTCATGTTTGTGTAAGGATGATAAGAGGCTGTGCTTGACTTCAGGGTATATGTTCTCATGGGGAAATTCTGTAAGAATTAGGCCCTTCTGAAGGGTCTATTGTCTTGTGATTTTCAAAAGCACATGTTATGAGACTTGCTTCCTGACTCAAATAGCATCAGCTTCATTTTTATAAAGTATCTGGTAATGCATAGGAAAGCAAGTGTGACCATTGCCTCTACTAGCATATCTCCATTTAAGGTGAGACCACAATTTCATCTGGAGAAAGTAGTTGTTATGTTTATAGTAGGAACCATTCCCAAGAAATATAGAAATTAGATATTGACTGAACAAGATTGCTTCCAATATGAAGTTTCTAGAGCTACAAAGCCCTTTATGTCTTGTGTATATGAGTCTCAAGGTGTAAGAAAAGCCTCCAGGGTTCAATATTTTTATAAAAAAGATGACAGAATTGCTACTTTTAATAAAAACAATGTGAAATATTTCAGATTTTTCTATAATTAAAATATCTACTAGTATTCTTCTGGTCAATGCAATCAAGGAATCAGCACCTTAGGTCAAGAACATTCATGTGTGGAGGGATGGAGGCAAGATGGCAGAGAAATAGGGAGCTCCGTACATTCACTCACCCCCATCTCTCAAACGGAGAAGGCCTTAAGCCATAGGAACCCTTACAGAATCAAGGAGTTTGGGAGGAAAAGGAGACAGAGTCCGCTGAGAAAACCTTATAGCGTGAGTGTGAACTGGGGAAGATAAAATCTGGCCGGGCCCGGGGCCCTCTACAGGGAGCCACAGTGAGTCTAGGGAAAAAAGAGTGGCTGAAACTGCTCAAGACACTGTCCCTGTCGCTGGAGAAAAGAAAAACCTCCTTGGGACACAGAGGAATCCAGTTTCTTGCTCTCCAGCTGACCCTAGTCAGGATGCACTCTTCCCAGGCAACCCCTGGGGAAACTACTCCCTGCTCACCAGCTCTACCTGGAGGGGACGCGCTGCAGCCACGCCTTTGTGCTTTGGGCTCCGCTGGATCCCCAGGGGGGAAGTGAGAGGCTTGAAACAACTCTGAGGGATTTGCCCGCGAGTCTATATTTCGGGCGATGGGACACAGAGGGACCCGGTTTCCTGCTGTCCAGCTGACTCTAGGCGGGACGCACTGGTCCCAGGCGACCCCGGGTGAAATTGCTTGTCGCTCATCAGCCCAACCTGGAGGAGACAGGAGCAGCAGCTTCTGGCCTCGATACCCAGGGGGAAGGCAAGAGGCTTGAAACTGCTCTGAGGGGCTTGTCTGCCTATTTATATTTTGGGCAACTTCAATGGGGCCCCCAGACTGAGATCTGGAAAGGAGGCTTGGCTTGGGATATAGAGCACCGCCCACCTGCCCGGGGCACAGGTAGATCACACCTAAAAGATGAATTGCAATGCTTGGTTCAAGAACAAACTAGGGCGACATCACTTTTCTCCCCACAAAGGCCAAGGCAGGACTCCCAAGGGATGTACTGGACCGAACCACGCCCACTCCTGCTAGAGAGCTACCCTCTTTTTTTTTTTTTTCTATGACAGCCAAGGCAAGACCAACATGGATGCACTGCCCTGATAAATTCTAGTCACTGGCTTGCTTAAACAGTCACATTTAATCCATTCTCTAGATGTAAATTCTACACCTCCACCGATACCTTTTCATCTCATTCTCTCTGGAGCAATCAGACTACATAGTTTCTCTGAGTAGCATCATCGTCATTTCTTTCACTTCTCCAACCATATTCCACTCTTTCTCTCTTTGAAATAAGCCTCTTACTCCTTCTGCCTGCTTATTTCATTTCCAATTTTGCTTCATCCCTGCTATGTCATTTCTCTCTTTCTCTATGCTCTTCCACCAACACTGCATACACTCGGCTATTTATTTGTAGCTGGGAAATCTGGTTACATACTTTAGGCTGTCCTTCTTCTATTGGGTTGCTTCTTTTTGTTTTTCATCTCTTCTTTTTATCTTTGTTATGTATTTTTATTTCTTATTATTCGACTTCCCTCCTTCCTCCTTTCTTTTTTCTTTTTTGTTTTCCCTTTCAGCTAGCATGTTTGTTGAATTTGTCTGTGCGTTTGTGTGCTTTTGTTCCCTGTGTGCTTGTCTGTCTGTTTTCATTTACAGAGCTACCTCAAGAAACAAGCCAAAGGACACATGGTGGAGAGTCCCAAATACCACTGTGAGTAGGAAAATAAAATACCCAAGGTCTCAACAATAGAGACCAAGAGATACCATTCAAAGAACACTTTCTGGACAGACAGGCCCTGGACAGTCAAAGAGCCTTCTTTGGTACAACAGCACTTACAGGTACAGAGAGCAAATAGAGCCTTTAAAACCAACAAGAGATAGAAAGCTAACCAAAATGACGAAATGGAAGAGCTCTCCTCCAAAGAAATTCCAGGAAGAATTGACAGCTAAAGAATTGCTCAAAACAGATATAAACAAAGTAACTGACAAGAATTTAGAACAATAGTCATAAAATTAATCCCTAGGCTTGAAAAAGGCATGGAATACATCAGAGAAACTATTGCTACAAAGACTAGGGAGCTTAAAAATAGTTGTGATGATAAAATATGCTATAAAGGATATACAAAATAAAATGGAGGCATCCAATACACAGATTGGAGAGGCAGAAAGAAGAATAAGTGATTTAGAAGACACATTTAGAAGTGATTTAGAAGAAAAAGAGGAAGTTGAGAAGAAGAGAGATCAACTGATCCAGGAACACGAAAGAAGAGTTCAAGAGCTCAGTGATACAATCAAATGGAATAATATCCATATCATAGGAATTCCAGAAGAGGAAGAGAGAGGGAAAGGGGCTGAAGGAGTCCTGGAACAAATGATAACAGAGAACTTCCCCGATCTGGGGAAGGAAACAGACATTGAAATACAAGAGGCACAGAGAACTCCCCTCAGACATAATTTGAATTGATCTTATGCACAATATATCCTAGTGATATTGGCAAAATATAAGGACAAAGAGAGAATTCTGAAGGCAGCTAGGGAGAAAAGGGCCCTAAAATACAAAGGCAAACCTATCAGAGTGGTGATAGACCTATCTACTGAAACTTGGCAGGCCAGAAAGGAATGGCAGGAAATCTTCAATGTGATGAACAGAAAAAATATGCAGCCAAGAATCCTCTATCCAGCAAGCCTGTCATTCAGAATAGAAGGAGACATAAAAGTCTTTCCAAATAAACAAAAATTGAAAGAATTCATCACCACTAAACCAGCCCTGCAAGAAATCCTGAGGGGGACTCTCTGAGGGAAATGTTGCAAGGAATGCAAGATACCGGAGTTACCACTACAAGCGTAAATCCCAGAAAGGACATGATGACTAAACCCATATTTTTCAATAATAACATTGAATGTAAATGGACTAAATGCCCCAATCAAAAGACACAGGGTAGCAGAATGGATAAAAAAACGAAATCCATCTATTTGCTGTCTACAAGAAACTCATTTTAGACTAGAGGACACCTTCAGATTGAAAGTAAGGGGATGGAGAAATATCTATCATGCTACTGGAAGTCAAAAAGAAAGCTTGAGTAGCTATACTTATATCAGACAAACTGGACTTTAAATTAAAATCAGTAACAAGGGATGAAGATGGGCATTATATAATAAATACAGGGTCTGTCCATCAGGAAGAGCTAACAATTATAAATGTCTATGCATCAAATATGAGAGCACCTAAATACATAAAACAATTAATCACAAACAGAAACACTCTTATCGATAAGAACGTGCTAATAGCAGGGGACTTTAATACTCCACTTACAGCAATGGATAGATCAACTAAACAGAAAATCAATAAAGACACAATGGACTTAAATGACACATTGGACCAGATGGTACTGACAGATATATTTTGAACTCTACATCCTGAGGCCATGGAATTCACTTTCTTCTCAAGTGCGCATGGCATATTCTCCAAGATAGATCACATACTGGGACATAAAGCAGCCCTCAATAAATATAAAAGAGTTGAGATCATACCACGCACAATTTCAGATCATAATGCTATGAAACTTGAAATCAGTCACAGAAGAAGTCTGGAAACCCTCCAAAAATATGGAGGTTAAAGAACACCCTACTAAAAAACGAATGGGCCAATCAGGTAGTTAGAAAAGAAATTTTAAAATCTGTGGAAGCCAATAAAAATGAAAACACAACAATCCAAACTCTATGGGATGTGGCAAAGGCAGTCCTAAGAAGAAAGTACATGGCACTCCAGGCCTATTTCAAGAAATTAGAAAAAGCGCCAGTGCAAAATCTAACAGCGCACTTAAAGGAACTCGAAGAAGAGCAACAAGAGCACCACAAACCCAGTAGGAGGAGAGAAATAATAAAAAGCAGGGCAGAAATACACAATATAGAAACCAAAGAAACAGTTGAACAGATCAATGAAACCAAGAGTTGGTTTTTTGAAAAAATAAACAAAATTGATAAATCTCTAGCCAGGCTTCTCAGAAAGAAAGAGAGAGTACTCAAATAGACAAAATCATGAATGAAAATGGACTGATTACAATCAACCTCTCAGAAATACAAGCAATTATCAGTGAATACTATGAATAATTACATGGCAACAAACTGGACAACTTAGAAGAAATTGAAAAATTCCTAAACACACACTCACTACTAAAATTCACATGGGAAGGGACAGAAAATCTGAACATACTCAAAAGTAGTGAAGAAATTGAATCAGTTATCAAAACTCTCTCAACATTTAAGAGCCCTGGGCCAGATGGCTTCCCTGGGGAAT
Source organism: Hyaena hyaena (assembly GCF_003009895.1). Lineage (NCBI taxonomy): Eukaryota > Metazoa > Chordata > Mammalia > Carnivora > Hyaenidae > Hyaena > Hyaena hyaena. The sequence continues at coordinate 6,648,469 of NW_024080651.1, forward strand.
TCTGACATTGAAAACAGAATTAATACCCATTCTTCTCAAACTATTCCAAAAAATAGATATCAAGAAAAGCTTCCAGACTCATTTTATGAAGCCAGCATCATTCTGATTCCCAAGCCAGACAGAGACCCACCAGAAAAAGAGAACTACAGGCCAATATCTTTGATGAATACAGATGCAAAAATCCTCAACTATATACTCTCAAATCGAATTCAACAGCACATAAAAAGAATTATCCACCAAGATCAAGTGGGATTCATTCCTGGGTTACAGGGCTGATTCAACACTCGTAAATCAATCACTGTGATACATCACATCAACAAAAGAAAAGATAAAAACTATATGATCCTGTTGATAGATGCAGAAAAAGCATTTGACAAAATACAGCATCTTTCCTAATAAAGACCCTAGAGAAAGTCGCGATAGAAGGAACTTACTTAAACATCATAAAAGCCATCTATTACAAGCCCTCAGCTAACATCATCCTCAACGGGGAAAAACAGAGCTTTCCCCCTGATATCAGGAACACGACAGGGATGTCCACTCTCACCACTGTTGTTTAACATAGAGCTGGAAGTCCTAGCATCAGCCATCAGACAACAAAAGGAAATAAAAGACATCAGAATTGGCAAAGAAGAAGTCAAACTTTCACTTTTTGCAGACGACATGATACTCTACATAGAAAACCTGACACTCCACCAGAAGCCTACTAGAACTGGTCCATGAATTCAAGAAAGTTGCCGGGTACAAAATCAACATACAGAAATCGGTTGCATTTTTATACACCAACAATGAAGCCACAGAAAGAGAATTCAAGAAACTGCTCCCATTCACAATTGCAGAAAAAAACATAAAATACCTAGGAATAAACCTAACCAAAGATATAGGAGATCTCTATAATGAAAACTATAGAAAACTTATGAAGGAAACTGAAGTAGACACAAAGAATTGGAAAAACATTCCATGCTCATGGACTGGAAGAATAAATATAGTTTAAATGCCATTACTACCCTTAGCAACATACACATTCAATGCAGTCCCAATCAAAATTGCACCAGCATTCCTCTCAAAACTAGAACAAACTATCCTAACATTTGTATGGAACCACAAAAGATCCCGAATAGCCAAAGTAATATTGTAGAAGAAAACCAAAACGGGAGGCATCACCATCCCAGACTTTAGCCTCTACTTCGAAGCTGTCATCATCAAGACAGTATGGTATTGGCACAAAAAAGGACACAGAGACTGATGGATTAGAATTGAGACTCAGATTTGGACCCAAAAGTATACATCCAGCTAATCTTTGACAAAGCAGGAAACAGTCTCCAATGGAAAAAAGACAGCTTGTTTAAGGGATGGTGCTGGGAGAACTGGACAGCAACATGCAGAAGAATGAAACTAGATCATTTTCTCACACCATACACAAAAATAAACTCAAAGTGGATAAAGGACATGAGCGTAAGACAGGAAAGCATCAAAATCCTAGAGGAGAAAGCAGGAAACAACCTCCTTGACCTCCACTGCAGCAATTTCTTAATTGACACATCCCCAAATCCAAGGGTATCAAGAGCAGAAATGAACTATTGGGACCTCATCAAGATTAAAAGCTTCTGCATGGCAAAAGAAACAATCCTTAAACTAATAGGCAACCGACAGAAATGTAAAAGATAGTTGCAAATGACCTATCAGATAAAGGACTAGTATCCAAAATCTATGAGGAACTCATCAAACTCCACACCCGAAAAACAAACAACCCAGTGAAGAAATGGGCAGAAGATATGAACAGACACTTCTCCAAAGAGGACATCCAGATGGCCAACAGACACATGAAATGGTGCTCAGCATCCCTCCTCATCAGGGCAATACAAGTCAAAACCACACTGAGAAACCACCTCATGCCACTCAGAGTGGCTAAAATGAGCAAATCAGAGGACTCTAGAAGCTGGCAAGGATGTGGAGAAATGGGCACCTTCGTACAGTGTTGGTGGGAATGTAAACTTGTACAGGCCCCCTGGAAAACAGTGTGGAGATTCCTCAAAAAATTACCGATAGAACTCCCCTATAACCCAGCAATAACACTGCTAGGAATTTACCCAAGTTATACAGGAGTGCTGATGCAAAGGAGAACATGGATCCCAATGTTTATAGCAGCACTCTCAAAAATAGTCAAAACATGGAAAGAAACTAAGTGTCCATCAGTGGACGAATGGATCAAGAAGATGTGGTTTATCTGTACAATGGAATACTACATGGCAATGAGAAAGAATGAAATCTGGCCACGTGAGCAACGTGGATGGAACTTGAGGGTGTTATGCTGAGCGAAATAATTCAGGCAGAGAAGGACAGCTACCATATATTTGCATGTATAGGATGATTAGGCGAACTTAAAAGAATTCGTGGGGGAGAAAAAGGGGGAAAATAGTGGGAGAGAGGGAGAGAGGCAAATCATGGGAGACTCTTGAATGGTGGGAACAAACTGAGGAGTGATGGGTGTTGGGGGAGAGGGGAAGGAGAATGATGGGCATGGAAGAGGGCTCTTGTGGGGATGACCACTGTGTGTTAAATCGAAACCAACTTGACAATAAACTATTAAAAAATAATAATAAAAGTAAAAAAAACAAAGGGAGACAAAGTATAGGAGACTCTTACATATGAAAAGAAACTGAAGGTTGATGGAGGGGTATTAGGTGGGAGGTGGATGTTCTACATGATTGATGAGCATTAAAAAAGACACTTATTGGTATGAGTAATGCATGTTTAATGATAGTGATAAATACTAAATTCTAGTCCTGAAACCATTGTTACCCTGTATGTTAACTTACTTGGAATTAAATTTAAAAAAAAAAATAACATTCTTGTGTCCATAGAATATCTGACTTAAGTGCCACTTATTTTACATTGCATCTGTTCTGGTATTTTTATCTTTCTTTTTTGCCTCACTTTCTATAGTTATGGAACCATTTTGTTTGATTCAACCTGAATGATAAGGACTTAGGGATTGATATTTGTGTATTTTTAGTTTATTTGCTTTAGCTTTATTGGTCATTAATCATATTATGTTCAAATGGTCATTGGGGGAACTCTTGCTTCTTATTGAAATATTATGCATTATTGAGTGGTCACAAGAATCCAGAAGAATTAAAAAGTATAGTGTTTCCTGCACCATGGGGACTTGGGTTTTCTCTTTGTACTAATAAAGCATGGAGCAGAAGAAAAGGTGGCTCTTGCATGTATCATGCAAGAAATAAGCTGGACACCTGGACCGTTCCCAGGAAACCTCTCTAGTGATCTCAGGAGGCAAGGATGCAATCTGTAAGACTACTCACTCAACCCCAGAACCAAGTGATGGATTTATGAGAATGTCATTAACAGGTTACTATTTTATTACTATCTCAGTAATAAACACTATTATCTAAATTCATTCTGAAGTGATACAGTACATAAATATTCAAAACACACATGAACAATCATTTCAAATAAAACAACTATCACTTCCTCCTACTACACATTTTCTTTCCCTCAAGTCCATGTCCACCAATTATCTCTTTCCATCTTTGGCCAGGGCATCAACTTTCTTGTGCTCTTTAAATGTCCTTCACAGGGTATGAACAAGGACACTAAAATAGTTTCATCAGAACATTCATACTCTATAGAAATATGCCTGTTTTCTGAGTGGGAATTTCCATTTCCATCTAGCAAAGAGTAGTCAGCCCTGATCAGAGTCTTTTCCCTAAACCCATCTCTTTAGGAAACACATGAAATCAAAAATACTTTTGTGGATGAAGAGGCTGTATTTCAAGATGACACACAATTCCGAGGGGAGATCTTCTCAATATGCTCTAAGGGGCTGGATGAAGAATGTCCAAGTCCCTGTGATCAATAGAAATACTCTCTGTTGAATTGTCTGGAGAGAGTCACAGCTTCCTCTTTGCCTGTGTGATATAGCTCCAGAAGATAGCTCTTTCTAACTCCTCCACAGAACAGGCACAAGGAGATGCCTACTCAGTGCAATTTTCATAGTTGTCAGGAGATTTCTCACTTTATTTTTTTTATATTTTTATTTATTTCTAGGAGAGAGAGAGACAGCGTGAGCAGGGGAGGGTCAGAGAGAGAGGGAAACACAGACTCCGAAATAGGCTCCAGGCTCTGAGCTGGCAGTCAGCACAGAGCCCGACGCGGGGCTCGAACCCACGAACCGCGAGATCATGACCTAAGCGAAAGTCGGACGCTTAACCGACTAAGCCACCCAGGCGCCCCAATTTCTCACTTTAAATGCCTCCATCCCATCTCCCACACCAGTGCAGATCAGCTTAGATTTAGGCAAGTAAATTGTCATTGACTTATTCTCTACTCCACCATGTTATAATCAAAATGGCCCTCCTTGCAAGGTTATTCTGGTGTTGAAGCAAAAGCCTCTGGAAAAACATCACATGATATTGCCTAGGGAATGATGACTAAAAGATGTTATTTTTCTGTCTAAAGTTCCTCATCCTTGACCCAAAGCCAAGGAATTTCATCCAGGAATATGACACACATTGAGCTCAATCAGATGTCTGAACCCCCTGTGCTCAGATCCTTGAACCCCCATCGTAGAAACCACCCAGCATGTGTCTGTCTCCTCATTAGAATGGATGCTTTCCAAAATGGCTCCTCTGTTCCACAAGGGATATTTTGTAGGTCATTCTATACACCTTCTGGAATTCTGAAGGATATATGATATCCTTAGTTGTCCCACTCAAATGCTAGCTAGATTTCCATTTATATAATGAATTGGTATGTACACATCACATTAAGTGTCTGTTCAAGAATTTGTTGGACTCCTTATTGAAACAGGGCTTAAGTTCAAGAGATATGATAGAGTACCACATTCACTTTACCAGTTTTAGCATGGCAACCCACGTCTGGCACACCTGACTGTTGTTCACTATGTGTTAGCTCAGTCCCTGTCATAACATTAATGCACTTAATTTTTTCACAATTCTTTTCGCATATGGCCTTTATGATGTTGAAGTATGTTCTATCAACTTTGACGGGGTTTTTTTAGTCAAGAACAGATGCTGTATTTTGTCAAATATTTTTTCTGCATATATTGAGAGGATCATATGGTTCTTACTCTTTCGTTTATTAAGGCGGTGTCTCATGTTGATTGATTTGTGAATATTGAACCACTTCTGGAGCCTAAGAGTAAATCTCACTTGATTATGGTGAATAATTTTTTAATGTTGGATTTGATTTGCTAGTATATTATTAAGAAATTGTGCAGTCATGTTTATCAGGAATATTGGCCTGTAATTCTCCCTTTTAGTGGGGTCTTCTCTGGTTTTGGAATCAAGGTAATGCTGACTTTGTGAAAGGAATATCAAGTTCTCCTTCCATTTCTATTTTCTGGAACAGTTTGAGAAAAATAGGTGTTAACTCTTCTTTAAATGCCTGGAAGAATCCCCCCCTGGGAAGCCTTCTGGCTCTTGACTTTTGTTTGTTGAGAGATTTTGATTACTTATTCAATTTCTTTGCTGGCTATGGGTCGGTTCAAATGATATATTTCTCCGGTTTTGGTAGTTGCATGTTTCTAGGCAATTGTCCATTTCTCCATATTGCCCAGTTTGTTGTCATATAATTTTTCATAATGTTCTCTTAATAATTGTTTATGTGGTGTTGGTTGTGATCTCTCCTCTTTCATTTGTGAATTTATTTATTTTGGCCATTTTTCTTTTTGGTAAGTGTGGCTAGGTTTTTCTCAGTTTTATTAATTCTTTCGAAGAATCAGCTCTTAGTATCATTGATCTGTTCTACTGTTTTTGTTCATTTGTTTCTAGATCATATTTTTCTACTCTAATCTTCATTATTTTTCTTCTGCTGGTTTTAGGTTTCATTTGCTGTTCCTTTTTTTAGCTCCTTAAGGTGTAAGATTAGGTTGTGAATTTGCTTGCTCTTCTTGCTTCTTGAGGAAGACCTGTATTGCAATATACTTCCCTCTTAGGATTGCCTTTGCTCTATCCCAAAGGTTTTGGACTGTTGTGTTTTCATTTTCATTTGCTTCCATGTATTTTTTAAATTTCTTATTTAATTCTTTTATTTAATCCGTTCATTCTTCAGTCGGACCTTCTTTTTAATCTCCATGTATATGTGGTCTTTCCAACTGTTTTCTTGTGTTTGACTTCAAGTTTCATAGTGTTGTGATCTGAAAATATGCATGGTATTATCTCAATCCTTTTGACTTGTTGAGTGCTGATTTGTGACCCAGTATGTGATCCTTTCTGGAGGATGTTTCATGTACGCTCCAAAAGAATGTGTATTCTGATAGTTTAGGATGGAATGTTCTGACTATATCTGTTAAGTACATCCAGTCAAGTGTATCATTCAAAGCCATTGTTTCCTTGTTCGATTTTTGCTTAGATGATCTGCCCATTGCTGTAAGTGGGGTGTTAAAGTCTCCTACTGTTATTGTATACTTATCAATGATTTTCTTTATGTTTGTTATTAACTGATTTATAGATTTGGGTGCTTTCAAGTTGGAGGCATAAATATTTACAATCGTTAGATATTCCTGTTGAATAGGATCCTTTATTATGACATAGTGCCCTTTTCCACATCTTGTTAGTCTTTGGCTTAAAATCTAGTTTGTCTGATATTAAGTATTGCTATTCTGGTTTTCTTTTGGCCTCATCAGCATGGTAGATGGTTCTCCATCCCTTCACTTGCAATCTGAAGATGTACTTCGGTCTCAAATGAGTATCTTTTAGGTAGCATATATATGGGTCATGTTGTTTTTTCCCATCCCAATACCCTATGTCTTTTGATTGGCGCATCTTGTCCATTTACATTCTGAGTGATTATTGATAGATATTAATTTAATGCCATTATGTTACCTGTAAAGTTGGTGTTTCGGGTGATATCATATTTTCCTTTGTAGTCTTCATTACTTTGGATCTTTTTTCCACACTCATAGAATCCCCTTTACTATTTCTTGCATGGCTGGTTTAGTGTCATGGAATCCTTTAGCTTTGGTTTGTTTGCAAAATCCTTTCTCTCTCTTTATATTCTGAAGGGCAGACTTGCTGATACAGTATTCTTGGCTGCATATTTTTCCCATTCAGCCTGTAGAATAGATCATGCCACTTCCTTCTGGCCTGCCAGATTTCTGTGGACACATCTGCTATGAACCCGATCTGTCTTTCCTCGTAGGTTAAGGACATTTTTTTCCTCGTTGCTTTCAGGATTCCTTCCTTGTCTGCGTATTTTGTGAATTTGACTATGATATGTCTTGGTAATGGCTAGTTTTTGTTGAATCTAATGGGAGTTCTCTGTGCTTCTTGGATTTTGATGTCTGTCTCTTTCCCCTAATTAGGGAAGTTTTCAGTTATAATTTACTCAAGTAAACCTGCTCCTTTATCTTTCTCTTCTTCTTTTGGTACTCTATGATATGAATATTATTATCCTTTAAGGTCAATAAGTCTACATTCATGATCCAATACGTTTCATTCCCTCCTTTTTTCAGAACATTAATTTCCATAATTTTATCTTCTATATCCTCTGCTTCATCCATCCTTATTGTCATTGCATTCATTTGGTTTTACTACATCTCAGTTAGCATTTTTTAGTTCAGCCTGACTAGTTTTTAGTTCTTTTATCTCTACAGTAAGGGATTCTCTAATGGCTTCTATGCTTTTCTCAAGCCCGGCTAGTATTCTTATGATTATTGATTTAAATTCTGATTCAAACATCTTACTAGTATCTTTATTGATTAACTCCTTAGCTGTGACTTCTTCCTGTTATTTCTTTTGAGGTGAATTCCTCAGTCTTGTATTCACTGATGTGTGTGTGCGAGAGTGTGTGTGTGTGTGTGTGTGTGTGTGTTAAGAAAGCCTGTTGTATTCTTGCTGTTGTTAGTAATGACTATATTAAGGAGAGGTCCAAAAAATTAAAATAAAAAAAGAAGTTAGATCTAGGTGAGTTTTCGTCTGCTTGTTAAAAGAAGCTAGATCACCACCCTGCCCCTCCCCCCCAAAAAAGGAAGCTATGAAAGATCCCATTACCCTTAGATCTAAAGCTTTGCAGCACTGTATGATCTGCAGACTTTGTGCATGCCAGGAGTTTGTGCTGGTGTTCTGGGGTGGGGTCTGCTGTGCTGATTCTCAGGTGGACTTAAACTAGTAGAGATGTACCTGCAGAGCCCAGTGAAACCTGGCTTGGTGTAAGTGGTTCCGGCCTCCGCTGGGTGGCGCTATTTTCTTCACTGAAGCTGGTCAGTGCTGATTGGGGTGGGTGGGAATGGTGGAGCCCTGCTCTCCTATCCCAGAGCGAGGAGTCTGTGCCCACCATTCTTCAGGTAGCCCTCACAGAAGAGAAACAAATACTTCTCTTGTGACCCTGTCTTCCACTAGATCCCTGAGTTCACCCTGCCTGCGTCTGAACTGTCTGCCAGCTAGGCGACACAGTACTCCTGTGTGTTAGCTCTGGTATGTGATTGAGTTTCAAAGCTTCAATTTTTAGAGATCCACTGGCTGACCCTTGCTGATCCTCTGGGGAGGGTAATGCTGCATGTGGTCAGTGCTGCATTGTCCCAGAAAAGCAGTCACACAACTGTAGAGTAGTTCAGAGTTTGTGGTAAAGTGTGGTACATAGCCAGCACCAAGGTTTGTTGCCCTCAACAGGTGTCTTTGTTCCTATGCTAGGGAACAAGGCAGTATGTTAACACTGCCAGTTGTTTTGTCCCCAGAGAGATCATGGCATCACTCCCCAGTGCACTCCAAGCAGGGGAACAGTTTCACCCCTGCAGCCCATGGGATCATCAGCCTATGCTGCCTGCTACTCGATCTCTGCCCTCCTTCCCCACTGGAGCAATGCCAAGGTTCCCAGGCACCATCCACACTGACCAGGTGTGGACCTCCAAAACTACAGGTGTCGTGTTCTGCTTCTTATAATAACTTGCGGTAGTCAGTCACTCCCCTTTTCCCAGTCATGGTTTTAGGGAAGGGTTTTCTTATGCAATTACCTATTCTCTCTCTCTCTCTCTCTCTCTCTCCCCACCCCATGATCAAGCCTCCCTCCCTTCTGCAGCATCCCAATTCTTCCCCCAAATCAATTAATTCTCCACAGCTTCTACCTTCAATGAGGTGGCCCTTTTATCTACCTCCAGATGTGCAGTTTTGTTCTCTCAATTTTCAGACAGATTTCTTGGGTGTTCAAAATGATTTAATGATTTAATATTTATCTAGCTGTGTTCAAGGGATGAGGCAAGCTCAGGGTCCCTATACTCTTCTGCCATCTTAAATCCTCTCCCCACCTTCCTTTTTTTTTTTTTTTTATCAGAGACAATTTCATCCTCCATCCCTTTTTTTAAAGATATGTATTTACATTTACACATTTTTAGGGAATTACTTGGGAGGTAGCAAGGAAATAATCTTGTCTCATCTTTGAGCCTCCAAAAAAATCCACCTTCAGGCTTATCTTTCCTTTTTTACCTGCCTTATTGGTATACTCTCAACATGCTGGGGTGAGTTAGGAGGGAGGTCATGGACCTTTGCCTCATCATAATAGCAATCAAGGGGCTTTTTCCTGCACTGGCTCTTTTACTTTTCCAGTTTCTTTCTCAAGGATTCTATGTGACTGTTTCCACCAACAGCAAAATCCCCACAAGAGCAGTTCTTCTCCTTTTTCTTCTAGTTGCTCATAGCAATATTCTCTTCTACATTTGTTCTCAGTCTGTTCTACATAAAAGAAAGGAGAAGTGCTCATGTTTATTTGAGATTGTTTTCCAAATTATTTTATTATACAGCTTATCAACATAAAAGTGCATAAAATAAATATTTATGATTTTAGAAAGAATTATAAATGGAAACCACATCACCACTCAAACATAGACATCTTTTCAAAATGCCATCTATCCAATCTACAATTAACTGTTATCTGAAGATCCTGAGTATGGCATTAATCATCCCTTTTATCTTCTATACATTGTTTGAACCTAGCAATGCATCCCCAAAATGTGAATTTAAAACAGTGAGTAGAAAGCAACAAACTAGCTGAGAAAGGAAAGGACAATGTGCCTGTTAGGAGAGAGCACAGGAAACATTAGGCTAAAGAGAGCCTAGGGTCGGTGTTGGATGAGCTTCCTGGAGTTTAGTACAACCCCTACTGAAGATGACAAGCAATGATCTGGAAAGAGAAGAGAGGCCCCTAGAACTGGACATCTGGTCTTGCTTTATGTAGGCCAATTACTGAGTATCTCGCAGAAATATTGTCAGAATTAAGACCCCAAGTTCTCTGCTGCCTGGCTTAGCATTTTCTCTGGGAGGTGTCCCTGATCACTTCCCTGGGAGGGTGGATCATGACATTGGTGCTTTGTCATGTGAAGACAAACCTACATCAACTGGAAAGTACCAAAAAGAATTGAGGCCAGAGACACACAAGCATTTCAAGCTGCTATCAGTGCTGTCGGTGCTTTCATGATGTCAGTTTTCTTATGGATGAGATTATCAGTTTCTGGAGGAAAAGAGACGGTCTGGAAGGGGGGTGATCATCTGAGGCAGGTGGTCACAGGCTTCAACATTCATATGACACCCAGGTTCTCATAATAATAGCACAGTGCCAACTCTATGGATTACTCGGACCCTGAGAGATGTGTTTTATGCTCTGTTGAGATAAATCTGATCATGGCAGGGGCTGGTAGAACGTGGTCTATTAGTCTCAGTACAGTTAAGGCGAGGGGATCCGGAGATTTACCTGCCTGTGTAACAACTTCCACTCATTCTCATTTTTGCTTTCCTCGCCCCATGACTTCCATGCTCATAACCAGTTGAATATCATCAGGGAACAAAATTCTTTGGTTTATATTTTACTAATAAGAGAAGAGTTACTGAAGTCAAAGAGGTGTGTGGAAAGGGGTCCACACAACCAAGAATCAGGTACAACATGCTTTACAGTGGTTTTCTTCATATTTATTGCCATTGGGATTTGTTCAGCAACTGAATCTGCAGGTTTCATTCCATTTTCCATGTCCCTCATGTTGAGTTATTTGAAGAGGCTCCATAGTTCACTGATAACTTCTGAGCTTTAAATTGTTTCCCTTTGTATTTTAAATGTTTTTAACCTTTATTTATTTATTTATTTTTTAAAAATGTTTTATTTATTTCTAGGAGAGAGAGAGAGAGACAGCGTGAGCAGGGGAGGGTCAGAGAGAGAGGGAGTCACAGACTGAAACAGGCTCCAGGCTCTGAGCTGGCAGTCAGCACAGAGCCCGAAGCGGGGCTTGAACCCACGAACCGCGAGATCATGACCTAAGCGAAAGTCGGACGCTTAACCGACTAAGCCACCCAGGCGCCCCAACCTTTATTTATTTTTGAGAGAGAGAGAGAGAATACTAGCAGGGGAGGAACAGAGAGAGAGGGAGACACAGAATCCAAAGCAGGTTCTAGGCTCTGAGCTGTCAACACAAAGCCTGACGTGGGGCTCAAACTCCTGAGTCATGAGATTATTACCTAAGCCAAAGTCAGATGCTTAACCGACTGTGCCACCCAGGTGCCCCTTCCCTTTGTTTTTTAGATTGCACATTTTTCTTTGCTATGACTTTGAAGTCACTAGTCTTTTATTTTCCAAAATGTAGTCAGTTCTATATACAGTAGTTTTTTTGTTTTTTTTAATGTTTTATTTATTTCTAGGAGAGAGAGAGAGACAGCGTGAGCAGGGGAGGGTCAGTGAGAGAGGGAGTCACAGACTGAAACAGGCTCCAGGCTCTGAGCTGGCTGTCAGCACAGAGCCCGATGCGGGGCCCGAACCCACGAACCGCGAGATCATGACCTAAGCGAAAGTCGGATGCTTAACCGACTAAGCCACCCAGGTGCCCCTATATACAGTAGTTTTTATTGGTGCATATCATTATGTCTTTTATTTCTTGGCTGAGATATGCTATCTCTCCACTAACTGTAAGAAAATTTCTCCTTTTTGTGTCAGCTTTTAAGTAGCTCATTTAAAGTCTTTGTGAAAGAATTCCAATATACCTATTGTACCGGACTAAGCATCTCTAAATTTCTTTTTCATGCCAGTTGAGATTTTCCTCCTTCTTCATGTAGTGGGTAATTTTGGCATCTATCCTGAATCTACCCAATGTTATTTTATGGAACTGTGATTCTGGTTTAAATCACAGGTGAAGTTGTTGTTGTTGTTTGGTTTTATTTATTTGTTTGTTTTTGGCAGATACTTTGCTCAGTTGTGTACAAGCTACTAGTTTCAAACAGTCTTCTGCGGAACGTGTTTTCTGTTTCAATTCAGTTTCCAAACACTTTGCTCTGGTATTTACATTTGTCCTAAATGGAAGCTACACAGAGATCTTCACAGGTCATATCTGGGATGTCAGTGGAAGTCACTTGCTCAGTTCTGGTCCCCATGTCTTTCCATCCTCCTATCAGACACTGCACAATTGCACCACATAGATGATCCAAGAACTCAAACAATTGGCATTGTTGCTTCCCCAAGCTTCTCCATATTCACTGTTTGTCCCTCCCCAGTATTTCCAATTCCCTGGATCTTCCTTTTCATCTTCTGGATGGAAATTTGGGATTCGGTTCCTCTCCACTGCTATGCACTTCCTCTGAAAGTGCTGATGTCTGAGACAAGTTGCACAAAGATAGAGAAGATTGTCTTTTGGGCAAAATCCTAAAATGAGAAAAGTAAGTTCCAAAAGCCACCACAGTTATCTCTCTCATTGTGGAAGTATTTCCTGTGGGCAGAACCATAGAAAAGGAGGATAATGAACTTTAAAAGAAAATAAAAAGTGGATATCTACTCTTGCTCTAAGCTTTAAGAAGCTCTAAGAAGTCGAGAGGGGAGGGGCAAGATGGCGGAGAAGTAGGGAGCTCCTTACCTGCACTCGAGCCCATGCATCACACGGAAAATTTCTGAAGCCATAGGAAACCGTACCAAACCGAAGAGATTGGGAGAAAAAGGACGCAGATTCCACTGAGAAAGCCTTCTAATGTGAGTGCGAACTGGGGAAGAGAAAATCGGGCCTGGATTGGAGACTGGAGAGACAGGCCACCTCCCTCTGTGAGGAGTGAGAGGGGAAAAAGAGAGTCCGAAACAGAAAAACCTCCTCTCAGGGGAAAAACCTCCGCTCGGGGTGTAGAAAAACTTTGAACACAAATACAAGCGCTTCAGGCCCCCCCCCACGCTCCAAGTCGCCCCGGAGGGGCTGTGCTCACGGTTTGCTTCTTTGTGCTGGCTACTGGCTGGCTGGGAGAGGTTACGCGCCTGCAGCCATTGCACTCCTGGTGGACTTGGACCACTGGAGGAGGCACGCGCAGGCGCAGGCACCGGCGTCAGTGCTCCTAGCAGGCTGGAACTCTAGAGGGAAGGCAAAGCGCTAAAAACTGGCAGATTTGACCGCGAGTTCATGTTTTGGGTGATGAGACACAGAGGGAGCTTGTTTTCCTCACTCCAGCGGGCTCAGCACGCCTGCAGACAAGGCCCCCCGCCCCGCCCAGGCTCCCCAACCCAACCTGGAGGAGAAGGGAGCAAGGGCTTCAGGCTCCACCCCCAGAGCTACCCTGGAAGATTGGAATTGCCCTGAGGGGGTAGCCAGGGGATCGCCTAAGGCAATTTCAGCGGGGTGCTTGGCCTGGGATTTGGAAGCTGGGACTGGCCTGGGTTGAAAAGCACAACAAACTTTGGCTGAGCCCCTGGCCCAGGAAGTTTACAAACCTATAAAAGCGAGGTGGAGCGCCACTACTCCACCCCAGGAAGTTTACAAACCTATAAAAGCGAGGTGGAGCGCCACTACTCCCCTCCCTACAACCGCCAAGGTAAAACCCCCAAAGACGCATTGGATCACACCACGCCCATCTCTGCTTGAGAGCTGCTCTCCTCCCTTTTCCCTTTTTTTTGTTTTTGTTTTTGTTTTGGTTTTGGTTTTGGTTTTTGGTTATTTTTTCTTTTTTTCCACAGAACACTGACCTGATTACCTCTGGTCATTGGTGTGCTTAAACAATCAAATTTAGTCCATTCTGTAGATGTAAATTCTACACCTCCCAACCTTTTCATCTCTTTCTCTCAAGAGTAATTAGACTATATAGTTTCTCTGGATAATATCAGCATCCTTCTCTCACCTAACCAACCATACTCCACCCTTTAACTCTTTGAAAAAACTTCTTATCCCTTCTGCCTGTTCATTCTATTTCCAATTTTGCTTCATCCTCCCACCCCAAACCCTGTCTTCTCTCTCTGTCTCTATGCTCTTCAACCAGCACTGCATACATCCGGCTATTTAATTATAGCTGGGAAATCTGGTTATATGCTATAAACCGTTCTTTGTCCATTGGTATTCTTCTTTTTTCCTTTTCTTTTCTTCCTTTTGACCTTTTGATGTATTCTTTGATTTTCTATTATTCGCCCTCCCTCCTCTGTCTTTTCTCTTAACTTTTTTGCTGTCCCTCACGGTTTGCATTTTAGTTGGATTTGTCTGTGCGTTTGTGTGCCCCTGCTCGCTGTGTGTTTGTCAGTCTGTTTTCCTCTCCAGGGCTACCTCAAGAAACAAGTCAAAGTACACATGGTGGAGAAACCCAGATATCACTACGAGTAGGAAAACAAAATAACCAAGGTTTCAACAAGAGAGACCAAGAGATACCATTCAAATAAACAATCTCTGAAAGGATAGGCCCTGGACAGTCAAAGAGTCTCCCTAGATACAGCAGCGCTCACAGGTGCAGAGAGCATAACAGGTCTTAAAAACTAACAAGAGCCAGGAAACTAACTAAAAAGACGAAACGAAAAAGCTCTCCCCCACAGAAACTGCCAGAAGAATTGAGAGCTAATGAACTGCTCAAAACAGACATAAGCAGCATAAATGAACAAGATTTTAGATTAATAATCATAAAATTAATAGCTAGGCTTGGAAAAATATAAGGGACATCAAAGAAACTATGGCTACAGTCAAAATGGAAATATAAATAGGCATGAGGAATTTTAAAAAGTGATAAATGAGAAAGATAATAAATTAGAGGCCTCCAATACACGGATTGAAGAGGCAGAAAGGAGAATAAGTGATTTAGAAGACACCATTATAGAAAAACAAGAAGCTGACAAAAAAAAGAGGCAAATTGATCTAGGAACATGAAAGAAGACTTCGAGAGCTCAGCGACATGGTCAAACACAACAATATCATAGGAATCCCAGAAGAAGAAGAGAGGGGGAAAAGTGCTGAAGGAGTCCTGGAACAAATTATAGCAGAGAACTCCCCGACCTGGGAAAAGAAGTAAAGGTTGAAATACAAGAGGCTCAGAGGACCCCCTTCAGACGTAATCTGAATCGACCTTCCGCAAAGCATATGATAGTAAAAATGGCAAAATATAAAGACAAAGAGAAAATTTTGAAAGCAGCTAGGGAGAAAAGGGCCCTAACATACAAAGGCAAACCTATCAGAGTGGTGACAGACCAATCTACTGAAACGTGGCCGGCCAGAAAGGAATGGCAGGAGATCTTCAATGTGATGAACAGAAAAAATATGCAGCCAAGAATCCTCTATCCAGCAAGCCTGTCAATTAAATAGAAGGAGAGATAAAAACCTTTCTAAATAAGGAGAAAGTGAGAGAATTTGTCACCACTAAACCAGCCCTACAAGAAATCCTGAGGGGGACTCTCTGAAGGAAATGTTGCAAGGAGAAAAGATACCAGAGACACCACCACAAGCATGAACTCCACAAAGGACACAATGAATCTAAACCCACATATCTCAATAATAACCCTGAATGTAAATGGGTTGAATGCTCCAGTCAAAAGACATAGGGTAGCAGAATGGATAAAAAAACAAAATCCATCTATATGCTGTCTACAAGAAACTCATTTTAGACTGCAAGATACTTTCAGATTAAAAGTAAGGGGATGGAGAAATATATATCATGCTACTGAAAATCAAAAGAAAGCCGGAGTAGCTATACTTGTATCAGACACACTGGACTTTAAATTAAAGACAATAAGAAGAGATGAAGAAGGGCATTACATAATAGTTACAGGGTCTATCCATCAGGAAGAACTAACAATCATAAATGTCTATGCACCAAATATGGGAGCACCTAAATATCTAAAACAATTAATCACAATGAGAAACAGGCTCATAGATAAGAATGTGCTAATAGCAGGGGACTTTAAGACTTCGCTTACAGTAATGGATAGGTCAACCAAACAGAAAATCACGAAAGAAATAACGGACTTGAAAGACACATTGGACCAGATGGATCTGATGGATATATTTAGAACTTTACATCCTGAGGCCAGGGAATTTACTTTCTTCTCAAGTGCGCATGGCACATTCTCCAAGATAGATCACATACTGGGACATAAAGCAGCCCTCAATAAATATAAAAGAATAAAGATCATACCATGCACACTATCAGATCATAATGCTTTGAAACTTGAAATCAATTACAGGAAGAAGCCTGGAAAAACACCAAAAACATGGAGGTTAAAGAACACCCTACTAAAGAATGAATGGGCCAATCAGGCAATTAGAGATGAAATTAAAAAATATATGGAAACAAATGAAAATGAAAACACAACAATCCAAAATCTATGGGATGCGGCAAAGGCAGTCCTAAGAGGAAAGTACATTGCACTCCAGGCCTATTTCAAGAAATTAGAAAAAGCACAAGTCCAAAATCTAACAGCTCACCTAAAGGAACTAGAGGCAAAGCAACAAGAAAACCCTAAACCCAGAAGAAGAAGAGAAATAGTAAAAATTAGAGCAGAAATAAACAACATAGAGACCAAAGAAAATATTGAACAGATCAATGAAACCAAGAGTTGGTTTTTTGAAAAAATAAACAAAATTGACAAACCTCTAGCCAGGCTTCTCAAAAAAAAAAAAAAATAGAGCACCCAAATAGACAAAATCATGAATGCAAATAAAATTATTACAACCAACCCCTCAGAATTACAAGCAATTATCAGGGAATATTATGAAAAAATATATGCCAACAAATTGGACAACTTAGAAGAAATGGACAAATTCCTAAACGCACACCCACTACCAAAATTCACACGGGAAGAGATAGGATATCTGAACAGACCCATAACTAGTGAGGAAATCAAATCAGTGATCAAAAATCTCCCAACAAATAAGAGTCCAGGACCAGATGGCTTCCCCGGGAATTCTACCAGATGTTTAAAACAGACCTAATACCAATTCTTCTCAACCTATTCCAAAAAATATAAAGCTACGGAAAACTCCCAGACTCATTTTATGAAGCCAGCATCACTCTGATTCCCAAGCCAGACAGAGATCCAGGAAAAAAAGAGAACTACAGGCCAATATCCTTGATGAATACGGATGCAAAAATCCTCAACAAGATACTTGCATATCGAATTCAACAGCACATAAAAAGAATTTTTTTTTTTTGGTTCAACATTCGCCAATTAATCAGTGTGACACATCACATTAACAAAAGAAAAGATAAAAACCATATCATATGATCCTGTCAATAGATGCAGAAAAAGCATTTGACAAAATACAACATCCCATCTTAATAAAGACCCTCAAGAAAGTTGGGATAGAAGGAACTTACTTAAACATCATAAAAGCCATCTATGACAAGCCTTCAGCTAACATCATCCTCAACGGGGAAAAACAGAGCTTTCCCCCTGAGATCAGGAACATGACAGGGATATCCACTCCCACCACTGCTGTTTAACATAGTGCTGGAAGTCCTAGCATCAGCCATCAGACAACAAAAGGAAATGAAAGGCATCAGAATTGGCAAAGAGGAAGTCAAACTTTCACTTTTCGCAGAAGACATGATACTCTACATCGAAAACCCGACAGACTTCACAGAAGCCTACTAGAACTGATCCAAGATTTCAGCCAAGTTGCAGGGTACAAAATCCACATACAGAAATCGGTTGCATTTTTATACACCAACAATGAAGCAACAGAAAGAGAAATCAAGAAGCTGATCCCATTCACAATTGCACAAAAAACCATAAAATACCTAGGAATAAACCTAACCAAGGATACAAAAGATCTTTATGATGAAAACTATAGAAAACTTATGAAGGAAATTGAAGAAGACACAAAGAAATGGAAAAACATCCCATGCTCATGGATAGGAAGAATAAATATAGTTAAAATGGCATTACTACCCAAAGCAATCTACACATTCAATGCAATTCCAATCATAATTGCACCAGCATACTTCTCAAAGCTAAAGCAAACTATCTAAAATTTGTATGGAACCACAAAAAAACCCGAATAGCCAAAATAATACTCAAAAATAAAACCAAAACGGGCGGTATCACAATCCCAGACTTTAGCCTTTATTACAAAGCTGTCATCATTAAGACAGTATGGCATTGGCACAAAAACAGACACATTGACCAATGGAACAGAATTGAGAACTCAGTAGTGGACCCAAAAGTATACAGCTAACTAATATTTGACAAAGCAGGAAATAATATCCAATGGAAAAAAGACAGCCTCTTTAACAGATGGTGTTGGGAGAACTGGACAGCAACATGCAGAAGAATGAAACTAGAATATTTTCTCACACCACACACAAAAATAAACTCAAAATAGATAAAGGACCTGAATGTGAGACAGGAAACCATCATAACCCTAGAGGAGAAACCAGGAAACAGCCTCCTTGACCTCCACCGCAGCAACCTCTTACTTGACACATCCCCCAAAGCAAGGGAATCAAGAGCAAAAATAAACGATTGGGACCTCATCAAGATTAAAAGCTTCTGCACAGCAAAGGAAACAACCCACAAAACTAACAGGCAACCAACGGAATGGGAAAAGATAGTTGCAAATGACATATCACATAAAGGGTTAATATCCAAAATCTATAAGGAACTCACCAAACTCCACACGCGGAAAACAAACAACCCAGTGAAGAAATGGGCAGAAGATATGAACAGACACTTCTCCAAAGAGGACATCCAGATGGCCAACAGACACATGAAACGATGCTCAACATCCCTCCTCATCAGGGAAATACAAATCAAAACCACACTGAGATACCACCTTACACCAATAAGAGTGGCTAAAATGAGCAAATCAGAGGACTCTACATGCTGGCGAGGATGTGGAGAAACGGGCACCCTCCTACCCTGTCGGTGGGAATGTAAACTGCTACAGCCCCTCTGGAAAATGTGTGGAGGTACCTCAAAAAATTAACAATAGAACTCCCCTATGACCTAGCGATAGCACTGCTAGAAATTTACCCAAGGGATATAGAAATGCTGAGGCATGGGAGCAATTTACTCCAATGTTCATAGCAGCACTCTCAACAGTAGCCAAAACATGGAAAGAGCCTAAGTGTCTATCAATGGATGAATGGATCTAGAAGATGTGGTTTATCTATACCATGGAATACTACATGGCAATGAGAAAAAATGAAATCTGGCCTTGTGTAGCAACATGGATGGACCTTGAGGGTTATATGCTGAGTGAAATAAGTCAGGCAGAGAAGGACAAATATCATATGTTTGCACGTATAGGAGGATTAGGAGGAACTTAACGGAAGACAATGGGGGAGGAAAAGGGGGGAAATAGTGAGGGAAAGGGGGAGAGGCAAACCATGAGAGACTCTTGAATGCTGACAAAAACTGAGGACTGACGGATGTGGGGAGGGAGGGGGGAGGGGCACGGGGAGTGGCACTTGGGATGAGCACTGGGTGCTATATGGAAACCAACTTGACAATAAACTATTTGTAAAAAAAATAAAATGTAATAAATAAAATTAAAAAAAGAAGCTCTAAGAAGTCATCTTTCTCATATGTCAAGCCAGAACAATGATGTGTTCCTAGATCTCTTCTGTTTTAAGCTGGTGATTGGTGCTGGCTCCCAACTACCTTGAAGAGAGGTTGCACGACTCTGAAGGAAAAATAGAAAACTCAACATCGGTTGTATGTTACTTACAATGTCAATATCATTCCCAATCTGCCTTGTAAGATTTTTTTTCTAGAGACTGAAATAGCTTCTGTATGCATTCTTTCCAGGATTAAAGCAGCATTCATTGGAAGAATCATGGTGTCTTACTATGTCCTAAATGAGACGTGGGGCTTATAATAGTACTTTCTATCTATTGAAACAGGCATTAGAAGAAATGGAAAGTTTTTAAAAAGTTTTAAAACTTTCAAAAGAAAGAAATAGGAAGACATATTCCTACAATTGAACTGTTTGTTCAGTGTTCCAGGGTCACAGTGGTTAGTTTTATGGTGACAAGTGGGTGGAGTGTAGTGGAGCAAAGGTGAGTGAGAAGAAAAACATGTGTTTATTCCCTAACAAATAAATCAAAGATAAAATAGAATGAGCCTAGATAATATAAAGCTTATAGCAAATGACTCCCTAGGAGCACAGAAATGTCCCATTATCAAACATGTATTTCCCTATTCTGACTCACTTCTCACTAGATCATGTACCAGGGACAGTGTAACTTTATTCATCATTTCTCTGGCTGAGATCTTAGGCAGAAGAGAGGCAAGTCACATGTTCATGAGTGGAACATGGAGAATGTCCTGGCTAGTGCTCCTTTGTCCTTCAAGTGGTTCACTCACCCCTGTGCACCTGACCCTCCATGTAGATGTGAGTAGGTGGGTTGGGAGACTGATAAGATAGCAGGTTTCAATGTTGCACATACATCAGTGAAAACAAGTAGAGGAGGGGTGGTGACAAGTATTCAGCTGGGGGAGAGCTCACTACCAAGCACCCACTCACAGCAGATGTTTTCACTGGTGGCAGGGGCAGGCAGTGACACTTTCCTAACAGTACAGATATCTTCAAAAGTAAGTACCCAGCAGAGAGCATGAAGCAAGGGCCCCAGACCTGGGATAGTCACAGAGACTCATGTTACAGCAAAAACACACAAGGTCCAGGAGCACATGACCACGAGGGCAGCAGGACATTGTTGTCTTCTGGACAAATCAAGCATAAACATTCAAGTTCCTCACCTTCAGTAAATACATGCCAAAGTGTTTGAGTCTTTTCAGCTAAGCTCTGCTGCCCAAGGATGCAGAAGTATGTAGATTGAAAGGTCAGATCTGAGGGGGCAAGGAGAGGCAGGTTCAGGAAGCACATTTGCATAAAGGCCACTCCCTCCTCTGAGGCAGGGTAAGAACATAATAGAAGTATGAGGGATTCAGGCACAGGATCAGAGTTCTAGAAGGCACTGTTGTTGACTTGTTTCCACCTTGGCCTGGGCACTGATCCTTCTCACCCTCGTCACTCAGAACACAGGTGAGGTCTCAGGGAAGAGACCATAGCAACATCTGGGCTGATTTTTTCTCTCCTCCCTAGATTCACTGAGGCTCCAACTCTGAACTAATAAGTGTGTTTTTCTGTTTTCAGGGTCCTGGGCCCAGTCTGCCCTGACTCAGTCTCCCTCAGTGTCTGGGGTTCTGGGACAGACAATTACCATCTCTTGTGCTGGAAGCAACAATGACATTGGGAGTTATAATGATGTCTCCTGAAACCAACAGCTCTCAGCCACATCTCCCAAATTCCTGATTTATAGCATAGGTTCTTTCCTTTGCTGTGCAGAAGCTTTTAATCTTGATGAGGGACCATAGAGTTTCTACAATAAGTGCCAGTCAATTTTCATGGTTTTATTTATTTTCCTGGTGTTTTTGTTTTTTTTTTGCTATTTTTAAAATTGCTATTGTGTAAGAAATCATCTTCAATTTGTCTTGCAAAATAAGATGCTAGGTATTGATTTCTGTATATTTAAAATCTTATTTGCTTTGTTCTTATTGGAACTTCATGATATTGTGTACATGTTGCCATTTTGTCACCTTTGGGTGACTGTCATGTTTATTGTTTGAATGTCATGTGTTATTGTGTGGACACAAAATTCCAGAAGAATTTTAAATGAAACAGTGATTTCTGCCTCTTTGGGGAGGAGAAGCTGAATTTGTTGCTGGTACTAACAGAACACAAAACATAAACAGCCTGCTCTTTGTAAACTTCCAAGTTTACTTCCTGCTGGAAGTGCCTGGAGAGCGAGAATGTTCTCAGGAGACCTCTCCACAGTAAGCTCAAGGGACAAGAATCTAATCTTCTGGGCTACTAACCCAACCTCAGTTGCCCAGCAGATTGATTTCTGAAAACAACAATGACAACAACAAAACTCAACTTCTAACCACATTGTTATCAAATAAAATAATAAACATTATTATCTAAATTATGTCCAAAAGTATAGTACATGCAAATTTAAAACACAAAGGAATGACTGTGGTTGGGTCAAAAACCAAAACTATCATGTCCACATTTTCCTTCTTCCCCAGTCCCTGAAGCCACCAGGTAGCTGATCTGATGTTGCCCAGGATGTCATCTCCCTTGTGCTCTTAGAAATGTGTGTTATAGAGGTGTGAATAGTGGTACTAAAGGAGTTTCTCCAGAACATCCACATGGCATAGATTTCCTAGTCTGTTCTTGAGGGAATATTTCCCATCTGGCAGGGAGCAGTAAGCCATGATTGAAATTTCCCCTATAAAGCATCTCATTAGGAAACACAGTGGATCAAACATCTCTCTGTGAATGGAACACTACCTCAGTAAAGTGCACAGCTCTGAGGTTGTTAGACTCTGTATAAAGAAGATTAAGACAAGAACATTCTGTGTCCTATGTAATGGAGAAAAGCACTCGAATGAGAGGTCTCCGGAACTGGGCCCTCTAGACCAATCCTGGTCTAGATCCACAAACCCTGGAAAACTCTACTGTTTTTCTTTAGGTCGTTCTCAATGTTGACTGAGCAGAGATTTCCAGTTCTCACTCTGCTGCCTTCTCTGGGGCTTTGGAGGCGCCATCTGTGGCCACCAGGGTACAGCAAGGGCCTGGATTTGGGGAAGATCATGGCTGCAGTTTACCCTGACCTGTATGGAATCCCAAAAGCTGATTCCTCCTGAACCCTGCTGAAAGGGCACATCTGATCCAGTTCAATTGTACCTCAATTTTGTTTGAAAGGTCAACAAACACTCCCAGGCTTCAGGATCAGAACCTTGTGAGGAAGGGGACAGAGAGAACCATGAGGAAGTCCCCATCCTACTGAGGACAGAAGGAAGGAGGTAGGGGACAAGAAAAATAACCCCCAGTTCTGTCTTTGGTTCCTACAAAGACTGAATTTCTCCTAATTTCAGCCCTTCAGGAACTTGTCCCACCCTCGACCCACACAGAATAAAGCGTAAGTACTGGAATTATTTGTCAACTCTAAGGGACCTCCTACTGTAGGATAAGGGACATGCCAAGAGTGCTTCCATTTCCTGGGCAATAACATGAGCTCTATCTTAGAAAATCCATGTCAAAGTGTTTTAATCCTTCAGCTAAGTTTTGCTTCCTTGGATGCAGAAGTACCTAGAATGAAGGGTCAGATTAGAAAGAGTGAGAAAAGGAAGATGTATGAAGCACATTGGCATGGAGGCTCCTCTCTCCTCTGAGACAAAGGCAGTGGATAAGAGAGGTCTGGAGAAGCCAGGCCCAGGGTTGGGACCTCAGAGGGCAGTGCTTTGGGTGCATCTCCAGCGTGGTTTGGACTCTGGTCCTTCTCACCTTCCTCACTCAGGGCGCAGATAAGGCCTCCATGGAAGGGACTACAGAGACATCTGGCCAGATAATTTGCCTTCTTTACGCAGTTTCTTTGAGGCCCCAGCACTGAAATTAGCAGAGTGTGCCCTTCTTTTCATGTTCCTGGGCTTAGTCTGCCCTGGCTCAACCAGCCTCCCTCAATGTTCAGGACTCTGGGATGGACTCTCACCATCACCTGTGGTGGAAGCAGCAATGACCCTGGGAATTATAATGAAGTCCCCTGGTACCAAGTGCCCAGAATGGCCCCCAAACTCCTGATTTACTCTACTAATACTTGGAATTATATCAGGAATCCCTGATCATTCTTTTAGCTCCAAGTCTGGCATTAACAGCGTGTCTGACCATCTCTGGACTCCAGGCTATGGAGGAGGCTGATTATCACTGATGTTCATGTGCTAGTAGTGACACTTTCCACAGTAGTCCAACTTTATGGAGGAGTGAGAGCCTCCTTTGCTCTCAGGCTCACACTTTGCTCTGAAGCTGCTTTTTCAACACTGTGCATGGGGTGGGTGGTGGGAGGGGGAGGGATGGCTTCATGGAACAAGGCCTTGAGAATTCAATTCTCTCTCAGCAATTCCTCTGATCACCATAACATCCAAAGGCAACACTCCCTCTGGTGTTTTCCTTGAATTGTAATGGAGGCTTCCCCTATGCCTTTGTCTGCTGGTCCCAGAATGGGACTCTTCCCAGTTTTTCAACTCAGCAACAAAGAAATGAAGAGAGTGTGTTCCTGTTAATATGGATGTCTTTCTAAAATGGCTCCTTCTCGTCCACAGAAGAATATTTGATAGGTGTGTCCCTCTTTCCTCAAGAAAGCCAAAGCATCTGTTTTCCTTGATTAGACAACCTGATGTCTAGTTGGAGTTCTAGTTACAATGAATTGCTAATTATGTAAAAGTAAATAAATAAATTTAACAATCAGTATATCTATGAAGTTTTTGAACAATGAATGGAGCTAGGGTTAGGCATCAGAAGTCCTGGTCTGTGACCAACTCTTCCGATGTTGCTAGAATTTTCCAAGTTTTAACACTGGAAGTACCATGTCCTTGCAACAACCTCATTCCCAGGTGTAGAATCAAGAAAGATTGTCACTGCAATGGTTAATTTTCTGGGTCAGCCGAAGACGGTCTCAGAATGCCCAGAAATAAATATTATTTCTGAATGTCCCTTGAGGATGCTCATGGCCGAGATTAGTATTTGAACTTGTGTATTCAATACATCATATTGTGTGCAAGAGCCAATTTTGCCTCCTTTTGTGGCAAACTTATTATTTCTGTCATGTGTCATTGTATGGGCACAGTACTCTAGAAGAATTTTACATGAACCCCTTACCCCTTTATAATCAGGGTCCCTGCGGGTGCTCCGAGTACTTACAGAAGATGGAACAGATGTCAGGAAGTCCCTCATAGAGATCAGTGTTTGGCTTCTTGCAGAAAGTATCTGGTTACCTCTCCATAGTGATCTCAAGAGATAGGGATTCACACTACTGAACTATAAATGTAGTTTCAGATGCTTTGCTAACTGATTTGTGACAAGGTCATCATCCAGTTACCATGTTATTATTATTATCTCAAAAGTGCATATCATTACCTAGACAAATATCTAAATAATACAGTACTTGAATCTTTAAAACATACAAACAATAGTCTCAGGTCCCAAGCTATTCTTTGTCCTAACCACACTTTTCCTTTCTCCCCCTTCCTGAGGTCACAACCCTGATAATCCCATGCTCTCAGCCAGCGACTCATTGTTCTGAAGCTCTTGGAAACACCTGTCATGTGGTATGAGAGATGATACGAAAAGTGTCATCAGAGCATCTCTATTTCATGGAACTCCTGAAAGGATCCATCAGCCCTGATCAGTTTTTCTCCAAACCCACCCTCTTCTGGGACAACACACTAGATCAAGCATCTCTCTGTGGAGGAAGAGATTTTGCCACAGCAAGGCACACAGCTCTGAGGTCAGGTCACTAATTGTGCACAAAGATGCAAGACAAAAAACATCCTAGGTCCCCTGTGCCACATGGATTTGCCCTGATGAGAAGTCCATGGAGCTCGACCCCTGAGGCTAATCTTGACTCCAGTTCCTAGAGCTTCAAACACTAGACTCTTTCTCTTGATTTCAATGAGGTATTTTTCCATCCTGATTCCGTTGTCTTTCATACATTATTCTTGTTTTCTAACCATTTTGAGAGTTCTATCATTTTTTTAATAGCCCTTCTCTTCTCATCCTCATAACTACTGGGGTTGTATTAATATAAGATGTGATTCTTCCTCAGCCCTGAGTCTACATCCACCTTACATACATATATCCCTGTGACATGGCCTTCATGGGATAAGCAAGATGAATCTGGGAGAATCTGGGCCACTTGATTTTGCCAGGGCCATATTTCATGGGAAGGAAGTAAAGGACAAAAGGAAACCATCTTAAATTGCATCAGAAGTGGTCAGGGGGTCTTGGGGGCTTGGAGAGAGGGCACAAGGAGGATAAAATCTGGAGTTTCCTGTTCTCTCTCAGGTGCCTTTCTTGGTGCTTAGCACTATCATCTGAGGCCACTAGGGGGCAGCGAGGGCCTGAATTGGGAAGGGCAATTTTTGTTGTTCTGTTCTAATAGCGGCTTCTGGAAACACTGCTAACTGGTCCACGAGGGAAGGGGTGTCTAATATCTGTTGTGTCCCAATAATTCCTTTTCTGGAAGTGCCAGTATATCTCCTAATTTCAAACCATTGCAGAGTGGGGCAGAGAGTGATGCTTGAAAAAACAAGAAACTAAGAGGCACCAAGATGGACTTGAGGGAGAATGAGATCCTCAGCTCTGCCAGTGCTCCCGGGAAAAGGAGTAATTGAATCTCCCCAAATCTCAACCAGCCTGGGGTGCTCTTCTTACCCTCCTCACACACAGCAAAGGGGTCCAGATTCTTTCCCATCCACCAGGATTTCCCCAGTTGGAATGTAAAAGAATCCAAATAAGCGTTGTATTTCTAGCTCTGACATGGGTCCACTCTGTCATATTTCAGAAAATCCATGTCAAAGCATTTTCAAGTTGGGACAGCTAAGCTCTGCTGCCCAGGGATACAAAAGTATGTAGAATAGAGGGTCCAGTAAGAGCCAGTGAAGAGAGGCAGGTGCAGGAAGCACATTTGCATGAAAGCCCCTCCCTCCTCTGATGCAGGGGGGAGGGGATAAGAGAGGTCTTGGGGAGCCAGGCACAGGGTTGGGGTCTCAGAAGGCTGTGCTCTTGGGGCATCTCTGCCATGGCCTGGGCTCTGGTCCTCCTCACTCACTCAGGACACAGGTGAGGCCTCCACAGAAGGGACCACAGAGACATCTGGCTGAACCTTTGTCTGCTCCTGAGACTCACCTGGGCCCCCAGCACTGAACTCACTAGAATATGTTCTTCTTCTTTTTTAGGTTCCTGGGTCCAGTCTGCCTTGAATCAGCCTCCCTCAGTGTCTGGGGATCTGGGAAGCACAGTCACCATCTCCTGTGCTGGCAGCAGGAATGACACTGGGAAGTATAATTATGTCTCTTGGTACCAACAGCTCAAAGGCATATCCCCAAAACTCCTGATTTATAGTGGTAAATTCGCAGCCTTTGAGGATCCCTAGTCGCTTCTCTGGCTCCAAGTCTGGCAACATGGCCTCGTTGACCATTCTGGGCTCCAGGCTGAAGATGAGGCTGAATATTACTGCTTTTCATATGCTGGTAGTAACATTTACACAGTGGTTTGAGTTTATGGGTAAGTGAGACCAAAACCTTCCTTGTACTCACAGGCTCCCTCCATCCCTGTTCAGAGGGACTTCATGCAGCATGGTCTTGAGAATTCAGGTCTGTCTGTTCCTCTTTCTTTGCAAGATACAGTAAAATGAAACACTCTGCCAAGTCATCTGGGAAATGACAGAGCATATTTGCTTCTGTGATGTGGTCTTGGAAAGCAACTCTTTCTAACTCTGCAAAGGTGGGAACTTCAAACCAGGAAGAGCCTGTGAGGTGCACTTCCTGCAATTCCCAGGGAATCCTCACTTTAAATGGCTCCATTTCACATACCAGTGCAGCCTGGCTTGGAATCAATTTTCCAGAATTGGTATTGTCTCATAACCAGTTGGAAACCTAGTATCCAACCTGCCATTTTTTGTGTTAATGGTTTTATTGAGTTATAGTTAGATATCATAAAACTCATTTTTAATAAATGGCCTTTAGTATACTGCAAATTGTGAAAACATCACCGTCATCAAATTTCAATTGTCCTCCGAAGAAACTCTATACCTATTGGCATTCATCTCCCACTTTCCATCAATTCACCCAGCCCCTAACAATCAATCATCTACAGTTTGTCCCCACAGCTTTGCCTAGTCCGGACATTTCATATGAGTGGAGTGCAAAGTATCTTTTGAGAATGACTTCTTTCACTCAGAGTAATATTTTCAAGTTGCATCCATGTTGTAGCATGTACTAGTATTTAGTTACTTTTACTGCCAAAATATATCCTCCTGTGTGGATAAATCACATATAAGAATTGAAATGTAAGACATTTTTCGGTTATCTCCACCTTGCCCTAGTCAACATGAGCCTCCTTGGTAACCTATTCTTCTCCATGTCAGTGACTGAAGTAATGGCACCTGAGAAAGATCTGAAGACATATCTGAGGGAATGAGGATAAAGGGAAGGTGATTTTTCAATGTCCCTTCATTTTTGATCCCACATCCAAGGAACCTGAACAGGAGAAAATATGATTTGAGACTCCATGATAGGTAGAATCTTCTCTCCCCTGAAATCAATGAGTCCCTGCCCTGGAGCATGTGTACTGTCTGCCCAAAGAGTGGGCTCTTTCCAAAATGGCTCCTTTGTTCCACAAGGAAGAGCTATTGGCTGGGTATGTCCCCATTCCACAGGGGTCCCCAATATATCTGATTTCCATGGGTTGTAAATCCAATTTCTGCTGAAATGCCAATGATTAAAAAAAATGCTAACAACACATATATATAAATAATGGCCAAGAATTATTCATGCATTGAATGAACCTGAGCACAGTCCTCAGAACTTGGGTCAGGACCAAGTCTCTTCCTAGTTGAGCAGAACTTTCCGTGTTTAGCACTGGAAGTACCATGTCCTGTCAACGACCTCATTCGCAAGAAAATGGAAATGGATGTTCAGTTTAGGATAGGTCTTATTCTCTCCCATAATTTTCTTCTATGAATTCTTTTCCAAGTCTTTCTCTATGCTTTGTTTTCTTTCCCTGATAAATTGTCAGTACTTTCATGCTTCAGACATCTAAACCGGAAGAGAACACACCCTGAGTCTAGCAGTGGTTATAAGTGCACTGCAACATGGCATGTGCTAAGAGAGAAACAGAATAACATCCTGAATTATAGCTTTATGTTTGCTTTATGTTTGTGCCTGCCTGGAGAATATGTGTCCTCATGATGAAATCCTGTAGGACATGAAGGGGCCATTGTCTTGTTATTTTCTAAAATATCTGTTATGAGACTTGCTTCCTGATTCTAATAGCATCAGCAGGATTCTATTTTAAGTTTTAAATTTATTTTTGAGAGAGAGAGAGAGACAGAGCACAAGCAGAGGAGGGGCAGAGAGAGGAGACACAGACTCTGAAGCAGGCTCCAAAATCTGAGCTGTCCCGACTTGAAAATGCTTTGACATGGATTTTCTGAAATATGACAGAGTGGACCCATGCCAGAGCTAGAAATTCAACCCTTATTTGGATTCTTTTACATTCCAACTGGGGAAATCCTGGTAGGGATGGGAAAGAATCTAGACCCCTTTGCTGTGTGTGAGGAGGGTAAGAAGAGCACTGGTTGAGATTTGGGGAGATTTAATTACTCCTTTTCCCGGGAGCACTGGCAGAGCTGAGGATCTCATTCTCCCTCAAGTCCATCTTGGTGACACTTAGTTTCTAGTTTTTTCAAGCATCACTCTCTGCCCCACTCTGCAATGGTTTGAAATTAGGAGATATACTGGCACTTCCAGAAAAGGAATTATTGGGACACAACAGAAATTAGACACCCCTTCCCTGAGAAAGTATGCTCAGGGCATTGTCAAAAACAACAGAGCAATCAGCTGTCAATTAATGGAACTTAACTGCTGGGTGTGATGCCAATAGAAGAGGAGAACAAAGATATCAGAGGAAAAGACAGTTAAAAAGAGCTCTGTTATACCAGGGTGACTGTGCATATCTAAGGTCATGTATCAGGGGAGCAAAATGAGGGGCTTCATGCTAAAGGGAAAATAGACTTAAGTAAAACACTCCGGCCAAATCACAAAATAAACAAGTCAACAACAAGCCTTTGAAGGGGACAAGGGGATGGGATCCCAGAGTTGCTACAAAATATTATCTCAAACTCTTGAATGCTGACAAAAACTGAGGACTGATGGATGTGGGGGGGAGGGGGGGGATGGGCATGAAGGAGGGCACTTTGGGGATGAGCACTGAGTGTNGGGGGGATGGGCATGAAGGAGGGCACTTTGGGGATGAGCACTGAGTGTTATGTAGAAACTAATTTGACAATAAACTATTTGTAAAAAAAAAAAATTTTTTAAATGAAACAAAACAAAAAAAAAACATTAAAAAAAATTAAAAAAAAATATTATCTCAAATTACAAAAAATTAATAAGAATGACGAAACAGGAAAGTGTTACCCATACACAAAAGTAAATGTAATGCAAAGTATCTGCAAGAAGGCCAGGATATTGGACTTAGCAGAAAAATAAAACAACTTTAAAATAATTATTATAAATATGTTCAAAGAGCCAGAGGGGACCATGATTAAAGGGGAAAAAAGGAGGGTATGATGACTAGGTCTCATCAAGTGAGGAATTTCAGGAAAGAGAAAAAAATTATGAGAAGTCATCAGGTGAAATTATGAACTGGAAAACTATAATAACTGCAATGAAAATATTATGAGAGGGTGTAAAAGGTAGATTTCAAGTAGCAGAAGAAAACTACAACAAACATAAAAGACTGTTTGCCATCCAATAATCAGAGAGAGAAAAAAATGAAGCCAAATGAATGAAACCTCATGGAAAAGTGGGACACCATTAAGCACACTAGCATGGGCATAATGGGAATACCAGAAGGAAACAAGGTAAATAGAAAATTTTAAAATATTCAAAAAAATTGGTTGAATGCATCTATATTTGATGAAGAGCATTAATATAAACATCCAAGAAGCTCAGCAAACTACAGAGAGATCTACACAGTGGAGAATAAAAAGAAAGTCTTGAAAGCAACAAGTTGAAATTGACTCATCACGTATAAGGAAATCTCAGTATATTAATAGCTGACTTGTAATCGGAAACAGTGGAGGCCAGATGGCAGCAGAATGATATATTAAAAGTGTTGACAGAAAAAAATTGTCATTCAAGATTCTATCTAGGAAAATTAAAATAAAGGTATTCCCAGGTAAATATTAAAGAGTCAATTGCTACCATTCAAAGAAATATTAAAGAAAATTCTTCAAGCTAAAAGCAAGTGACCCTCAAAAATAATCCAATTTATAACAACAAAATAATGACAACAATGAAAACAAAGAGTACCAATAAATATAATTATGTACAGTACACCCTCCCCCCCCAGCTTACTGTTCTTTGTTTTCTGTACTGTTTTCAGTATACCCACCCCCAACAGTCAACTGCAGTCTAGAGCCAAATGATCCTCTTTCTGATGTATTGTCAGGTCAATAATAGTCCAGTACCATATTATAAAGCCTACATCATCACCTCACTTCATCTCATCATATAAGCATTTTATCATCTCACATAATCACAAGAAGAGTGAGTACAGTACAATAAAATATTTTTGAGAGAGACCACATTCACATAACTTTCATTACAGTATATTATTATAATTGTTCTATTTTATTATTGGTATTGTTGTTAATCCCTTACTATGCTTAATTTATAAATTAAACTTTATCATAGGAATCCGTTAATAGGAAAAAGTTATATATAAGGCTTGGTACTATCTGTAGTCAGACACCCATTGGTGGTCTTGGAAAACAACCTCTGCAGGTAAGGGAGGACTACTATAATTATAAAAGGCAGTATAAGTGCATATTTTTTTCATTTTTTTCTAGAAACTGATTTAGAAAGCAATTGTATAGAACAGTATATATAAATTCTATTTGACAATACAGCACAAAGAGGTGAGCAAGGGAAAAGCTATACTACAGTTATGTTGGATGGTAACTCCAAATGGAAAGGAAAAATGAAGAAAACCATGAATGGTAAAAATGAAGGTACTTATAACAAAGGAAAAAAATAGGGGCGCCTGGGTGGCTCAGTCGGTTAAGCGGCCGACTTCGGCTCAGGTCATGATCTCACAGTTCGTGGGTTTGAGCCCCGCGTCAGGCTCTGTGCTGACATCTAGCTCAGAGCCTGGAGCCTCTTTCCGATTCTGCGTCTCCCTCTCTCTCTGACCCTCCCCTGCTCATGCTGTCTCTCTCTCTCTCTCTCTCTCTCTCTCTATCTCTCTCTCTCTCTCAGAAATAAGTAAAACATTTAAAAAATTAAAAAAAAAAACAAAGCAAAAAAATAGATACTTGCTCTCTTGTAGTCTCTCAGCTTCTTTAAAAGACAAAATTGTAATCATTAAAACAATGGGTTGTTAATTTTCTAACATATATAGACATAATATCAACAATAATAATAACATCTCAAGAGGAAGATGGGGGAAAAAAGAAGGTGGGATGGAAGTATATAGAAATAACATTTCTGTACCTCACTAGAATTAAGTTTGTATAAATCTGAAGTGGATATTGTTATCTTAAGGAAGATGGTAAGCTCTAGAGCAACGACCAAGAGAAACTAACAAACATAGTGAAAACAATTATTAAAAAGTTTAAATGACACTAGAAAATACTGACATAATGCAAAAGAAAGCAGTAAAGGTAGAAGACAAGAACATAAAAACCATACAACATATAAAATCAAAAATAAAATGGCAGACGTAAATTCAAATACAGCCATAACAATGTGAATGAATTAAGCAAACCAAGTGAAAGGCAGAGATTGTCAACTGGATCACAAGTATACATCTCTATGTTCATATATCCTCATAAATCCCTTTCTCCTACCCCATGGTGAATCTTTGCTTCTGTTCCTTATTCCTCTTTGGAGCCCTGATCCTTACCTGGGTACATGCTCCCTTGAATGACAATTATCTCTTGAATGACAATTTGTTTAAAAATTTCATGCTCAGGGGTCCATGCAAGACATTAAGACTAAGTGAGCTGCTTTTTCTGAATATTCTCAAAAGACTTTGTATTTCCCTTTTTCAATATTCTTATACATGTGTTAATATTTCATTCTTACCTATTGTCACTGTTAGACTCAATTCTGTGACACAGAGCTTGTGTACAGTTCCTAACACACTAGTGATTTTGAATATATACAGTCATGCTGGTAACTTCCATTAGAAACTACAGAATGTCCTTCTGAGACAGGACAAGACCCTGGATCCATTTGAATCATTCCCATCATGATCCCAAGAGGAGCCTTAGGTTACAGGACAGAATCTTTGCTGTCTGGGACACTTGAAGCAGGCCCCTGGGGAGGAGAATCAGACACTGTAGGAGAGGGAAAGCACATGGCAGAAGGACCCTCCCCATGTGCTGTTATAATAGACTAAAGGAAGTTGAAGGGGCGCAGTCATGCTGCTGCTGCTGCTGCTGCCTTGAAAACAGAGTTCTGATGGGTGACTGCATTAGTTTGCTAGGGCTGGGATAGCAGCACCACAAACTGGGGAGAGGGGCAGTGTTCACGATAGAAATGTACTGTCTCACAGTTCTGGAGGTCACCAGTCTGAGATCAAGGTGTCAGCAGGGTTGATGCTTTGTAGGTTGTGAAGGAGCATCTCTTCTATGTAACTCTTTCAGCTCCTGGTGGTTTTCTGGAAATCTTTGGCATTCCTTGGCTTGCAGATTCTGCCTCTATCTTCATGTAGTATTCTCCCTTGCGGAAGTCTGATTCCAAATTTTCCCTTTGTATAAAGACACCAGTCAAGTTGGATTAAGGACCCACTCTGCCCAAGTGCAACCGCATCTTAATTTAACTAGTTACATTTTCAATGATCCTATACTGAAATAAAACCACATTGACATCTACTGGGGGTTAGGATCTAAAAGTATAAATTTGGGGGCTGGGGGATGTAATTCAATGCACAAATGCCTTAAGCAAAGGGCTACTATTATTATAATGTCTCATTGAAGTAGAGCATGTAAACACTCACCAAGGAGCTAGCATCTATTGAGGGCTCAGAAGTAGTAATTTTCTAGTAATACATGTAAGCTACCATTCATTCTAGGGGGCACCAGATGGCACTGTGGTTCTTGGTTTGGCACCCCAGTAAGTGCAAATCCCTTGGGCTGTGCTCAAGTGCAAAGGGTGTGACTGATGCTTCCTTTGAAGACACTTGTATTGTGTAAAATCAACTCTCTACTCTTGAAAGCAACACCTGCCCCTTCTTCTGAACTCAGGAAATTACAAGCATGATGCCTTTAAGCTCAGGGCTGGGACAAGAGCTTAAAAAGACATGTTGAAGAATGGAGAATATATTTGCATTTGATGCTCCTCCTTCCTTGAACTGCAAAATGAGGGTGAGATGGGATCTTGGAGCTCCCTTGAAGCCATTCCAAACCAGGGACTGGGTTCCCATTTACCTCCTACCCTTCATTTTCTCTACAGGTCAGGGTTCCATATCCCTGACATTTCCTTCAAGTACAGTCCTCAGGGACCTCTGTCCAATATCCAGTATATTCAGCATCATTCTTGTATTTTGTGTTTCCTGGTTTCTGTGCTCATCCACATCTGCCTTCCCTGGAGCCTCAGTCAAGCTCACCTGCATCCTGAGCAGTGAGCACAGCAAATACATAGTTGAATGGTATAAATATAGACCAGGGAAGGCCCTTTAGTATGCGATGGACATTAAGAGTGATGGAAGCCACAGCAAAGGGGACAGAATCCCCTGTCACTTCTAAGGCTCAAGTTCTGGGGTTGACCTCTATTTAACCATCTCCAACATCCAGTCTGAGGATGAGGCTGAGTATTACTGTGGTGAGAGCTATACAATCAATAGTCAATGTGGTTAAGCCACAGTGACACAGATAAAAGCAAAGTTAGGCCAAAATTTCCCACCTTCTCTCTCCTCTTCACCATGGGGACTCAGGGGGTGCTGCTGACTGCCCCTCTTCAGGGCCCTGAGATATTTGGTTCTTCTTGCAAACCCTGTCATCCCAAACCTCCATCTCAAAACACCACTATGGAGAGACAGACATAGGTTTCTTCATGCATAATTCCCATGATGGAATGTGTGTTGGACCAGTATGTGTCTTAACAAGTATCTTCTGGGTGGATGTTCTCCTGTCTCTGTTCTTAAGGCATTAGTCCCCAGTCACCCATACACACTCACACACACCAGCTCTGCATCCACAGTTGCAATAATAAGAGACATCCACTGAGTCCTGTGACTCCTTCCCAAACTGCAATACCACTTGCATGACCTTCCACAACCCCAGAAATAGGTGCAGAGACATTTCAGTCAAACCAGTGCTCACCTCTTCTAAATGAGCCTGTGCATGTTTTCACGTGTAATATGGCCCCTTATGAGAGATCATGAGGTAACTAGGAGCCATGCAGAGAAAAGTCATTCCTCATTGCTGTGACAGAAGCCCATGGAGCAGAAATCAGGACCTCAGCTATCGGTTATAAATCTACCCTTCACAAGGGAGGCCCTCATGCCTCCAGCCATCAGTGTGAAGTGGCCACCAGAGGGCAGCGGGGATCACCTGGCAAAGCAACCTGCTGAGGGGGAGGGTCTGAGCATCAGGGCTTCTGACAGGCAAGGGGGGAATGATTAGTAACCAGGACCTGAGACCTTCAGGTCATTTGCCATTTGCCTACAATGTCATCCTTCACTCTCAGGTATAAATTTCAGGGTATGTGTGTCCCCCTGCTCATGGGGGACATTGCCTATTTCTCTAATAAGGGTCCAGACACTTTGTCTCCCACTAGCAAGAACCTAGCCCACCCTCATGAGACTAATGTCCTGTCACTGTTCACAAACACCTGTGCTCCCTGTGATCACACGTTCCCCCTTCCCCTTCCCCCCCAGCCTCTGTACTGACAGCCCGTACCAGACACAACTGCCCCTCCTTCCTGAAAGATTCTCCCACCTGCTCCCACGATTGAACCCCCTCAATGAAAGGAGAGGGGACTGGAAAATTCTCTTCTTCCCTTTCCCATTGCTTTCAACACAGTGATTTTCTCTACAAACTAATTTCAACTAAATTAATAAACTAAGATGCTTATTACATATTTTTCTGAGGAACTGAAGACAACTTAATTATGACAAGTATTCCCTTGAAGACCTACTAAACTTTGAAACCCCCTGTCATTCTTTTATATGGCAACATTTTTTTTTTTTTTTTTGCTTCTGACCTCTTCCTACTCCTGACTACAAAATGAAGCACAGCACCTATGACCTGCACAGAAGCTCATGGCCAAGAGCAGATATTACAGCCCCATGATGCCATTGGAAAATCCATGTGCTTTTGATAGAGGAGGATTTTTTTAAATCTCTGTGGCCTATGAGCTGTGACCTGGGGTAGGACCTGCATCTGTGTGAGCACCATAGTGTTTCCCAGAGAGGCTGTTCAGGAAATAAAGGTAAACTCCACCTCTGAGTTCTCAATGGTCAGGCCAGCCCAGGACTGATACCGGAACACAAACTGGGCTGCAAATGACAGGCCCAGACTATGATACCAGAGGGTGAGGCAGAATCCTCTGAAATCAGGGTGTTCTGCACAGGCCACCCCCTCCTCTCTGAGTGCATTGGGGTTGAGCTCTTCTCTTTAACCACAAAGATCCTCAGTAGCAGCCACTGAGGTGGCTGATGTATAACCTCCAGGTGTCCTCAGGAAAGGACAAGAGGCCAGGAGAGAATCCCACCCAGTTTTGGGCTTCGGGAGCAGAATCAGGGCACCTCCACCATGTTCTGGACCCCTTTCCTCCCCAGCCTCCTTGGTCACTACACAGGTGCTGCACTGCTGGAGACCTGATCCAGCCAGTCCAGGGGTCCCTGAAGGACGGACGGTGTTGGCAAGAATGAGAGAGCCCCGAGATTCTTTCTGATCATCAGGCAGGCATCTCTGCACTGTCGGTTTTGATGCCTTTATTTATAGGTCAAACGATAACATGGCATCAGAAAAAGGAAGTTTTACAAAAATGGAAAACTCTTTGTGATAAGATGCTTTGAAAGTTTCCAAAACCGGTTTTTCGAAAGTTTTCTTGCAGAATTACTTCAATGATAGTGAGGTTAAGTAAATCATACAACTAAGGAAATAACAGAATGTTCTTAGTGAAAAACAGGATGACATATATATTTGTTCTAAGTTGTAGAACATATTTGTACTCATACATATTTGAACTCCATGGAGGCCCTAAATGTGTCAGCCTTTGTTTTCGGGTTATGTTTTAGCTACTCTTATCTATCCTCATCCTAGATGCCAGTGTAAGGGAGGGTGTTTGTGGAAAGTAGGCCTTAGTGAAGGGACTGCTATACATCACCAGTTACAAAAGGTGTGAGTATTAACTTAACTTCCACCCTTATCTGTTCCTTAAATCTAAATTAGGCTCTTTGTCTCAGGGCCAGTCTCAATTGTAACTCTAGTGTTCTTAACCCCTTTTATTATCTAAGTCTTGGATCTACAAGGCCCATAGGAAGAGCCTTTTGACAATCATCCACAGTGCTTTCATCTAAAATGTCATTTGAAGAGGCAGGAATATGCTTTTCCTTATGAGGTATCTATGTGGGGAATATCAGTCTGATTTGGAATACTGTGAGGCCTGGTTAATACCACCAGCAGGCTCATTTCCAGCATGAGCCAATAGTGGCAGAAGGAGATACCAGTTTCGAATCTCATTGGAAGGAGCTGTGCAAATGCTGCCATTTCCTCGCTGTGACTGTCATCCAGTGAGGCTGGTGCGGCTCCCAGCACTGCACCCGGGGTCACACCAATCTCAGCTCAGGGCCATGGGATAAGCCTGGCCCAGACTCTGAGCTCAGCATGTGAGGCAGGATGCTCATGACCCTACTGTAGGATGTGGGGCTAGAGGGGTAACACCCTCCATTGCACTTACTGGTTCTGTGTGAGCCCAGAGAGCCTGCCTCTACCTAAGAAAAGGCCTGTTTCTCATTTGTTTAAAGTCCCCATAGACCAGTCAGGCCCATGAGATTCTGGGAATGAGATTGATGAGAGGGGGGCAAACCTGGGGTTTGCAGAGAGTCCCTGGAGCACAGGCCAGGCAGGCAATCCTGCAGATTGGACCATATCTGGAAGCCCACCTCTCCTTTACTCTCTTGCAGGCCTCATGGCCTCCCACAAGCTGACTCAACCCCTTCATTGCCAGTAACACTGAGAGAGATAGCCAGAATCATGTGGGGGAACAGCATGGGAAGTAAACATGTTCTCTGGTAACAGCAGAAGCCATGATAGACGTCCCTGCAGACTATCTATCATTACAGCAACCTTCCCTCAGGGATCCCTAACTGATTTCAGGCTCCAACTCAGGGAACACTGCCATCCTGACCATACGTGAGGCCTGGGTCCAGGACAAAGCTCACCGCCACTCTGCCACCTACCATGGCAATGGGAGCAGTTTTCAGTGACTCATAGTGACACACACAGGTGAAGGGGTCCCAAACCTGCTCTCCCAGCCTGGCTCACACAGCTCCCCCTGGTCACACCCAGTGAGACAGAGCCTTCCACACAGAGACTGGCTCTGCCCTCACTTCCCAAGTGATGGAGCCAGTTCTCAGTCCTGTTTGGGCTGTCTTCTCCATGGCAACCTGAACAAACATGTTGACGGGCAGGTGCCAGTTGCCAAAAGATCACCCCAAATCTCTTCTTCCCACACAGCCAGTTAGTGCTTGAGGAAAAACAACTGGGCAGAGTCTCAGTAATGTCTCAGGCGGGTGAGACGAGTGTGTGCAGGGTTTCAAATGTGCACATGAGAGGTATGAGGCAGATCTTTTGAGGACAGAGCATCCTGACATGGATCACTTCTGTGACATGACAGCATAGGACTGATGGACCTTCTCAATGGGGCAATAATCAAACCAGTCTCAATCAGTAAACTTTTGTTTAATGAGCTGGCTGCTTACTCAGATGAGAATGTTTGCCCAGGGGAGCAAACTGTTTAGCTCCTAGTGCCTTTTCCCAGTGATCTGAGTGATTATTTACATCCTTATCCTTCTAGGCAAGGATTTCTAGATCTAATAATCAACTGGACACAGGTGGTCTCAGGTCTCAGATCCAACAAACATTCCTTGAGGGACAAAATGAAAATAAATAAGTTTATGAAATTCCGGAAAGAAGACACAGATCTCCACGGGCAGGGACTGGAGATGTAGTGTCTGGAGGCCATACCTACAGGACCTCCTGCCTATGTGAAGGAATGATGATGTGGGGTCATCCAGAAACAGTGGCTGGATAGGTTGCAGATAGCGGGGACAGGACATCCCAGAGAACAGTTGCCCATGTTGCACCAAGCTCTGGGGAGAGATGACCAGCCCGTTGCTGGTCCAGCACCACTACCACCATGTCCAGACCCCTCTCCTTCTGTCAGGGCAGCCCCTTCTCTCTCCCTCATCTTTCCTGCCCCTCAATGCCATGCTCTCTTCTTTCTCTGTCCTCCCTGCACCATGACTCTCCCCACTGCATACCCCAGGACACACCCTAGGCCCCATGCCCAAGCACTGAAAAGGAGACCAGGTCAGGGACACTGACAGAAGCTTCAATATCCAACTGTGTAGAACATTACTGCAGAACCTGGCGCCTGTCTCTGTGACTTTCATTTCTACCAATACTAACAGTCTCAGGGCCCTTGGTGGACCTTCTGATGTCAGCTGAGAAAGCAAACCCTAGAGACATGGACCAGAATAAGAACCATGTGATAGACACTGAGCTATCGTAGGAGACTCTTCCCAGAATAAAGGGTTTATTGCCCCCTAGGCAGAGCTGGATCTGTCTGTAATGACACTGGACAGGACAGAGGGAGACAGGGGCACCTGGGTGGCTCAGTCAGTTAAGCACCCGACTTCGGCTCAGGTCATGATCTCACGGTTCATGGGTTCGAGCCCTGCGTCGGGCTCTGTGCTGACAGTCAGCTCAGAGCCTGGACCCTGTTTCAGATTCTGTGTCTCCCTCTCTCTCGGACCTTCCCCTCCTCACGCTCTCTTGCTCTCTCTCTTTCTCTCTCTGTCTCTCAGAAATAAATAAAACATTAAAAAAAAAGAAAAAAGAAAAAGGACAGAGAGACAGAGGCTTGAATAAAGGTTGAACCAGTGATGATGTCACAGGGCAGAGCTTTGGCAGCACCTTCTGTGGAGGCCCTAAAACAGTAACAGGCACCTGGAGAGTTGTTTGTGGCACTGATTATGGGAACTTGGGGTAGGAGCCCTACTTTCTGTTTTTCTGATTCCATCCTGATTCTGTCAAAACCTCCAGTGGAATTGTTAGAGAGCCAATGAGAGCTAGTCTGCTTTCCACCTGAGCAGGCTCTGCCCTTGAAGGATAAAAACGCCTGGGGGAGTCCAGCCCTGTTGTTGGGTCTCAGGAGGCAGAGCTCTCAGGCATCTCCTCCAAGCCTGGACCCTTCTCCTGATCCCCCTTCTTACTG
This sequence comes from Hyaena hyaena, assembly GCF_003009895.1. Taxonomy (NCBI): domain Eukaryota; kingdom Metazoa; phylum Chordata; class Mammalia; order Carnivora; family Hyaenidae; genus Hyaena; species Hyaena hyaena. The sequence goes on from NW_024080651.1 coordinate 6,688,723, forward strand.
TCTGCACACCTGCTGCCATAGGTCCTGCAGGCATTTCATTATGGTTATTGCATCCACATTGTCATTGGTGATAAAATGGAACTACATGGCTCCGACCAAACAAAGAATTCCATCAAGCATGATTTGTGGACTCAAATCAGAGTCTAGAATCCCTGGAACACACACACACACACAGCTAAATACACACACAGAAGATACACATAAGTATATATGTACACACACGTTCATCACTATATTCTAAATGAATATGAAGATAAGATACAGGTAGAAGGGGTTGGAGACTCTGCTGTGTCAACAGAGCAACTGTAACCACTCTGCTGCTCCAGCCACAAGAAGGAAACTCTGAGAAAGAGCTGTGTCTTGTTCACAATCATTTTCCCAGGATGAATGTGCCAGACCAAAATAGGTCTCAATAAATGTTTTTTGGATGAGTGTTCTGTGTGTCTTTGGAGCGTAGGGACCACCACCCTATTTTTTTTTGTTTAATTAATTAATTAATTAATTATTTTATTTATTATTTTTACAAATAGTTTATTGTCAAATTAGTCTCCACATAACACTCAGTGCTCGTCCCCATAAGTGTCCACCACCCTATTTTATGCACCAGCAGCCAGCACCAGTAAGGAGCTGTTGCTGGGTCCTGTGTCCCTACTGCCAAGCCCAAGAACTACACCCATGACTACCCATGTGCCCAGAGATATGAGCAGTGATACCTCAGATGGGCTTTACCTTCTCTTCATCAGATGAGCCTGCTCTCATTTTCATGGATAATCTGATCTCCTCCTTCCTGGTCTTGAGGTTGACAGGGACCTTGTAGAGAAGAGAAATTCTTCCTCTGGAGCCAGAAGTCAAGAAATTAGAGAATCAGGTTCTGAGCTGTGGGTTTTTCATTACCCGGACAAAGGAGTTCCCTGAACCTCCCATAGTCAGTGTGGATTGGCCACCAGGGGGCAGCAGAGATCACCTGACAAAGCACCTGAGGTGAGGGGCGTTCTAACATGCAGAAACGGTTAGCTATCAAGACTTGAGACCTGAGGGAAAAGGTGTAGGTTTCTACTGGATCACCTTGGACTCTGATGTAAAATTTTGTTGCCATGTCTCTCAGAAATAGATCTTGTAGATTTGCCTCTGTCTCTAACACAGTTCAGTGATTCATGCTTTTCCACTCACCTCATTTCTGGTAAACTTGGTCACTGCCACACCTTGCTCAAGTATTGTACCTGTCCTTGACATTGAGTGCACCTTGTGGATACTGAGGCTATGACCTGCCCCAGAAGACCCCCCTCCCCATGGTCAGACACCTACAGCACATCAATGGCTCCTTAAAATTTCATGTGTACTTACTTGCCAAGGGAGGAATTTTATTTAGGTTCTGGTGTTCCCCAGCAGAGATATGGCTTAGCAACTCCACTGACTTAAGCTTCCTATAGTGTCTGTAGAGTAAACATGTTATCATGAGTTCAGAAAATGCAGACAAATTCCACTTCTGAGCTCAGCCAGGACAGGTCAGCCCAGGAGGGTGGACAGGACATGGGGAAGAACAGAGTTGTGGACCCCAGACTATGGGATCAGCAGGTGAAGCAGAATCCCAAGGTGAAGGTAAGTCTTCAGGGCCATCCCTCCACTCTCTGGCCCTTCTCTCAAGCAACAGAGTTCCTCATCAGCAGCCTCTGAGCTTTGGCTGATTTGCATGTCCACCATGTCTCTCTAGCAAGGGATAAAAGAGACCTGGAGTAAGTCTTGCCAGCCTTGAGGCCTGAGAATTAAGGAACAAGATCATTCACTTCCATCATGGCCTGGTCCTCTCTTCTTGGCCTCTAAGTTCACTGCACAGGTGCTGTCCACAGGCTCACATTCACTGCAACCCTAGGGATCTGGGACAATCCAGGACCTGACTCTGAGCTAAGCAAGGGGCTGCCTATTGGTAAAGATGACCATGCCCCTGCTACAGGATGAGGGGCTGGGGGATGGAGAGTGACATTCCCTCAAGTGTCCACTGGCCTTGTGATCCTGAGGCACTGCACCTGCCTGGAGAAATATAACAATGGTCTCCTTTGTTCAAAGGCTCCATCCACTAGCTAGGCCCATAAGCATGAGGAGCTGAGATGATGAGACTTGGGAAATTGGAAACCCAGAGAATCCCTGGAACTCAGGCCAGGCATGTGGGGTACTCCTGAGGATGAGACCTAGTTTGGAAAACCACCTTTCCTTTTCTCTATTGCAGGTTCTGTGGCCTCCTATGTGCTGACTCAGCCACCTTCAGTGTTTGTGAGTCTGTCACAGACAGCCAGGATCACCTGGGGGAAACAACATTGAAGGTTAAAATGCTACTGGTACCAGCAGACGCCAGGCCAAGCCCCTATGCTGATTATCTATGAGAATAGCAAAAGGCCCCCAAGGATCCCTAACAGATTCTCAGACATCAACTCGAGGAACACAGCCACCCTGACCATCAGCAGGGCCCGGGCTGACAACGAGACTGAATATTACTGTCAGGTGTGGGATAGTGATAGTGCTCATAGTGACACAGGCAGATGGAAAGTGAGAAACAAACCCCCTCCCCATCTGTGTTACACTCTCCTCCAGCACCAGGGGGCCTGTGCACAAAGCAATGAGTGGGTCTAGCTAAGTCCCCAGATCTGAGGTCCCCACCCTACTCTCCAGGCAGCCCTGAAGAAGGTAGATCAGCAGATAATATGCACAGTGATTATAAATATAGTTCATTTGTTTCTGTGGGTGTGTATATGACTCAACCAGTTATAAGAACATATAGAGGTCATTTATCAAGGACCAAAACTTTTACAACTTCCCTAACAGAAACAACATGATCTGACATAGGAAAAACAAAATAAATCCAAACATTGGATGAGGTTAGCAACAGATTATATGGTACAAAATGAGATCAGTGAACTTGATGTCATAGCAATAAAAAGTATTCAAAATGAATAACAGAGGGGAAAAGCTACAAAAAGTCAATAAAACCTTAACATGTGTAGGACAACTTCCCTCATCCTTAAATTTGTGCGACTTAGAAATTGTGGAAAAGAGGGGCACCTTGGTGGCTCAGTCAGTTAAGCGTCCGACTTTGGCTCAGGTCATGATCTCAGAGTTTGTAGGTTCGAGCCCTGTGTCAGGCTCTGTGCTGACAACTAGCTCAGAGCCTGGAGCCTATTTCAGATTCTGTATCTCCCTCTCTCTCTGACCCTCTGCTTCTCATGCTGTCTCTCTCTCCCTCTCTCTCAGAAATAATTTTTTTTTAAAAAATTGAAAAATTAAAAAAAAAGAAAATGTGAGAAGCTAGAGACCAGCTAGTGCCGAAAACATAACTGAAGAATCATAGCAAAAATCCCTTCAAATTTGGTGAAATTCATACACTAATACATATAAGAAACTCAATAAAGCTCAGGCACAGGGAACATGAGAGACAGCATAGAACACATTGTGATAAAATTACTACAAACGAGTGATACAGACACTCTCACAGTCAGAGAGGACACATTCCCTACAGAGGAACCAGCTTATTTCTCATTACAGCCGTGTAAGCAAGTGAACAGGGGAGTAATGTCTTCACAATCCTAAGAAAATTTCTTTCAACGTTGGCCTTTACCCATAGAAAACGTCATTGAAAAGGTAAGATAAACTAAACCTTTTTCAGACTGCAAACTTCACAGAACTGATTACTCACACACCCTCAGCAAAGCAACAGTAAAGGACACCCCTTGGACAGAAGGAAAGACAGACAGAGGGAAAGTGATAAAGTATCAGATTTCCTAAGTACATGGATAAGGATAAACACATCTTTTTTATGTATTATTTATTTCTGACAGAGAGACACACAGTGTGAGAAGGGGAGGGTCAGAGACAGGGAGACACAGGATCCGAAGCAGGCTCCAGGCTCTGAGCTAGCTGTCAGCACAGAGCCAGAAGCGGGGCTCGAACCCACGAACTGTGAGATCATGACCTGAGGTGAAGTCAGACGCTTAACCGACTGAGCCACCCAGGCGCCCCAATATAAACACATTTTTATGGTTATCTGTAGAAAATCCTCAACTGTTTAAATGAAAAAAAAAAAAAACAACCCAATATATGACAATGATAACAGACATGATGGGGGAGATGAGACTGTGTTATGATGCCCTTATTCTCCATGTGATTGGTGTCATGTCCCTGGGAAGTAATTTGACCAGTGAGGAGGTGAGGACCATAAACCAAAAAGAAACCATTGAAATCACACCAATTTAGGGGCACCTGGGTGGCTCAGTCAATTGAGCTTCTGACTTCAGTTCAGGTCATGATCTCACACACTGTGGGTTTGAGCCTTGTGTCCAGCTCTGTACTGACAGCTAAGAGCCTGGAGCCTGCTTCATATTCTGTGTCTCCCTCTCTCTTTGCGTCTCCCTCACTCACACTGTCTCTCAAAAATGAATAAACATTAAAAATAATTTAAATCAGGGGAGGGGCAAGATGGCGGAGAAGTAAGGAGCTCCATACTTGCACTCGCGCCCATACATCACATGGAAAAGATCTGAAGCCATTGGAAACCTTACAAAACCTGAGAGATTGGGAGAAAAATGACACAGAATCCACTGAGAAAGCCTTCTAACGTGAGTGCGAACTGGGGAAGATAAAATTGGGCCGGGATCAGAGATTCCAGGGGCGGAGGCAATCCCCCTCTACGGGGAGTGAGAGGGGAAAAAGAGAGAGTCCGAAACAGAATAACCTCCGCTCAGGGGAAAAACCTCTGCTCGGGGCATAGAAAGACCGTACTTGCCAAATACCTGCACGCCGGGTCCCCTCGCTCCAACTGGTCCCGGAGGGACTGAGCACACAGACTGCTCCTTTGTGCTTGCTCCTGGCTGGCCGGACTTCTAGAGTAGCGGCGCGCCTGCCGCCATTGTCCTCCTGGCTGGCTTGGGCCCCTGGAAGAGCTGCGCGCAGACACCCAGCATCCGCACTCCTGACTGGCTGGAACTCTAGAGGGAAGGCAAAGAGCTAAAAACTGGGAAGTTTGCCTGTGAGTTCGTGTTTCGGGTGACAAGCCATAGAGGAACCTCGTTTTCCTCACTCCAGGGGGCTGCGCGCACAGGGCAGGCAAGCCCCCACCCATGCTCTCCAGCCCGACCCAGAGAAGGAAGCAGCAATTCTGACTCCGCCCCCAGAGCCAGGCAGGAGGCCTGGAATTGCCCCGAGGGGATTGCCTGGTAAGTTGTGTCTAAGGCACTTTCAGCGGGGTGCGCAGACTGGGATTTGGAGACTGGGACTGGCCAGAGTTGAAGAGTGCAACCAACTTTGGCTGCGCCCCAGTACAGGGAGTTTACAGGCCCAAAAGAGTGAGGTGCAGCGCTTGGTTCAAGAAGGGACTGGAGCACTGTCACTCTCCTCCCCACAACCGTCAAGGCAGAGCTCCCACCTGAGGCATTGGATCACAAACGCCCATCCCTACTTGAGAGCTGCGCTCCTCCCTTTTTTTCTTCTTCTTCTTTCTCTTTTGTCTCTTTTTTCCCCAGAACACTGACCTGATTAACTCTGGTCACCGGCTTGCTTAAACAATCACAACGAGTCCATTCTGTAGATGTAAATTCTACACCTACTGACATTTTCATCTCTTTCTCTCAGGACTAATTAGACTATATAGTTTCTCTGGATAATACCAGCCTCCTTCTCTCACCTATCCAACCATATTCTACCCTTTAGCTCTTTGCAAAAAGCTTCGTATCCCTTCTGCCTGTTCCTTCTATTTCCAATTTTGCCTCATTCCTGCCCTGTCTACTCTCTCTTTCTCTATGCTCTTCAACCAGCACTGCATACACACGGCTATTTAACTGTAGCTGGGAAATCTGGCTATATGCTTTAAACCGTTCTTTGTCCATTGGTTTTCTTCTTTTTTCCTTTTCTTTTCTCCTTTTTGACCCTTTTATGTATTTTATACTCTCTATTATTTGACCTCCCACCTCTGTCTTTTCTCTTAACTTTTTCATTTTCCCTCTCGCTTTGCATGTTAGTTGAATTAACCTGTGCGTTTGTGTGCTCCTGCTCCCTGTGTGTTTGTCTGTCTGTTTTCTTTTCCAGGGCTACCTCAAGAAACAAGCCAGAGTACACAAGGTGGAGAGTCCCAAATATCACTACGAATAGAAAAATAAAATAACCAAGGTCCCAACAAGAGAGACAAGAGATACCATTCAAAAAACACTCTCTGAAAGGATAGGCCCTGGGCAGTCAAAGAGTCTTCTTGGATACAAGAGCACTCAGAGGTACAGAGAGCATAACAGGTCTTTAAAGCCAACAAGAGCCGGAAAACTAACTAAAATGACGAAACGAAAGAGCTCTCCTGCAAAGAAACTCCAAGAAGAAATGACAGCTAATGAACTGCTCAAAACAGATATAAGCAGCATTACTGAACAAGATTTTAGAATAATAATGGTAAAATTAATAGCTGGGCTTGAAAAAAAATTTAGGGGACATCAAAGAAACTATGGCTACAGACAGAATGGAAAATAAAAATAGGTATGAAGAATTGATAAATGAGATACATAATAAATTAGAGGCCTCCAATGCACGGATTGAAGAGGCAGAAAGGAGAATAAGTGGTTTACAAGACACCATTATAGAAAAACAAAAAACTGACAAAAAAAAAGAGACAAACTGATCCAGGAACATTAAAGAAGAGTTCGAGAGCTCAGCGATACGGTCAAATGCAACAATATCTGTATCATAGGAATCCCAGAAGAGGAAGAGAAAGGGAAAGGTGCTGAAGGAGTCCTGAACAAATTATAGCAGAGAACTTCCCCGACCTGGGGAAGGAAGTAAATGTTGAAATACAAGAGGCTCAGAGAACTCCCCTCAGACATAACTTGAATCAATCTTCTCCATGGCATATTATAGTAAAAATGGCAAAATACAAGGACAAAGAGAGAATTTTGAAAGCAGTTAGGGAGAAAAGGGCTCTAATATACAAAGGGAAACCTATCGGAGTGGTGACAGACCTATCTACTGAAACGTGGCAGGCCAGAAAGGAATGGCAGGAGATCTTCAATGTGATGAACAGTAAAAATATGCAGCCAAGAATCCTCTATCCAGCAAGGCTGTCATTCAAAATAGAAGGAGAGAATCTCTGCAGCTAGCAAGCGACCCGGAAGCCTCCCCATCTCGGGGTCATGATGGGCAGCAAGATGGCGTCTGCCAGCAGGGTCGTTCAGGTAGTCAAGCCACATACTCCATTAATAAGGTTCCCTGACAGAAGAGACAATCCTAAACCCAATGTATCAGAAGTTTTGAGATCAGCAAGACTACCATCTCACTCTTCTTCAATTTCACAGCATTCTAAGGGAAGTAAATCACCAGATTTGCTGATGCATCAGGGTCCACCAGACACTGCAGAAATTATAAAAACATTACCTCAGAAATACAGAAGGAAGCTTGTGTCTCAAGAAGAAATTGAAT